>NC_081290.1:191818928-192121958 GCF_030435805.1 Mustela lutreola | reverse complement strand
GAGAGGAGGAAGCAGGCTTCCCGCTGAGCAGAGAGCCCGACGTGGGACTAGATCCCAGGACCCCGAGATCATGACCTGAGCCGAAGGCAGTGGCTTAACCCACTGAGCCACCCAGGCGCCCCCATTGTAGAAATTTCTAATCCATAGTGCTGGTCCAAGGAATTTAGGTACAGAAAATATGAACTATTTCTTCCCTAGTGTTTCAAAGACAAATGCTAGCAAGCAATTTTGATTACGCTAACCTTGACTGTCAAGGAAAAGACAAAGCAATGCGTATGGCCCATGAGATTCTTTACCTCAGCATAGGCTTCACAACAGAATCTAAGGAGATCTTGATATCCAGCTCATAAGCACATGAAAATTCCACATTGATCGTCCGGTCCCTAGTGATGATGTTGCCAGTGTTGTTGGCACTTTCGATCCAGATTGTGTTTTTATACATGATATGAGTGCCATTGGACTGCCGAGCAAAGGAAGGTCAGAAATCATTAAATGTGCGAGTGAGTATGTGGCTTGCATTTCAAACCCAACCCACAGCCCTGAAAGTGGAGAAGTGGCTTCGTTCCATACATAACCGAGAGACTGGTACAAGTCAGGACGGAGCTAGCTTCAGCATTTACTAACAGTAATGACGAAAGTATTGCAATGGATGTCGACAGCACCCTTCAGTCTGATAACCTTGAGTGTCCACAGAGGCTGAATACACGTACCCTGAATTCTAACTACCACCAGCCCCAGTTATCTGTGGGAAGCCAAGATGGGGACAGCATGAAGTATTGTCATCCCAGGGTAATATAAATCTTCTTTTTCAAGTCCTAATCCAAAATCTCTCCTTCACCAAATCTTCTATCAGATCTTCCCACAAGGACCACAATGAATAAAGGCACATTGCCCCTGATTGTTCCTTTCACTCCCTGATAAAGTGTTAATGATCCCAGTTATATATATATATATATATATATATATATATATATACACACACACACACACACCACACACACACACATACCTGTTCCTTCCTGGTGTCATATATATATTTATCTTCCTTCCATATGTATATATATATATGTATATGACACTAGGAAGGAACAGGATGATAAGAAGTGAGATGCTTTGCCAACCTATACATTAGATAATCTGACATGAAAGGACGGGGTCTTGATGTATTTCTGTAGCCAAGTCTTATATGGTGTCTGACACCCTTACCCCCCAAAACTCTTCCTTTACCTGGAAGAAAAGAGAAGCACAAGGAAGGTAACAAAAATGTGTCAACGTGCAGGATAGAGGATGACAGCAGACAGCGCAAACAGAGGACGGGAGCCTGTCACTTATCAAGACCTCTCAGTTCAATTAACCACTCAACACCAGATGATTCTCCTTGATGTCTTTCATATCAGCTTTGTGCTGTTTTCCATGGAGGATATTTCTAAGGAGACGCCCCTGAAGTTGGCTTTAAAGACACCCAATGTGCAAACACCAGGGGCTGTCACTACCTCGGCCAGATGTCCTTTCCAGCCTGATGTTCTTACCTGCACAATGTTGCCGCAGTTCCCTTTGGTGTTGTTGATCTGAAAGGAGATGAAATCTTCACCCTCGATGTGAGAACACTGTCTATCATTGATCCTTACGCCCTCCCTCTCAAAGCCGAGCTGGAAGAGTTTGCACTTAGATATGGATACTTCCATTTGGGACGCCTTGCAGGTCACCTCTGCATCAATGATGTCATGGGAGTCTGCGGGGAAGGGTTATGATGAAAGGCAAGTCAGGGGGAGTTGGTGGTGCTGCGGGGTGGGGTGGGGTGGGGTGGTGAGGCATCCCATGACCGTTTCCTAGAGAAGAGGCTAATGATCTTCTCACAAAGGCTGGGCATTTCTAATGAAGCTTTGATCCAACCATATGAGTATATGAAATCATTCAAAGCAATAACTGGGATGTTGTTAAGCTTTTTTAAAAAAAAAGATGGACCTAATAAAGTGTGTATTGTCTTTTCTTCCCAAACCCAGGACCTTGCCCTACTTTGGTGGGAGCTACTTTCCCGTGAGTTGTGCATCACATCTGGCTTATCCTAGAGGGGCTAAAGGATGTGCCCCCAGTGAGAGCAGCCGCAGGCAGGCCGCTCCTGGAGCCCCCATGGATTCCCAGGCACCTGCTAGAAGACTTTTGACATGATTAGGCCAACTGACATTTTCTAGGAGTACATAAACACAAGCTGAGGAGCACTATAGAGACAGAGAGAAGCATTTTAGCTTCTCAGGTAAAGCTCTTGAAGAGCACCCCTCTGAGAGAGACTTTCAGTCAAGTAGGATGCTGTAATTCAGCACATGCCTTCTCAGTGATCTGGTTCCAGCCAAGGGCACGAGGTTGGGGGTGTAAAGTAGCACCTCCTTCAGGCCAGCATCATGGGTGTGCCTGGCGGGGACAAAGCCCTTCCTACCTTATGGATGCTGCCGTTGGGAACGGGTGTTCATTATTTGCTTCAAACCCTGCAGTTGCTTCTTCAGGACCCATTAATCTGGCTTTCAACAAGTCTTAGAGCACCTGGCACTCTTGCTCTGAGGGTTTCGTATTTGCGTCAAACTGCCTGACTTCCCCGTGAGACTACAAGATCGATTTGGATCTCTGATGTTGAAGAGGGCTTCTGCTGAAACTGGCTGACTTGATTCATGTACACATTTAGGTGTTATCACTTATTGAAGAAGAGGCTGAGGCTATGAGGAAATTAACATTAACCTACTTTTGAAGACATCACATTGCTTCCTCGTTCTGCCTCAATGCCCATGAAAGCTTCTCGAGGTGGGTCTCTAACTAGGGCGGCTGCGTGGGCCGCACCCCTGGAGCCCTTCTGCGCAGCCGCCGGGCCTCCCTCAGGGGCCCCAGGTCCAGGTGGGGAGGCAGCAGGCGTCACTCACTATTGCCGTAGGGGGGCGGCTCCGCGCAGCCGCACAGCTCTCCTCCGTTTTCCAGCTCACAGGTCCGGTTGGGACAGTCCGCCCCCACACAGGGATCTTCAACCACTCCTGCTAAAAAGGAAAACACACAGAAGCGCGCACGACTTGATTTTCACACCCATGCTCAGCAGCAGGTGGCTGCACTCTGGACTTGCCGCTTTCACGGAGCTGGCGGTCGTCAGATGGCAGCTGCGAATGAGCAGACGGGGCAACTTTCCAGAAAGTGATGACAACACGAGTGATCGGGCCCGGCTCCGGGGCCGACACTGGGCTTCACCCTTCCGCTGCAGTATCTCCTCCAACCCTCGTGACCGCTCTGCAAATTACGTACTATTTCACAGCGGCAATGAGCCCAAAGTCCACACAGTGGAAGCTGAGTGGTGAGGCTGGAATGCAAAGACGCCGTGAACTGCCAAGATCTACCCCTATCCTGTTCTTACCACATTGGTCGACCATTACGGGCATTGGTATCTTTGCCCTCAGACCGAGTAGGGTCCAACCATCTATCTCCATACTCCCTTTCACCCAGCCTCCCCAAAGTTGCTGCTCTATAAGTATTTGTTAAGAATGTAAATTTTAGGACCAGTAAAGTCCCAGAGAGGTCCTTCGGATAGGACTTCCTAGTCTGTTTTGATTCATGGTCTATTTTTCTCATAAACGTCTATGTACTTAATTTTACAAAAATAGACAAACCAAAACCTACACACAACTCGCCAGCACTGACTTAGATTAATTGTACTGTTTTGCCAACAAGGGTAAAACTGTAAGTAAAAAACAAATGTATGTGGAGTGCCATCATCATCGCATCATAAACAATTATTTCTGTAGCAGATGAGTCCGCAGACCACCTGCAAGATTGTCAGCTCCCCAGTTTAAGAAACGCTAATTGAGAGCATTTTCTTTTAGACACTCATTTCTTTATTTAAAGAACCTCTCTCCCTATCAGATGTAATAATCCTCCTATTCATCATGGCATGGGATGGTGAGTGCTAAAGAAACAACAACTGTTCAATCCCAGCATGAGCCAAGTTAGCTTCAAGAATTTAAAAACAAAGCAAAACCCCGTGCTGTCTCAGAGGCTTCTCCTGACTCAGCTGCCACGCCCCTCTGCTAAGTAACTCACTGTAAATAGGTGGGAGTTTGGGGATGGCTTGGCATCACCCTGTCTTAATTCCCAGAAAGACAGCTAATGGAGAGCCACCAGCATGACCTAAATATGTTTATTTTTAAAGGCTTCCTTTTTGTAAGATCCCTTCACTTGACCAGTGTCTCCAGTAGCTACATAGTGCTAAGCACATAGCAGCCACTCAATGAATGTTATGGTTGATTCACATCACATGAAAACAACCCAAGAGAACTATAAAGTGAGACCAAAGCCCAGAGAGGAGAAAAAGCTCCTCCCTTGCAAATATGGTGGTCCATACACCAACTGCCAAATAAGACATGCCCTTACACAGAGGGAAGTTTTTAAAGTTTCAAAACTGTTTATTTTAAACTGGTTGAAAGTATTACTGATTAGCACAACAGGGTAAAAGATTAAAGTTATCCAAAAAATTATGTTGATTTTCAACTGAGACTAGTAATTTGTCAAGAGTTTCCAAAATCATTGGATACATATTCTAATCAGCTATTTTGGTTTTAGGATCTGAATTGAGTGCATCCCTATTCTTGGTCAGGTGTAGTCTGCAGATTTACTGAAATGCATGCAGTCTTGCGATGTGCCAGCTTTCCTGGTGGGACCAGGAGGCAAACCAGGTTAGTACATTCTGTTGGCCACAGTATCATACTGCATTCATAAGACAGGTGACTATTTTTGCATATGGGCACATATGTATATGACACATTTATATACACATGTGTACATTATATGTGTTCCTACACATATTTGCTCCATCTATCTGATTCACTTAGTAAGAAAATGAGCAAATAGTATAATGGATATACACATCAAAATGATTTTTTTTTCTTTTTTTAAAAAAAGATTGTATTTATTTGACACAGAGAGAGAGATTGTGAGAGAGAACACAAGCTGAGGGGAGAGGGAAAGGGAGAAGCAGGCTTCCTGCCAAGCAGGAAGCCTGATGCAGGGCAGAAGTCTGACACAGGGCACGATCCCAGGACCCTGGGATCATGACCTGAACCAAAGGTATCTGCTTAATGACTGAGCCACCCAGGCGCCCCCCAAAATGATTTTCTTACTACAGAAAAAATATAAGAATTTATAGATCTACTGGGTGACAGGCATTAAGGAGGGCACGTGATGTGATGAGCACTGGGTATTATAAGCAGTGGATGATACTGAACTCTATATCTGAAACTAATGATGTACTCTACATTGGCTAATTGAATTTAAAAAAGGAATCTATAGATGACTGGCTTCTCAGTTAATTTAATATATGTACAATCCCTTTAGAAATCAAACCACAGCTTCCTTTCAAGGCAGGCAGATAGAGTCACCTCAATTCCAACTCAACTTGTCGCTTGCCACATGCCTTCCCTTTCTGGGCTGGGCTCTGACCCATGTTCAAGGAGGTGAGGAAGAGCTAGATTTGGGATCTGAAAGCAATCAGAAAGCCATCCTCTGTCCCTCTACCTCATCAGTCACTGAATGGGTGCTCCTCCAACCCAAAGAACCTCATCTGCCCAAGCTGGTTTCCCAAATTCCATAGCTGGAGAGGAACGCCAGGTGAGTAAGGCTCCCCTGAAATGCTCTTCCCTCCCCCACAAATCTCCGCTATAGCTCTTAATTCTTCAAGCCTGGGCGCAGACCTATGGCTAAAGGAGGAGGCCAGCCAGGCAGGCCTAGCCCCAGCAGTTTTACCAGCAGAACTGTTCTTTTCATTTAGAAAAGAACCAGAGAAATAAAACAATTCTCTTACAGCAATTCTCCTTCTCAATCCACTCGGTGCTGAGGATCCCGAAGGAGCGACAGGACTCCCCGTAGGCGGCCAGGGAGCCACAGAGCTGGTACTTGTGGTGGTTGTAGCAGCCATCCAGGTAGCAGGACTCGTAGAAGGGGAGAGGGTCGAGAAGCCCGTAGCAGGGCTGGAAGAAGCCCTTCATGTCCGTGAGCTTCAGGCAGTAGCCATCACCCTGCATCTTCTGGATGTGCACATTATCACACATGGCCGCGTACTGTGAGAACTGCAGCTCGTTGCAGCTGGGGGCGAGAAGTCTGATCAGACAAAGCGAGGCCAAAACAGCCACCCAAGATACCCGCTGGGAGGGAAGACCCCGCCTATTACCTCGTCTGCTAACCCGGAAGTCAGCGAAGTATGCGGATTCCAACGCTAATTGGCTATGTGATCTTGGGTAAATCAGGTGCTACTGGTCTCAATCTATCCATCTAAGAAAGCAACATGTAATTCCTATTGTTGCTATCACCGGGAGAAGGGAGGGTAAACGAAAATATTGGGTTGGTGGCCAACGTGTCAGATGAAAGGCAGATATTGATATGAAAACCGTTCACCTTTGATAGGATTGATATAACCATGAACAGGTATTGATATAATAACCAATAACAACCATAATGAGTTACTATTATTAATCAATAATAGTAATACTGATAGTTGGTAGAATAGTTGTCTAGAACCCTTCTAAAGTACTTCCCACACAGCTATCAGAGACCAACAGCAAAACCATCACAAGAAAATTGGTATCTAGCTGGAATAGTTTATAAAGGAAGGAAAGGGAAGGAGGGAAGAAGAAAGGGAGGAAGGGAGAAGCTCAAAGAGTCGTAATGCCTCAGGAGAAGATTCTGGACTTGGCCACTTCCAGGGCCCCTCATGTAACTCATTCTGCTCTAGCTTCCATTTCACCTAGAAAAGGAAGAGACTGGGCTAGATATTGCCTGAGGTTTGTTTGTTTGTTTTAAGATTTTATTTATTTATTTGACAGACAGAGATCACAAGTAGGCAGAGAGGCAGGCAGAGAGAGAGGAAGGGAAGCAGGCTCCCTGCCCAGCAGAGAGCCCGATGCGGGGCTCGATCCCAGGACCCTGGGACCATGATCAGAGCCAAAGGCAGAGGCTCTAACTCACTCAGCCACCCAGGCACCCCTGCCTGAGGTTTCTTCCCAGCTCTGGGTCCTGTAATTCAGGATTATCTTATTTATGATAAAGTACTCCTCTTATAACTGCATCATTTCCCCACCTGGGAATTTAGCTGATGCTAAAGTACAAGGGGTGGAGCCATTACACAAGCAAAGAAACACCATGAAAAAGCAGCATATCTACAGATCCAGAAATAGAGTAACAAAATTCAGCAGCTCTGAGGTAATCTGAATTAAGCACCTTTGGAATAACTTGTTTAATTTACTCTATTTCAGCTGGCAAGAGGTGGGGGTCTCATAATAACTTCAGTGACTTCCGTTTTTTTGAGAAGACTTTCCTGATCTCCACCAACCTCTACCTGCACAACCTCAACCACGCCTTCTGGAGAAAGTCATGGGAACACAATTAGACCCAGCCCTGGGGAGCAAGGGATAGCTCTTCCTCTCCCAGGGGACAGCTGGCCAAGACCTCAGTGTTTAATCCTGGGCATCCTCTTCTGTTTGGCCAAGGATGCAAAGACTCGGAAACATATCACTGAAGCCCAATTCCTTCCTCTGCTGTTCAAGAAATTACTGAGGCCTCTGACATGTCTATTTGTCTCATGAAAACTCCAAAGACCTGGGGCTCAACTCTTTGCAGAAGAGGAGCCGTGATGCTATGAGAGCACATTCCTCAATAACACCTGTCATGGACAAAGGGAGGATGTGGGGACACAGAGTCTAGCTGCTAGAACTCTCACCTCTTCTGCATGCCATTGGTTTTCCAGCTCTGGGCCAGCACCACGCTGCTCACCACTGGCTTCCCCCGCAAGGTCACATAGTCATCGGTTAAGTCCCCATTGAAGTTGCCACAGAGGCCACACACTTTGTTCTGCAGCCTCTCGCTGATGCTGATTTTTATGACATTGAAACCATTGTAGTAGATCTGGATGTCGGGGCTGGTGTCTATCACCAGGAACCCCTCACTGCTGTAGATTTTGGTTGCCAGCCCAGTTATAAATGGAACATTCACTTGTGTGCCATTCACCTATGGGGGTGGGGGGGGGGAGAAAGTAAATTATAGTAGGGGTTGGCAGCTGTTACTATAAAGGGCCACTATAGATGTGTTAGGCTTTGTGGGCTATACGATCTCTACTGCTACTCAACTCTGACCTCAGGGCATAAAAACAGCCATGGACAATATATAATTAAATTACTGAGGCTGCATTCCAATAACACTTTATTTTTAAAAAAATGGAAGCAAGTGGATTTGGTCAAATTCTGTAGCTCGCTGAACCCTGCCCTAGAATTTAGGGGCATTTACTCATGATACTATCCACAGTTCTCAAAACATGGAGGCAGAAAGATAAGAAAAAATTACAAAAGTAAAATCCACACAAATGGCTGGGATTTTGTATAAAACCTTCCCCAGCATAAACCAATTACTGAAATGAAATCCCCATCCTGTGCTAAGGAATGTCTAACACAGTTAAAATGAATCTGGGGATCACTGCCATGTTTACTGTTTTCTTGTGTATAATGTCCAAACTAGAGGTCCTCCCCACAGCAAAGGTCCTATAGGCACAGTATTTTCTGCATTCATCATTCTCCTATTTTCTGACAGTTTCTTTTCTTAGCCCTTAGGATAGAACATAATGTGCTTTTCCTGTCCTTACCAAATAAATTGATTTTTTTCCCTCCTGGTTATTAGTAACTTTTCATTCTTAAAAAAAAAAAAAAAAGCAGAAGCCTTTTAGAAAATATAATTCTTTACCATTTTGGCCACCTTGGAGTATTTTATTCAGCAATAATGTCAGTTTTGGTCTCTCGGGTGGTCATTTTGACTTTCTAGCTCCCGTATTTGGGAGCAACGCAGTTGTGTCTATGTGGGCCAATTTATAAGAAGAATTGGAGTGTCAAAAACAGTAGCAGCTTTCATTGAAGTTAAAAACCAGTACGAAAATCCAGACTCTTCCTTTGAAGCCTGCAAAATACAGCCAGTTCTTTTGCCTAATGGTGGACACTGAGCTATCTGACGATTTTTCAAACAGAGATACATTCCATGCGTGATTATCTGAGCCAGTGGCAGAAAGCAGAATACACACAATAATGCTTTTTCTGGAAAACATTAATGTGTGTGTCCTTGCTCTCTACCTGCCCCTCCCCAGCTGAGATCCTAGCACGGGGGACTGACTCCAGCTTCCAGGTCTGCTGGCTTGTGAGCAGCCTGGTTTAGCTGAGAGGCTGAGGTGGCTTTCAGTAGTTTATCAGAGCAGATTATACTTTACCTGGAAGGGGTGGGAGGAATCCAAGCTGGGGACCCATATGGGTTGGAGATTCACATTTATTTAATCTGCCAGTCTAAGATTCACCTGAGCCAGCCAGCCAGGCTAAGGAAGGGCCAACCTAAGAGAAATCCCAGTTTTCAGCCTCCCATTTTCTTTCATTTGCTATGTCATCATGGAGCCCTCTGATAGTGGGGGATGCTCCATAAGGCTTTTAGCGAGGTCATTATTTTTATAGGCAAATGCTTGCCTTCACCTGGCTTTTAGAAAGGAGAGCAGAAATGAAAGAGCTTGTCTTGGTACAGCTGAACAGAGCCAAGAGTACTTTTAAAGGCTCTTAAAAACAAGATGCTTTTTGGAAATTAATGCAGAGTCAAAGCTGACTTATCTACCATTTTATCACCTGAGACTCTTTAGCACCCACATGGTCATTACTGGCCCCAGAATGGTCAGCAAAGGACAGAAGAGGGCCCGTTCTCACACCTGTGGAATGTTTAGACTTTCATTCCTGAAAATCTGGTCATCTGTGGAGGGCATATGCAGAGGAACAATCTATTATCCTCACACTGGATTGTCTGGGAAAACCCCAACGCCCCCTAGCCAAGGCCTCCTTCCGGGTATGTCTTAAGAATCAATGACAGGCCCGTCACCTTGACAGTGTTCCGGTCGCTGATGAGAATCTGTTCTTCATTAATGTAGAAATAGACGGGCGAGATGATGGTGAGGTTGGGTGCCGACCACTTGTCGAAGTTGATAATGAGTTGGAAGGAGATGTCCGGCAGCTTCTGGCAGATGGTGGACAGCACGAATGCGCAGTTGGCGGGGAAGCGGAGGAAGGCGCCATCGAAGGTGCGGAAGACACCACCGCCGGCAGCCAGGCAGTAGGAGGTCTTGGTGCTGAAGCAGCCACGCACCCCGTTGCGCAGCGCGCACTCCTCGTCTGACTTGCACTGGCGCGGGTCGCACTGGATGAGGTTGCGACGGAAGCAGCGGCAGCGCCGCGTGCAGTCGCTGTTCCAGAACAGCTGCTTGGGCTGCAAGAGAAACTGCAGGCGTTAAATTGGGGCTGTGCGCAGGGCGAGGACCCCGTCCCTCCCGGGGGCGCCCCTGCATCCGGACCCTGTTCCGGGCTGGGCTAGTCTCCCTCCAAGGGGTCTGGCATTTGCAACAGGGAGCAGGAGGGGGGCTGCTTCCATGCAAACGTGACATTAGTTCCATGCCACTCAGATGCCAGACAACATACAAGTTAGTCTTTATTGGTTTTAGTCAAGAACCCGGGACTCTTATATAGCTGGATTGTAGAACTAAGCACAAGCAACCTGTGAATGTCTAGCTCTTAGTCGAAGTAAGTGAAAAGGAAAAATATTTGGTGGGAAATTAGTCCCACCAAGAACCGGCTCCACTTCGAGGATGAAATTTCAGTTCGCTCAAGAATGATAAAACTGCCCTTTCATCTCTTAAATAGGTTAAAAGAAAGTTATAACCAATTCCTATAATGAGTCATTTCAACATTTGCTGAGTACGGCCATTCCAAACTTTGTCTTTATACCTATCTACTTGGAATTTACTGCAGTGGCAAGGACCTCCATTCCTTCGTGTTCTGAAGGGAGAAATCTAGAGAACAGGGAGATTCTGGGTTTCAGTCCCAGCCCTGGACCCTCCGTGTCCACTCTGAGGAGCACTACCAGCCTTCCAGAACCTTCCTTGGCTCAGCTCTCAATTGAAGGTAATAATACAGTCTTACAGGGCAGCTGTGAAGATTAAATTATAAGGCATGTTTCCAGGCATAGCGTAGGCACTCAATAAATTGTAGCTACTGTTCTTACTGGAGAAGAGCCAATCATCCTCCTTGAGAAGGTGAGAAATTATATAGTTACATAAAATACCTGTAGCAAAGCCTATCCCCCATGGTGGCAGCCTGTAATTTCCTATTCTTCCCCAAACAAGCAATCGTCTGTAGACCCAGTTGTATTTGGTGGAATTTGTGCTCTTGAACTTGCCCTTGTTCTAGATTGAGAACTCCAGGGAACTGTTGGAAATTGTTCATGATTGTCCCGGTGGGGTGTGGTCTCAACAAGTAGACCTGGTCCTAAGACCACGGTCTAGGCACTAATTCAATTGACCAGCACAGCACTCTCCAGAGAAGATGTTTGAACTAGGCACAAGAAGGCTTCTGCTGTCTGCTGTTTCCAGCTTCAAGGATAGACTTATCAAAATTCCAACTATGACAAACAGATATGACTCGGATTTGAAGGTAAATAGAGAACGAGATCTCCAGGACAAGTTTCCCCAGTGCAGTGCATGTCAAGATGCCACTATTTCTTTCATCCTCAAAGTAAACTCATTCCTGGAACCAAGTCTTCTCTCCTTCCAGACCTGAAAAATATTTCGGGTGCCAGCCGCCTTGCAAATTGACTTCATTTCTCTTATCAGATTTGCAAAATAATTGAGTGGATGGTCTGGCCTCTCTCTGATAAGAAGTCAGACATTACATGGGCAGAAAGAGAAAAATAACCTGGCATATGTGGATATGATAAAGGGTAAATAACTCATCCCACAGGAGAACTTGATCATGAAGCTAGCTTCACAGAGGAGTCACTGGGCCCAGTGCGGCTTCCTTTACCTTAATTAGACCTGGCAATGACAACTGGGTGATTACCTTACATGCTAATGGCTAGATGTGTTCTCCCTTTATTTCCAAAGAAATGTGTTGTATAAACAGGCCCCCAAGCTTGTTTGAATGGTGGCAAGGAGATGTGGATTATTTGTTCTGTGAGTTTGCTACTTACCAGATAGAAACCGTTGTCAAATCCCACTGACTGATGAAAATCGGATAATCATGTTTATAGTGCTAATAGCCTCGGAGAGCTGTACCTGCGTTTCCTGAGTGTTCCAAGGGCTTTTATATGCATCATTTCATTAACATGCCTGGATTTTTTTTTTTTTTTGACAAAATGTTACTCAAGGGAATAAAAACAACGAACACAATAGGATCTCCCGATTATTGGGCTGCTCAGTGCCAGGCACAAGGTGAGGCACCTGACGGACATTATTTGTACAACAACCGTACAGAGCTGGTATTAGTAGCTACATTTCATGGATGGGGCACCCAAAGTTCAGGGCAATGACACAGTTTGCTCAGTGCCCCACCACCAGCGGTGTGCTTCAGTGACGCTCATACCCGGCTCCATTCCATGATGCCACAGACACCCAACATCCCTGCTGAGGGGGGCAAGGCACCCCTAATGGATGCAGACATGCCAGTAAAGTCTCCGGACCAGGGAGCAGAGATTGCAAGAGGGCTTTTTCAGCTTTGAGTCTGGTTATTTCTCCTCTGAGACCATGAGAAAAGGAACACCTTATTTTTTTCTCACGTGTTCTGCCTTTGCCTTTCAAAGAGGCAGTATTTGTAAGAGCTAAACTCACCTCTCTCCGGAAGTCTTCCTTGATTGTTTTCTAATCTTCTGCATTGTCTTTGGACACTGAAGCCGATTTCCCACTGACCGTGAACCTAAAGCAACCTTCACATTCCCTCTCTTTTATTTACTCTCAGAATAAATTCAACCTGGTGGTTCTTGAACGAGGTGATACATTTTTACAAAAAGGAGACATTCTTTATTTTTTGCCTAATTTATTTCCAATCCAGACGTTTCAATTAGATTTTTTTAAAAGTGCTGCAATTCTTTTTCATTTAAAATTGATGAGTTCTGTAGGGTGTGATTTTTCACTCGTTGATGTGTTATTTTGTCATCGTTCTCTTGTTCTTTAAAGTGCCTGTTTCTCCTGAACAGACGTTCAAGTTCCTCAAGGCGGGGGACATGCTTTGTCGTCCCCGGCAGCACCTCCAACGCCGAGATCTGCAGGAGCAGATACTCCGTACTTGCAGTTGTTACCGGTCTCCTCGCCAGCAGAAGACGGGCACGTCACCGAAGCAGAGACCCGGCTTGAGGCAGGACCACAGACAAAGCACTTTCTCCAGGGCAGGCCTTTTCTAGCTTGGTATAGGGCACATAAAGAAAGGTTTTAAAGCACAGAACGTGCATGATTCAGGGAGCTGTCGCGGAAGGTCTTAAGGAGTGATGTCTGCGAAGGGCGACTTCTTCGGCTCTCCGCTGAAGTCCCCCCAGAGAGGGAAGCGGAGGGCAGAAGGGGGGGGAGGGGACAACAGCACTGAACAGTCCAGACAGAACTCTCTGGGGACGGTCCCGGAGTGACAAACGGCCACGAGGAGATGGCGGCCTTCACACGCTTTCGCGGCACTTCAGTAGCCCGAAGAACGAAGGCCATTCCTCTTGGCCTCGAGCGCCGTATTTTCCGGTTAAAAATGTCCTCATCTGAGACAGCTACAATGTCGGATGCCAGCCGCCGTATTTCCCCACTACCGCCGCCTCGGAAGCGCTCACCGAGATTCACGGGTCAGGGAAGGAAGGGCCTGGAGAAGGCACCGCGGGGGCAGAGACCCAAATGCCCGCGGAGAGCGTGGGCCAGCGCGGGAGGCTCGCCGGTGCCGGGGCCAGGCGGGCAGGGAAGCCCCAGCGCCTTGCCCCGTCGGCGGCTCCGCGAGCCGGGGCCTCACCCGACCTGCCCTCGTGGTCCCACAGAGAGGCACCATCTCTCGCGAACCGGGGGAGCTGGCGGGCGGACGCGGCGGGCGGGCCTACCTCGTAGTACTTGCCGTCGGCGTAGCAGCCGCAGCTGTGCGGCGGGATGCAGCTCCGGCCGTCGAGCACGTAGCCCGCGTCGCACTGGCAGCCCTCCACGCAGTAGTGGTTGCAGTCGCTCTTGAGGCGGATGGCGGCGCAGCGCGGCTGGCACACGCTCACGCAGCTCTCGTAGTGGCTGTTGGGCGGGCAGGTGACGGCTGCAATACAAGCCGCACACACCCGTCAGGCCTCGCGCCTGCGGCCGCGGCTTCCCGCGCTGGGGGAGGCGGAGCCCGGCGGGGAGTGCGCGCGCAGCCTCTCCCGCAGCCCCTCTGCTTCCGGGAAGCCTCCCTCCGCCTCCCTCCCGATTAAATGCTGGGCTGCAAACGGATGCGGTTCCTGGGGTTCCCTCCCGTACTCTTTGTGTTCTACTCAGCCCTGTTTTGGGGGCTCACTCTGACCTGTGGCCTCCACGCCCCATCCCCCTCCTCACGTGCGTCTGGGCTTCAGTCGGGCGCCCCCATGCTTTCCGGGGCGCTCCATGCTCGCATTGTCCCTTATGCGTGCCCTCCTCGTGCCCTCTGTGGGGGAGCCCCCTCTCGCGGGCGGAGCGCCCCCGACCCTTACACCAATGGCAACTGGCCTTCACCCCAGAACTAACGCAGAATCTTTTCGAAGCCAGGAATACATATACTGTCCGTAACGGGGTGCCCGACCCCTGGATTTCTGAGGAGGCAAGTGTGCGGCGCGTGTGGGTGTGAACTACGCTCTACCATTTTCAGATGCGTGTGGACGCTCCTGGGGAAGGCAGTGAGGGTCCTGGAGAAGAGCGGGCGTCTGGGGCCAGCTGCAGGACACTGAAGCCAGTTACCCAGCCTCTCTGGGCCCAGCTGCTTCCCTGTGAAATGCACACACTTCTGGCACCGACTTCACGGCCTGGGGGGTCAGGAATTCTGTGAGTCTGCGTGCCTGGACAGTGCTTAGCACGTAAACGCTCAGTGTTAGCCAATCTTTAAAGACAGGTTTGCTGGAAAGTTCTATAGAAGCTATTATTTTAATCAACGTATATGAAAAGCACAAGTACTATCATGTGGGAACTTCTCTATACCACATACAGTATACATTTGGGGCACATTTTATTTTTTATATTACCTAATGGTAAAATTGGACTTTTTTGCATGCATTTTACGTGTATAGATTCATGTAACCAATACCATGATCTAGATTTTTTTTAAACATTTAATGTAGAAGGTACTACCTGCCTGTGGTAGACAATGGAAGCCATACAAGTAAAAGTGCAACAGAAAAGCAACCTCTGGTAACAAATTAGAGTAGAATCTTCTAGAAATCTTCTATGCATATAGAAGTACCCAGGTGTGTGTGTGTGTGCACACATGCATGCATGTGTGTATTCCATTCCCATTTTTTCACATGAATGGGAGCATAATATACATATTTTCCCGCTCATTGCTTTTTCATGACAGTATTCCTTCCATTACCCTTGAATTACTGTTTTTGCACTGTTACCTGGTATGTGTATTGTCTGTTTATGATGATGCTGCGGTGAACATCCATAGACATATATCTTTGACCTCATGAGTAAATGACTCTGTATAATAAAACCCTGGAAGTGGAATTACTGGGTCAAAGGGTTCCTATGTTTAAATTTTTGATAGATGCAACCCAATTGCCCTCTAAAGAGGCTACGTGAATTCATCCTCCTACCAGCACTACATGAAGAGGTTTATTTTCACACATCCTTGCTGAGTGTGTAGCACCAAACCTCTGATCCTTAGAAATGCATAAGGTTAAATGTCATACATAAATATAATATATACATATCTCAATCTCATATATATAGGATTACTACCCTGAATATATAGAGAACTCATAAAACTCAACTCAACCACAACAACAAAAAGTCAATTCAAAAATGGACAAAGGACTTCAATAGACATTTCTCCAAAGAGGATGATACGCGAATGGCCATTAAGCACATGGAAATATGCTCGATATCACTAATCATCAGGGAAATAAATATCAAAACTACCATGAGAAACCACCTCACACTCAGTAGGATGGCTACTATTTAAAAAATCTCAGAAAACCCAGTGTTGGCAAAGGTGCAGAGAAATTGGAACCCTTGGCCAGTTTGGTAGGAATGGAAAATAGTGCAGTCGCTGTGGGAAGCAATATAGCAGCTCCTCAAAAAATTAAAAATAGAATTATCATGTGATCCAGCAATTCCACTTCTAGATATATGCTCAAAAAATTTGAAAAAAAGTTTCTCAGAGAGACCTTTATACGCCTATGTTCATAGCCACCTTTTTCACAATGGCTAAAATATGAAAGCCATCCAAGCATCACTGGATGGATGAATAGAAAAGCCAATGTGGTATATCCACACAATGAAATATTAGTCAGCCTTAAAAAGGAAGGGCATTCTGCAATATACCACAGCATAAATGAACCTTGAGGACATTATGCTACGTGAAATAAGCTACTCAAACAGACAGATGCTGTGTGATTCCACTTAGAGAAGGTATCCAAAGTCTTCAAGTTCATAGCCATAGGAAACAGAACAGTAGGCTGCCAGGTGCTTGGATGGGTGGGGCACGAGGAGTTAGTGTTTCATGGGCATAAAGCTTCAGTTTTGCAAGATAAAAATGGTTCTGGAGAGGGGTGGTGGTGGAGGTTGCACAGCAATGTGAATACATAATGTGAGTATTTAATGTCACTGAACTTAAAAATGAGTTTAAAAAAAGTTAAGAATGTAAATGTTATGTTCTGTATATTTTACCGCAATAAAAAATTTGAAAAAAATTACTATATCCTTACTTAGTTTGCATTCTTTGATCAGCTTTTCACTTGTTTATAATCCATTTGTATGTATGTTTCCCTCTGTGAATTTCTTTTCCATGTCCTCTGTGCATTTTATGGTGTTGAATTTTTGTATTACATTGTAAAAGCTTTTTAAAAATTAAAAATAGACTTTTGTCTGTCTTGTGTTACAAAGTATTTACTGTTGGCTTTTAAATTGCTTCTTTTTTGGCAGGTTGGAGGGGAACCTGTATTTGATTATGTTTTTGTCATATAGAAATTTAAATTTTAAAAGGTATCAAATTTATCAGGCTTTTCTTCTCGCTTTGGGCATTTTGCTTAGAAAGGCCCTCTCTGTTGCAAGATTACCAAACATGAGAACAAAAATGCCTTTGTCTTCTCCTAGTACTGTTATAACTGACATTTTTATGTTTGATCTTGATTCTGTTTGGATTTTATTTTGGGGTGAGAAGTAAAGCGGGGATTTAGCTATTTCCCCCTTCTACTTGTCCTTTGTCCCTTGCCTATTTATTAAAGAATACATTTTTCCCCAGTAATTTGAAATGCCTGCATTATGGAATACTAATTTCTCTTTTAATGTTTGGGCCTATTTCTGGATTTTTCTCATCTTCCCACTGGTTGATCTTTCTATTCATGTCCCAGCATTAATTCGGTTTTGTTGCTGAAGCTCTACAATACATTTTACTATCTGAGAAGACACACCAGCTATTTCGAAATGCTCATTGTCCCAAGTATGCTGGCCCCATTTCCCCAACTAGACTCTAACCTATTTTGTACTTTGGGTTCTTCTGTGACACCCAAAACAGTCCCAAGAACAGGGGAGGTAGGATTAATAAACATTAGATTCTTGAGTACAAACTTTAAAATTCTTAATATTGATTTTTGCCACCCCAATGAAGTATGAGAGCTGTGGGGGATGATGGCTCTACCCTTGGATTTCCACTGTGGTCACAAATGTGGCTCTTGTCGTGGCCAGTACACTGATGGATTTAGCCTTTGTGCTTTGGGGGCAGGGGGAAAGGAGGCATGGATTGCCCCGAAAAGTGATGAAATACAATGCAGTGGACAAGGGCTGTGGAATTGAGCTGACTGGTTTGAGCCCTAGATCTGGCGCTAATTAGCACTATCACCTGGATAGGTACCTACTTTTTCGAAGCCCGTTTCCTCCTCTGTCAAGGGCAGCTCATATCTCCCTCACCAAGTAGTTGTTAAGAGAAAATGAGGTGTATTTTGCAAAGCTCCTAGTCCACTGCCTGGTACTTCAAGGACAGCTTCTGCTATTATGGTGGGAACAGTTGTATTAGGAGAAGAATTTAATGGATCTGCAGAGAAATCTGTGAGAGAACCCCTAATTACCAGACTTGGGATCCAGGACTCTGAATAAGAAAGGGAAAATGAAAATGACACTCAGCTCTGTCTGAGCACTCGCCAGGTGTCACGCACAGCGTGGCATGAATGATGAGACATCAGCCCACTTAATTCTCACAGCGGCCCACGCAAGTTGGAAGACAGCCTCCACAGACCTGATCCTGTGCAGAGGTCCTGTAAGACCCTGCAGTGTCGGGCGGAGGGTCTCCAGTCCCCCGGGTCCCTGGTCCTCCCAGGGTCAGAGAGGCAGCAGTGCCCAGTGGAAGGAGCACTGGCTGTAGCCACTTTCCTTGGGAAAGTTCCAGCATTTCTCAGAGCTTCACTTTCCTCCTCTAGAAAATGGGACTATTAATAGCGCCTGCTTTACGGGGTGGCTGGGTGGAGAACATGAGCGAGGACTCATATCGCATGTAGAATAGTGTCGGGCACATAGAGCCAAGTCACTGCTAGGCGTTTACGGTCTTCCTCGCCTATGGCTTACTGTATGCTCACTCACCATCTACAATGCTAATTTAAGTCCCCCATGAAGGGGCTGAAGAAAGGACAGACTCAGCTGAATGAATTTTAAGGAGGGCTTAGTAATTAAGACAACAGACCTCCCTCTCCCCGTCTAAACCTATTTGTTCAACTTGGGTGGAGAAGCTTTCCAAAGCATTTACAAATACGGTAATTGGGTAATAAATTATCCCATTGATAGGAATAGCCAATATCGTTGAAAAACAACAGCATTCTGTCTTGTCACCAATAAGGGGTAAGTTTAAAAGACCATTCTGTATTACCCCATTTCTTCCTAAAAACACCATTTCTCGTATTTTGACATGTGAGTGTTGAATTGGATTAATTCTGGGGGGCCGGGGGCCGAGAACCCCGCCCTCGCTTCTCAGACATTCCACCACGTTCCATACGGTTACAAACCACCCTGTTGAAGACAGGCTTTCTGTGTTCACCAGTCTCTCAGATGGAATGCCTGAGTTAGGACTCAGTCTCCTGCAGTTTTTCTCTGCTTCTGAAATTCAAAATGGAAAACTCAGCTGCCTCCAACTGCACCCGCCCCCCATCCCCACCCACATACCTTCTTTAAAGTATAATTTTTTCTCTTATTTTAGCATTTCTTTTTTTTCCCCCAGCCACTATCAGCATCTATCTCCCCAGGAGCTCTCTTTTGGATCTTTGCCCCCATCCTGAAATGCCAAGGTCAGGGGAGGTTTAACTGATCTTGGCAGGCAGCTGGTCTAGGCAGGGATGTGGCCCAAGGCCAAGGGTGAAGCAGGACAGACTCTGCTCTGAGTGCCTTGGATAGAGCTCCCCATTGCTATATATAAAGGAGGCAACCCATGTCTGTGCAGAACGTTGAGGAGGCAGAAGAACAAGAAAAAATGGTCTTCGTATCCTGAAGAGTCTGCCTTTTCAAAACTGTTTCCCCAGAAAAAATGCATTGTTTTTAGTTCTACAGGTCCAAGCTTGATAGAGGCAGGGGCACTGTCTTCCTCTCGGGTAAGAAAGGGGCTTCCCCACACAATTTCTTTTCCTTACCATGAGTGACAAAAATTGAGACCTGGCATTTAACGTGAGTGTTAATGACATTACCCCCCTCTAAAAACAGTTCTTGTCTATGATTTCCCTGTGCATAGCAGCTAGGAGCATGGTTCTAGCACCCACTATGCCCTGACCCCCATCCCAGCTGCCCAGGGAGCAGTTCAGCCACCACGACCTGGCTACAGGAAAAGAGAGGCCTCCTTACTGTAAGTCTCAAGAGGAAGCAGGCAGTCTCTTGGTCTCTTTCCCAGCAGAGTTCCCCATCCCGCACCACATCTAGCTCCCTAGGTCCAAAGCCTGGTTTTCTGATTTAGGTGAAGGCAAGCTCTCTGGCTCCATGGTGCTGACCCCAATGAATCCAGAGTAGCTCTGGGGACTTATCCAGATCCTGACTTTTTTATAAGCATATTTATTTCATTGAAGTCACCAGAGGCCAATTAGTTTGGTGACTCCCGCTGGCCTCCTCAGGGACCAAGCCTGGCTGAAATGGTATCGGCACCTCTCCCTCCCTCTCCCTACTTCCTCCTGCCCTTCCCCCACTAGCTACATGAATCCAGTTGTGTGGAATGCAAACCAGCCGTGGGAGCCTTAAACTACAACCCTGTTTCTGGGTTTTCGTCGACATTCCCCCCTTTTCCAGTGTGGAAAGGGAGTTTATTTTCTGAGACCCCCACTGAGTCACTCATACAGAGTTCTGTGCATTCAGCATCCATTGATAAGCTTTTCATACAGCGAGGCCTAGAAGAGATTTGCTGTCGTTAATGAGATGGAGATGGGAAAATGGACCGAGGCAGCCTGGCCAAAGACCGCTAGTGGTTTCTCCGCCCCATCTTTTCCTTTTATGATGTGCTCAATGCAGGCGAATTACTCCAGTTCATAACACACCAGTACAATGTATACAAGTTGACAGCGTGAGCTTTGGGGTGAGAAGGTCGAATCCTGAGTTTGCCACTGAGATTGTATGACCTTAGGCAAGTTATTTAACTCCTCTCAGTCTCTGTTTCTCCCTGACTAATTGGGTTATTGAGGAGAATAAACGAGATAATGTTGATAAAGTGTTTAGCACTGGGCTTGGCTCAGAACAAGCCATTAATATAACAACAACAGCACTTGGCATGCATACAATGTGGTATGCTTTCAATTACCTAATTTGATCCTCTGGATGTTTCTGTAGCATAAAGGGTATAGGCAGCGACATTATCAAAGCATCATCAGGGGGAAACTAAGAACCAGGGTGGAAAAGCAAATTGCTCCAAGGTCACACCAGCGTTTAAGGACAGAGCAAGGCTTGAATCCAGGGGTTCTAATTCTTTTTTCTCATGCTTTTAACATCCTGCTATGTTTCATAAACACAAAGACTGATACATGACATATATGAATCCAACACTACAGCATGCTTAGAGAAAACACATAAATTACCAGCACCATGATGCACCCATGAGGTTCTAGAACAAAGTAACTATCTGACTAACTCACTCTTCCCCCATTAGTCCTTTCTTAAAAGTGTATTGTGCCCTTGCTGAGTCCAAATGCCATCGGTGGTGCTCTGTGCTCTATGTACGTGATCTTATTTAATCTCTAGAGCAACACATGAAATAAAGGGTATTATTCCCATTTTATGGATAGGGAAATGGAGGCTCTGGGAGGTTGTGTATCTTGTTTCAGAGATCAAACTCAATTCCAAATGCATATGTATCCTGAGAGGGCTCTGCTCCATGAACATCTACGGAGTTGGACTCCTGGGCCACCCGCAGAAACCAGGTACCGGGAGAGAGGGACAGGGGAGGACTCACAGCAGGATGTGTAATTCCTCCAGCCGGTCACGGCGATCCCCTGAGTCTGGCAGGTGCTGGCATAGTTCTGCAGCCAGCTGCAGGCGGTCTGCACGGCACCCCCATCGATGCAGGAGTCAAACAGGCAGTTCTTATAGAAGAAGGTAGGGTTCACTTTGCTGTGACACTTGGCGAAGCCGGCGTTCTGGTTGGGGATCAGGCTGCACAGCTGTTGCACCTTGGAGAACCCTTCCACTTTGGCGCAGGAAGGGCAGCGGTCCCCGCAGCCAACCTGGCAGAAGGTGTCTCTCTGCACCCAGCTCTGCCCAAACTCGTTGACGCTGGAAGCAAGCAGACCCATGGGCATCTCCAGATCATCTTCGGGGTCGCTGTTATAGCGGCCACACAGGCCCACTGTGCTGTTCTGCATGCTCCTGGGGACCGTGACCGACAGGAAGCTCTTCCAGTCATACACGACCTTGAGGCCGAACTCTGTCTCCACCACCACGTGGAAGCCAAAGGAAAAGATATTTATTTTCCCATGTCCCAGCTTCAGGGGCAGATATAAGCGTTCATTGTTGACCTACAGGAGAGAGAGGGTTGCAGTAGAGAAATGAGGTGTGCCCAGAGAACACCCACCTCTCCGAACGATCCGGCTCGAGAGCCGCAGCCCCAAAGGGGGGTTGGAATAGGTTGAACGTAATCTTGGCAAGTAGTGTCATTTATGTCAGTCAACTATTATTATTAGGATCTGAGCAGACTTAAATGACTATCCTTTGTGCACTAATACACCTATTTATTTCGATGCCTTCTGTTTACATAGCATTATTTCCCCCAGGAGTTCAAACTGTTTTCTCCAAAGTAATGAGAGGGGAATAAGAATTCAATTAAAGTTTAGACTAAAATACCAAACTGTAGAACTCCAGTGCTCCTATTTCCAGCTGTATGGTGGATCGGTTTTAGGTAAACCCCAATTTATTCATTCCTTTGGGATTTTTTTCCCCCGGAGGAATGATTTGACTTTGCTGTCCCTCCTACCTGGAACACCACTCTTCACCCATCAACCACCCTCCTGCCCCCAGACCCTGCTCAGATGTCGCCTTTTTCTATAAAGCAAGACTGTTCGAGCCTGTGGTGAGAATTAATCACTCCCTCATCCGGGCAACCAGAATGTTATTTATATTTGTGCTCTTGTTCACCTTTGGCCAAGTTCAAGCCTGTGTGGCCCCACCGTTGAAGCAACATCACAATCAGCCTTACATCATGGTCAGTTGTCTACATTTCTGTCTTGCCTACAAGATCATGAGGGCAGGAACCACACTTTATTGATCTTTATATCCATCTTCCCCCTCGCTCCCCACCGGATGCCCAGCGCAATGCCCCACACTGAAAGGGCCCTTGACACTGAAAGGGCCCTCTCATATATTTTTTATTTGTAAAACAAGGAAATCCCTTAACATACAACCCCAGAACTGCATTGCCCTTGCACTGCCCTATTTTGATTCAGATGAGCCAAATCCTATAGCCCTTGGCTGTGTGGGTATGAGACAGAAAATAAGACTACTGTGAGGTCCAGGAGGGCAGGTTGTCTTCTCCAGAGAGGCAGGTGGGTGCTCTTCTGGGGGTGTTCTAACACTGTTCCCTGACCAGAAACGCCTTCCCTTCTGACCTTAATCTCCACCCCCCTTATCCGACACCCCCCAACCACACTGCTACTGCTGTGGTTCTGGCCCTCACCACCTTGACCCTGACTACTGAGTATTCTCCCACCTGGTCTACCTGCTCTGATGTTGCCCTTCTCCTCCCTTCACTCACTGCTGCTACTCCAGCATCTTTTAATGCAATTAAAAGCCATCAATCCAATTCTTCAAACCCTCTCTATAGCTTGAATCAAATGTCTCATACACTCAGCAGATCCCAAAGAGGGTTCTCCAGGGCCTGCCCCCATATCTCTCGGACCCAACTCACTTACTTCCCCTAGTCCAGCAATACCCAACACTTTGCCTTTCCCCAGATGGACCAAGTTGTGCTGGTCTTTTGCTGCATGCCATTTCCTTTGCTGAAAGTGTGATGGTTCTTTCTGGATCCTATCCGGAGACCTCATCCTCCATCATCGTTGACTGTGGGCAGTGGTCTTGGCCTATTGGAAGCCCGGAAGGTTATGATTCTACTCCATTGCCCCCTTCCACCCCAAGGGTAGCCCTTGGCCAATGACAGACCCATACAGGGAACCAGGGGATCAACTCTGTGTGAAGGTCATGTGCCAGAGCTCCTGGTGGCCCAGGCTGAAGCTGGTCTCCAGCTCAGACAACATCCTTGCTGAACTATCTTCCTCTGGGGCTTCTCTCACTTTCCCAGGAATCCCCAAGTCAGATTCTGCCTCTAGGGAGTCCGACCTAACCCAGCAATGATGCCCCTCCCCTTGTCCTCCCTCTCTATGGGGCAATGTTTACCCTTCACATTGCAAGTCGACTATCTCCTCTTCTATGAATATTTGTCTAGGAAGGATTTATTTATTCATTTGGCACCACTGTGTGCCAGGCACTGTGTTAAATGCTGGAATAAAGCACAGGGCTCATGGCAGAGTGAAGTCCATAAATCAATACTAATAACATCACCTGATAAAAACAATGATAAAGATAAACAGATGCACAGGCACCAGATTCAGCCTGGGGACAGCACAAGGCATGCCTGCAAGAGATGATACACACACACCTGGTCCTAAAGGATGAGTAGTGTTGGCCAGTCAAGGAGGAATGAGATGAAGAACAAGGAATCCCGAGAAAAGGGCACAGCCCAAGTACAGGTCAACTAGAGAGATAAGCAGGATGAGCCGCAGCAAGTTAGTGCTGTTAGAGCATAAAAATGTGGCCTTGGGAGTAGTGAAGATGGGGAGGTAGGAGGACCTGGATCATGGAAGGCCTTGCATGCAATGTCATACATGACAGAGGCCATGAGATGACATTTGACAAAGACCCGCTCATTTTGCAAAAAGAAGTCACTGGTGACCTTCATGAGAAAACTTGAGTAGAGTGAGGAGAGCAGTAGTCAGATGGCACAGTTCAACAAATTGGAGATATGGAAGCAGATCTTCCAGGAAGATCCATCTCCCCAGGAACCTGGAAAGGAAGGGGAGGAGAGGGACTGAGTTGAAGCTGGCGGTGAATGCGCATCATGGTTTGCTTTAGAATGAACATGTTTATGGGTTGAAGAGAAGGACCTAACACAGGAGGGAGAGAAGAGGGCAGACAGGCAAGATCTCCCAGAAGGCCAAAGAGAGAGGGACTGGTGGTGAATGGCCACGGAGGGGAGGGATGTCTCATTCTGTGCACCCAGAAGGGAGGAGGTGAAGACGATGGCAGACAGGTCATTTCAGGAGTGCGGGGGGAGGGGGGGCGCAGAGCAGGAGAGAGACTGTGCCTGGGGAGCACAGATTTCTCAGCCAGGAGCCCTGGAGGTGGCGATGTGGGTCCTGTGCAGACACAGGGGATATGGATGTCAAGGTCACGGAGGGAAGTGGAGGCTGAGGGGACTCCCGCCTGCCTGGAAGACCCACACCAGTAAACTAAAAGCTGTATATCCAAATGCTTCTGTGTACCAGCCTGCTTTTCCTCTTGAGTTTCTTTGCATTCTGTATCCTTGGTTATAGGGTGTCAAGAGGAGGCCACACCTTGCAGGGAGGCAATAGGACCAGATTCAAACCAAAGAGCTTACAGATTCTGTCGTGCCCAGGAGTGTCCTGAGAAAGGAACCCCCTCTAACTCAGAAGGGCAGGCTCGGCTTCTCTCTGCCTTTGAAGCCCATGTATGCGGCCTCTATCTCCGCTCCACTGTTTTGTCGCTGTGAGGGGCAAACGGAGAGAATGAGGAAGCAGAGGGAGAGGAAGCAGAGGATCCCTATGACCAAAAGGGAGAGGCTGGTATGGAGGCAGAGCCTGATGGAGGGACCAGGAAGGTATGGAGAGAAAGAGAACAGGGCGTGCGGATGAGTGTCAGAACATGTGTTTCAAATACCTAAGTGTTAGGAATAAGACCACATACCAGATTTTTAGCAGAGAACTTTCCTTTATGTAGCTGGCCCTGATGCTTGTGTATAGCTTCTCCAGCTGTCCTGAGGTCCCCTCACCCCACAAAGAAAACACTTTGTTTTCTTTTCCTAGAATGCTTTTTATCTCATTCTCGGCCTGGTTGACATAATCTTTTAAGGCTCAGCTCTGGGTTACCTCTTCCAGAAAGCCTTCTCTGAGGCCTCCGAGGCTGGAGGAGGCAACCTGTGTGCTCATGACCCTCCACATGGCACATTTTTGGAGCATTTTCCATGACATCCCCATAACCTGCTAACACGTCTATCTCCGCCACAAGACTCTGAGTTCTCTTGGGACAGAGGTCACTTCTGATTCATTCTTCTTGCCCCAGAGCTTGGCACAGAACGAGCCTCAATATAAGCCCATCAAACTAACCTGAGCTGGGGTGCTGTGCAAACCTTCACTCTTCTCTCGTGGCCACAGGATGGCCGTAAGTGACTAAAGACACTGGCTGTGAGGATTCTGACAGCCTTCCCCTTGTCCTAGACCATGAAGCACCTGGTTGTGCTGAAGCCCAGAGGCCACGGCAGGGGAGACCAAATGTCTGCGGAGCTCTGGCTGTGGCTGGCTGAGACGTGGGCTGCTGCAGTGCCCTTAGGAGGACTCGCCTTCCACTGCTCACCCTTGTAAACCTCACTGGGATAGCATGTTTATTTCTAGCGTCCCTTGTCTTCGTGGTTTCCCTACATCCTTCAGTACTTCTTAGTGCAAGGCAAGGTCAGAGGCATAAAGGGACCCTGCAGCCTAAGGAAGCACTTCCACGGTCCCTCCACTTCTGGGAGCGCCAGCTGTGATCTGGGGGGTCCTGCTGTGTTTCCCCCAACACTTCATTGCACGCTGTCATTGTGATGGTCATTATTCTTGTCTCAGGGAGAAAGGGTGACTAATAATAACATCACAGGAAAAACAAATGCAAATCATTGAACAAGCAGATCCTGTAATGCATATTAATAATTCAAAGTAAATGCTAAATCTATCCCTCAGGCCCCCAAAGAAAAGAACCTTCAAGCATCCTGAACTCTAGTTGCATGTCAGAGATTTGCAAGCCATACATGGTTTGCAGCTTGAGCACTTAGGACTTCTGGGTGACTTAGAAAGACAGACTCTGGGAGTGCCTGGGTGGCTGAGTAGGCTAAATGCCTGACTTCAGCTCAGGTCATGATCCACGGGCCCTGAGATCAAGCTTTGGGTTGGGCTCCCTGCTGAGCCTGGAGTCTGCTTCTCCTCCTTATGCCCATCCCCCCTGCTCGTGCTCTCATGCTCTCTCTCTTTCCCTTTGTCTCTAAGACTGATGATTCACAGACCTGTCCCTGAAGCAAATGATACCTTATATTTAATTTAAAAAAAAAATAAAATCTAGAAAGAAAGAAAAAAAGAAGGAAGGAAGACAGACAGACAGACATACCCTGGTTAGCATTCTCCACTCCACGCCTTTAATCAATTCCTCCTCAGTGCCCATTACGCACTCCCTCTTGTGGGTTGAACTGTGTCACTCCCACAAAAGACAGGCTGAAGTCTTAAGCCCCCCCACCACCCTGATACCTGTAAAGGTGACCTAATTTGAAAATAGGGTCTTTGCAGGTGCATCACATCAAGATGAGGTCATACCGGATGGGGGCGGGTGCATATCCAAAGACTGGTGTCCTTAAAGGGGGAGCACGACTTGGCCCAGGAAACAGAAGGCGCAGAGGGAAGAAGGCCACGTGAAGACGAGGCAGGGACTGCAGTGATGCTGTCACAGGCCAACGATCGCCTACAACCGCCAGAAGCTAGGAGCTGATTTTGGATTCTTAGCCTCCAGAACTGAGAGAGAATAACGTTCTGTTGCTTGAAACCACCTAGTCTGTGATGTGTTGTGATGGCAGCCCCAGGAAATGAATACTGCCTTCCCTCTCCGTCACTTTACAGGGGAAGAAGCAAGCAGTGTGGTGTCTGTGGCTCATGTCTTTAGCCATGAACACATCCCATGAGACCAGGGCGGGACACGTGCCGGGAAGGTGAGCTGACTCATCAGGGCCTTGGCCCAACAGCAGGAAGCGAGGGAGACACACAGGGAGAGCAGGGAATCGGCCACCACGGGAGAGAGCAGGGACTGCACAAAGGAGAGGAAGGGTCGGTTCACAAGGCCCCAGTTGTCTCCCTTTGAAAATAACTGGGTCAGAAAACAGCATATGAGTCTCAGAGGTCCATACACCTAAATGCCCAAGAGTGTGTAACACAAGGCAGAAAATGCAGTCTCCTCATACACTCCATGAGACAGGACCTATGAGCAAATGTTACTTTTAAAAGAAAAAAAAAAAAAAAAACTGAAAGGTAGAATGGTGGATGTTGAATGTCAAGGAGATACGGAACTGCATGAAAATGCATAAACCTAAGGATAGAAATGGATCAGATGAGGAGCAAAGACTCACAAGACGCAAGCCACATGGACAAGATGGCCCGCGTGTTTGTTTTCATGTGTATGGGAGAATGGAGTCGAGCACTGTTCCTGCAACAGGCAGCCTCGACTGTCGGGACATATGGGGAGCCTTATGTGGCTCCAGGCCAGGCTTCTGATGTCTTCCTATCTTGCCTCCGCAGCAGCTTCATCCCACAGGTTGATGAGGACGTGGCCAGCAGCAAAATGAAGGTCCTGGGGACCGTAAGAGAGAGGGCTGCTCTGTCGTCTCATTCATCCACTTGACAAATGTGTTGAGTGTCCTGACAACAGAGCTCTGGATAGTCATTTCACATACAGAAGAATGAGGCAGAGGTCCTGCCTTCAAGAAGCCCAGGACAAGTACCGAGCGAGTCAGACACGAGCACCTCCCACCCCGGAATGGAAATACGATTCACGCGGCCATGGCTACACGGGCCAACGGTTCTGGGAAGCGCTGAGGGAAGCAGTCAGGCTTTGCATATCATATCCAAGGAAGGGAAGAGGAATAGGCCTGGTGAGTCCCTGCCTTAGATGCCAAGAAGGCACATTTTTGGATAAACGTGAAAGGGCAAGCAGTTAGGAAGCTTCTCTCTGTCAGAGAAGGCGGGTGAGGAGATTCTAAGGAAGGAAAGAGATCTGGAGAGCTGCTCAGGGAACTCCCGAGTAAGAGCTCAGTATTTTTCAGAGAATGTATACAAGGTGAAACAGGAGACCCCCTTAGAGATAAATTACGCCACAGATCAGTGAGGATTATGCTAAGAGGCTCACGCCCCATATCGGCTCCTCCAAAATGCCGGAGCAGGGCTGCTGGCTGGTTCATCAGCCCTCCTGAGGGGTTCTGCTCAGAACAAGACCAGGGAGAAGGAGGGGTTGGGTCTGTTGCAGGAGCTGATGTCCTCAGACTGGAGCACACCCAGCTCCTCCAGCCCTATCTGCTCCTATCTTCATCAAGGGAGTGGAGGGTAGAAAGAGGGCACCGAGGTGCAAGTAGAAAGATTGTAGGAGGCCGCTGAAGGCTCCAGATGTGTACAAGACTCCTAAACTCCTGGATCTTGTGGGGTCCAACGGGGAGACAGGAGGAGGTGGGAAGGAGGCCAGAGCAGAGGACTCTCATCCTGGGCTCCATAAAGGGGAGGAGATAGATGGGGTAGCAGTACCACTGACAGACGTCTAAGCCCTGCTAGGCATGTGTTCTCTTTTACAGATGGAGTGACTGCCTGAGGACACACAGCAGTAGCCCAGCTGGGATTTGAAGCTAGGTCTATGCTCTCTCCAACATGCTCTGCTACATTGGGAGGGATACAATTTCTGTTCCTAACTCGGTGCTTTGAGCAGAATATTTTTCTCTCTGAGGCTCAGTGTCCTTATGTATAAGATAAAGCAATAGAAAATCTCCAGGACCCCTCTCTGCTCTAATAGCCTGTGTTTTTCCATGGATTCTAGGCTAGCCCGATTCAGCTGGAGCCTGGCCCGCTGACCCCGAACCCCCACACTCACATCCCAGCTCCTTTCCTGCTCTCTGGCCTTGACTACTCACCAGCACTGTGTGCTTGTAGGCCCTGTGAATCACAATGCTGTAGCCAAACACAGTCACGTCCACCTGTTTGACCCACAAGGCCAGGGATGGGTCCCGGTCCTCATTCTTGGCTGTGACGACAAACTTGGGGAAAGTGTCTGAGCTTGGCCTGCTTCCTGTGGTGCAGAGGATAAGGGGGCAGCTGGTCTGGAAGTCAAAGGAGTAGCCATCAAAGGTCAGGTAGTGGCCGTAGCCCGAGACGATGCAGGAGGCGTCAGTGCGAGGCTGGCAGTAGTAGAGGCCTCCCTCCTCCATGCAGTACTCGTCCCCCTTGCACGGGATGCTCTCACAGTGGACGCTGTTGTCTGTGCCGTTGCAATAGCAGAAGATCTGGCAGTCCACATCCACCCAGAAGGTCTCATTGGTGGCAAGCTGGTGGCCCTCAAAGTTGCAGCCGCACTCGCTGCGGGTGACACACTGGCTGCCTTGCAGGGCGTAGCCCTCGTCACACTGGCAGCCCTCAGAGCAGCTGTCCACACAGATGGGGCCCAGGGCCAGCGTCTCACAGGTCTCCATGCACGTCATACACTCCTCGAAATGGCTGTTCTCCGGGCATTCCAGAGCTGAGGGTGGCCAAGGAGAAGACAGGCTTGAGCAAGGGACAGGGGTGAAGAGAGAGTGTGTATGCACTCACTAGCTGCTTGTGGTGTGTATGTGTGGTGTGTATGTGTTCCTGCTGCATGGGAATGCGGTGTGCTTAGCACTACTGTCATCCTCATTTGGGGAGCGCAGAGGCTCAGTGAACCCCTCATGTGCTCATGTGTTCCTGGGGCACTTAGCTCTCTGTGGAGAAGAGTCCAAGACTATGAGCCTTAGTGAGCACCTACTACATCCCAGGCGTCATTGAAGCTAGTTTGGTGTAACTTTACTCAACAGCCTGGGAGGTAAGCAAAGTCTGCTCTCTGTCTTACAGATGAGAAACTCAAGTCCAGTGACTTAATCCAGCCTGTAAGTACCAGAGAGATTCGAATCTGGATCTCCCAATGCTAAGTCCCCTGACTCGAGGACTTGGGAGGGAGAATGTCTTGGAAAGAACCAGTGCTTTGGGTCCAGAGAGATGGATATCGTCTCTGAGTTCGGTTTCTTCTTTTATTAAATAAAGATGATAATTATCTAGCACAGTCATTCTGGGGATTAATGACCTAATATATGAGGTCCATAGTAGAAGCTCAATAAACAGAAAACCTTTCCCTATTCACACTTCCTTCTATTAGGATATACTTTATGAAGGCATTTTTACTCTACAAATTGGCTTTCTCTTTGTCTTTCCTGTCTCCACTCCTGGTGCCTTTTCTACCTCCTCCCACCTTCTCTGCTCACATTCTTTCCCCAGTCTGGACGGACCTCACAAAGCCAAATCCTACACATCTGTCAAGGTTCATTTCATATTGCACTTTGGCCCGGAAGCCTTCCTTGAGAGGCCAAGTCTTTGGGTTACAAAGGACAGCATATATTATGCTAACAGCACACGCTGCTCACCATGGATTTCAGGGTCATCTTCCCATTTCTTTTTAGGATTTCAGCCTGCCAAAATTTGCCCTGGGCAGGGTATGGATGAATCCAGGAGCCAGAAAGAAATCTACCTAGAAGTCTGCTTAGTCCAAAGATCTGCGAAGGTCCCCACCATCCCCTGGGACAATAGGTACCAATTCTTTAGAACTTTCTTTAGCTTTTATGCATAGTCTCACTCCTTAATAATGCTTTACAATCCAAGGACAGAGAGGACACTACAGAGAAATAAATTGCATAGCAGTAACAGCTCTGCCCACAAGTACCAACTCAACAGAACCTAGTTCTGCACTAGATGCTGAGAGCCAATCTTTCTTCCTCTGGGCTAAAGGACTATCTCTACTCCCGTTGACTACAATACCATACGGCTTTGGAGTTGAAGGCTAGTTCAGCACTGATTAAATATGTCCGTATAGAGGGATTTTCACATTTGTCTCTAAATTATGAATGCTATAACATTGACTGCAGGTTTATGGTGATAGCAAATAACATGACTTATTTAAATGGCTCTCACTTGATGACTTATTGTGTTGTCTGAATTTGTCTGAAAGTCTGGAACATACAGACGTGAAGTAATAAAACTTCCTCTGGCCTCTGAAATGCCTCTGTGAAATTATTTAATTGGGCAGCCTGGCTCTGCCAACAGGAGGGCTGGTTCAAAATCTCGGAACACAGAAGTGGTGGTTGTCCCTAGCTGGGCCCAGAGAAGATTGTGTTCCTGATATGCAGCTGTTACTCAGCCCAATCCCCAACCTGGAAGACCCTGACCAGATTAACCCCTTAGGACCCAAGTCTTCCTTAATCAAACATGCACACTCTGGTCCTGTGAGACCCTTGGCTGCTTTTGTCCCCATGTCTCTCTCTCTAAAAAAGGCACCAAAAAGAACTTCCTCCAGCTCTGCAGAGGAGGGGTGGTAAGAAGCTATTCTGGGCAGCCATCACACCCAGGAAAAGAGGGAGTCATCCCCATTCCATCACACTTCACACTGACTATGGCACCAAAGTGTGCTCTGTGCACGACAAGAGCAATCAGAAACATGGTCTACAGGGCGGAGTTCATAGTCTGAAAGGGCAGTGGACCTGACAGGGCAACAAAATGGATTTGGTAGGGGGCAGGCTCAGTAACCCTGTACCACGAATGAACTGCAACCAAAAAGCAGAGACCAGGAGAGGGACAGAGATCATAGTAGATAAGCTGCCCAGAAGACCAGAGAGGATGTGCAGGTAGAGTAAAAAAGAAGGTTTTGGGAACATATTACAAGGTCCTAAGAGATGTGGTGGTCAGGAAAGACCTTGGAGTGTCTCTTCCTGTAGGTGACATATGAATGCTCCCAGAACTCCAGCTTTAGGATTCACAGTGTCTGCTAGTCATCCCTCCCTACTGTGGTTAAGGGTCACCAGGAATGTTATCACCTTCTCTGAGATGACGACCACCAAACCATTCACATGCTTCTTGGGCTCCAAAAGCTCAGAACCCAGAGATGTAAACAGACAAGCCTATGTGTATGTATGTATGTATGTAGTGTGTGTGTGTGTGTGTGTGTGTGTGTGTGTGTGTGCGTGTTCTTAGCTCTAAGATGTTTCTGTTGAAAGGGTTTAGTGGCAAAGCAAGAATACCCCTGTAGCAATAGATAAGTCTCACTCAGATCTTGGTTTCTAAGAACAGTCCCCACCTGGGGAAATTAGGGCTTCTTGGAGTAATGGCTGATTCTAGTCTGTGACAGGGGAGGTTACAGGACAAATGTGGAGCATCTTGTAGTACCAGAAAGTGAGAAAGTGACCAAGGCATGCCCAAAAGACAAAGGCATCTTGAAGGGCTCCCACAGGCCAAATCTGGAATAATTTTAACACCAAAGTAATGAATAAATGTAAATTGAAATATAAATAATTGAAAAAATGGGAATATGTGTGTCCAAATTGATAAGATAGATGATTGACACTTAGGTTGCTATGTGTTCATCCATAGCCAAGTGGATAAAGAAGTTGTGATACATATACCTACAATAGAACATTACTCAACCATCAAGAGAGAATGAAATCTTGCCATTTACAATGATGGAGATGGAGCTAGAGTGTATTATGCTAAGAGAAATAAGTCAGTCAGAGAAATACAAATACCATATAATTTCATTCCCAAAATTTAAGAAACAAAACATATGAATAAACAAAAGAAAAAAGAAACAAACAGAAAAAAAACGGACTCCAGAATACAGAGAACAAATAGGTGGTTGCCAGAGGAGGATGAGAGGAGGGATGAAATAGATAAAGGGGATTAGAAGTATACTTATAGTGATGAGACCTGAGAAATATATAGAATTGTTGAATCATATTGTACACCTGAAACTCCTATAACACCATATGTTAATTATACTTCAATGAAAAGATGATTGAGAGAAGATGGGTAGATGGATGGATGGATGGATAGATAAATGAATGGATGGATGGATGGATGGATGGATAGATGGATGGATGGATGGATGGATGGATGGATGGATGAATGGATTAATGGATGGATGGATAGATGTATGGATAAATGGATTAATGGATGGATAGATGGATGGATGGATAGATGGATGGATGGATGGATGGATGGATGGATGGATGGATGAATGGATTAATGGATGGATGGATAGATGGATGGATAAATGGATTAATGGATGGATGGATGGATAGATGGATGGATGGATGGATAGATGGATGGATGGATGGATGGATGGATGAATAAGAGATGGATGACAGGCAGACACATGGAAGAAAAGGGAAGCCTCTTACTTATAGTACAATGACATCTACACTTCAGTAAATAAGTGAACAGAGTGCTGGATCTAGAAGCCATCAGCTTGTAATCATCATGCTAAAAAGACTGAAACAAGCAAATATTATCAATGGGCACTAAATAGAGGTGGGGGATTTTGATATCAGCCTACAATTAGCATTTTGCCCCATTTGCTTTATCATCTCCTCTCACACTCTCTCTGCAGGATACTTACATGGTCTTAAAGTGTCTCCCCACTGGTAGCTGATTTGTGGTAAGAGAACAAAGACAATGTGACCACGGACTGGAGACATTGGATAACACCTGACCAGGGGACCAGCGTGCCCATCTCCACTGAGAGGCTGGACAGAGGGCATGTGCTGCACGTGACGTGATACCGTGAGGAAAGCAGACATCGCCTGTTCAGGAGTCTGAGAGGGGAGGCGCAGCAGAACCTAATCACAAGGAAACATCAGGCCCAAATGGAGGGCCATTCTGTTTTAGAAGGTGGGAGGCTATCTCTTTAAAAATGATGATAAGTAGAAAGAAAGCTAAGGAATTATTCCAGACTAAAGGATACTAAAGAGCCTTGATAGATCTAAAGATAACACATGGTCTTAGACTAGATCTGTATTGAAGGGGGAATGCCATAAAGGACTTCATGAGTTAATTGGCAAAATTGAAATATGGATAGTAAATGATTCTATCAGTGTTAAATTTCCTAAGGTCAGTAAATATACTCTAGTTCTGTAAATGAGTGTCATTGTTTTCAGGAAATACACACTGAAATATTTAGGGGCAAAGGGGTGTGATGTATGTAACTAACTTTCAAACAGAGAGAGCTCAAGAGAAATGGTAAAGCAGGGTGCCTGGGTGGCTCAGTGGGTTAAGCCGCTGCCTTCGGCTCAGGTTATGATCTCAGGGTCCTGGGATCGAGTCCCGCATAGGGCTCTCTGCTCAGCAGGGAGCCTGCTTCCCTCTCTCTCTCTCTCTCTGCCTGCCTCTCCATCTACTTGTGATTTCTCTCTGTCAAATAAATAAACAAAATCTTAAAAAAAAAAAAAGAGTCTTTAAAAAAAATTAAAAAAAAAAAAGAAATGGTAAAGCAAATGGGACAAAATGCTAACTGTGGGTTAATTTGGGTAATGGGTATACAGATATATACAACGTTTCTATAACTTTGCAATTATTTCAAAATAAAGAATTTTGAGAAATAAACAAACATAGAAGGAGATTATAGTAGAAGAGAGATGAACAGATGTAGAGGATGGAATCCTAATGGTGGCCTTGGTTTGGGTTTGGGGCTATTGGTGGGAAAGGGATGGGTGCTGAAGCCCAGGTGGGGCGGTCCTCACTCCGGGCATGGGTTCTGCCCTCTCTGCCACTCCTCCTGCCCTTCTACCTCCCTCCTCCCCCTGTACTTCCCCATCGCCACGAGTGTTCTATGTCAGGGCTTCTCAGCAATTATTCTAATTACTACTAGCACTGCCATGGGCCTGCTGAGAGGGGTCAGATCCTCCAGGGACAAAATGAAAAAACAGCAACGTGGGACTCTCTTCATAGCCATTGTCAGGCTTGCCCTAGGGAGCAGCCTTAATCTCTACTCCGTGAAAGGCACTCTGACTGATCACCTTCTGTTGAAAGAATGGAGCCGTTCTTTGCCAAGAACGGAGGCACCGATGGAGCCATCACAAAGGCTTCTAGTCTTTGATATGACGTGTATCCCGGTTAGCTAAAACCCAGAGTCAATAGGATGGCTAATCCTTCCACAATGAAGAGACACCATGTAATCAGAAACAGAAATAAAGGTGAGAAACAGTCTGGTTTGGGGTGAGGAGCCTTCCAAAGGACACGCCAGATGAGGAAGGGACACCCAAGCCTCCAACTGTCCTTGAGCTCAACTCCCTCCCCTCCCAGGTGGCCTCCCGCACCACCACATCACAGAGCCCCGACTTAGACTTACGGCAGAAGTCATAGGTCCGCCAGGGGCCCACCTCCACGTCGGCGTTCTTGCAAGCACTTGCGTACCGCGCCACAGAGTCACAGAGTTCAGACTCGTTGCCCCCGCTCTGGCACAGGCGGAAGAGGCAGGTGCGGTAGTAGGCGGTGACATTGACCACCCCGTGGCACTCGAGGAAGGAGCTGTTGGAGGGGTCATTGATGATGCCACACCTGGAGCGGCTCCGATAAAATTTGAGCAGCTCCGAGTCATTGTTGCAAGCCTTCAGCAGGTCCCCACACTCCCCGTTGCAGATCTCCTCAAAGGTTGTCCAGCTTTCCAGGAACACTGCCAGGTTGTCTGTGCACTTGCCATTGGGGAGACAGAACTCATCGCTGGCATTTGCGTTAAAGAAGCCACACAGCCCGCCGGTGCAATTGAAGTAGATGGTGGAGAGCCGGATGTACAGCAGACCGACGTCTGAGTACTGGACGGTCACAATACCCTTGGACTCTACCGTCGTGCTGTTTTTGTTTCGATAGATTTCCAGCCTCCCCGAAGGATGGAAAAAGGGTAATTCTACCTCCTGACCGTTCAGCTGAAAAACCAGATCACTATCATCAATTCTGGATGCACACAGAGTACCCACAATTTCCTAGGCTATGAAATCAAGACATGGTTCTGCCCCGGGACTCGCCCTTTGAGAAATGTCAAGAAGTTGGCAGGCTATGGAAACCAGGCAGACATACACTAACTGTTTCTTCATGGGCAACTCTGTTTCTTTCTTTTTTGACGCCTCTGATTCAACACACTTGCTGTTTATTTGCATGTACAGAAGACCATACGGTAGCCCAAAACAAAAGTGAGATGTGAGCAAAAGTCGTCTTGTCATATAAGTGGCTTCTTCCTTCTGCCTAACAGCTCCTTTTCACTGAGGGCACCCTTCCTTCCCCAACTTTCGGGCTCCTTCCTTCTCTTCCAATTTGACTGTCCCTGTGTCCCAGCCCCTTGGGGACATGTGGTTTCTTTCTTTTTTTTTTTTAAGATTTTTATTTATTTATTGGACAGAGAGATCACAAGTAGGCAGAGAGAAAGGAAGAAGCAGGCTCCCCACTGAGCAGAGAGCCTGACGCGGGGCTTGATCTCAGCACCCTGGGATCATGACCTGAGCCGAAGGCAGAGGTTTAACCCACTGAGCCACCCAGGTGCCCCAGGGGGCATGTGGTTTCTATCTAACTGTCTAGTTGTCCATCCATCTATCTACCGTTTACTATTCTTCCAATAAATTAATCTCTGTGTGTCGATGGGAATGAAAACAGCCTCTTCATTCTGTGGATGTGTGCTTTCTGATCTCCTGGCACAGGACTGCGTTGACTTCTATTTTCTAAATTAGACTTCCTATGATAGTATGAAGTACATGGAGGACTGGGGCAGAGAGACCCACCCTCCCATCGTGCTGGCTCTGCCACCACTTAGCTGTAAGGTCCCCATCCCCCACTTAGCCCTTTGGGAGCTTCATGTGTAAACGAATAGTGGCACGAGATGATTCCTAATGATCTGGATGCCTAATGGTGAATATTTTAGACCAGGTCAGAGGGGCAGGAGGTGTCCCTGTGCGTACCATCTGCATTACCCCACAGGGGTTCCCATCTACATGTAGGCGAGTGAGTATAGGACAGGGTAAAGAGCACAGACTATGAAGCCAGGCTGCCTGGGCTCAACTGTCGCTTTACGGCTGTGTGTCCCCGAGGAAGTTACTTAGCCTCTCTGTGCCTCAGTTGTCTTACAGGTAAAATGTAAATGAGGATGAAAACGTATCCCTCATGAGACTAGGTGTGATACTACTTAGAATAGTGCTTGGCACATAGTAAGCATCTGGCCAGCATCGGCTTTTACAGAGAAAGCGAGTCCTGCTACAACTATCCCTAATCTGCCAGATTCCAGCCTCACTCAGTTCCACCCTCTGAGACACTGATTTGGTGCTGAACATTAGGAAATAGCCCCTTCGGAGTCAGTGCCTTCCCGAAATCCAATCGTGGTCAGAGGCAGAAAGGCACGCCAGAAGACTGTGGCTCCTTCACTTGGTGAGACTCAGCACAAAAGCCACTAGGGCACTGGGACTCTTACCTTGACTTCCGAAGCCCCGACTCCTCCTATCTTGACCTCCTGGTCGGCCACCAGGATACGAAGTCCTCGCAGCCAAGCAGGCCCTGCGTCGGGCTTCTTCTTGTTGATGTCTATTTCTAGATACTCGGGCCTCTCAGGGCAGGTCTTGAGGAGGGTGTAGGAGAACTCGGCGGGGAAGGCATAGGCGGCGCCATCGAAGGTGTGCAGCACCTGGTTCTGGCTGAGTAGGCACACGGTCTCACGCTTGGGGAAGCAGCCCTGGTAGCCGTCCTCCACGGCACACACCTCCCCACCCCGGCAGGTCTTGTTGAAGCAGTAGACGTCCCCGCCCTCCTCGCACAGGCACTGCACTGTGCAGTTGGCCGTGGCCCAGAAGAACTCCCCCAAGGTGTAGTAGTGTCCATCAAAGTCACAGCCGCACTTGTGCAGGGGGACGCACTGGCTGGTGCTGAGTACAAAGCCCTCGTTGCACTCGCAGCCCTCTGTGCACGGCGTGGCGCAGTTCTGGGAGGCTGTCAGGTCCGCGCAGGTGTCCGGGCAGCTGCTGGTGCACACGGAGTAGTGGCTGAAGCTCGGGCACTGCACCGTGGACACTGACGTGGGGGAGAGGAGAGAGCGCGACAACAGGTGAGTGCCCAGGAGGCTGACCACAGGGCTCCAGCACCCACAGGGGCCTGCAGGAAGGGTGCGCCTTCTGGACCATTTAGCTCCTAGAATGAGGGCCCAGCGGCCACTTGTCAGGGAAGAGACTTGAGGTGGTATCTGTAGAAACACGCTCCACTGCTTTGTGATAACCCCTGGGAAACGTGATTGAACTGTGAACTTGACTCTTATTTGATCATCTTGGCTGAAGTAAACTTCAAGTTGCTATCCTAACTAGACTAGATGCATTGTTCAACACTGATTTACTATTAGATGATCTACAACCATCAAGATGTTTTAAGATCTTCAACGGATGGGCATGTAAGTTGATCTGATCTTATACAGCACGGTGCGTTGTTAGGAGGAAATAAATCTAACTTGAAGGACAAATAAAGCATGTAACCATGGAAGGAGGCACTAGAAAAACGTGAAATTTCTAACAGGGAGCCGCTCAAAATACCTAAGTGACCAAAGAATACTGTGGGACCTTCAAAATAAGACAGAACCTTGGTTATCTGAAAAGAATGTGTGTGCCTGTGCCTCCAAGAGACTGGGTTGGAACTACGTGCCTCCTCAAGGCCCTTCTTGCCTCGGAAGCCTCTGGTTCTTATTTTAAGAACATGTGAGTCTACACAAAATGTTTGAGTCTGGTTGAATCCAAGAGTCAGGGGCTCAGGGGACTGGAACGCTAGTCATCTGAATCAACTAGCGTTCATCCCACTAATGTCGGGGAGGGATGGGGAATGTAGAAGATAGGAAAATAGTACCACCAGGTGAAGAAAATAGCTATTACAGGTGATTTAGTTAGGCAATGCGGATGCCCATAGATTATACAAGGGTCTTATATTAGATCAAAAAAGCCTTCTTTAATCTCAATTCAAGTCAGGATTTGGGTGTTCCAGGCATCACACAACTGAGCAACAAGAAAACAGTCTCATCCTGGTTTGATCAGTTCTCTAAGGACTGAATCTGATACATGACGATTTTATGAATCCAACCGACACTGATAGGAAAAAATTTTCCTTTAGCCTTGAAACTGAAAGAAACTTTGAAACCTTCTCACCTGCATGGGAATTTAAAATGCATAGATATAATGTTCTGGGTAATCCTATGGAGAAAACCAAGGGCCAGGAAGACAAAACAAAACAAAACAAACCCCCAAAAATACAAAAACAGAATTCCAAGAAACTGTTACTTTGTTTAGTTTAAAAATTTATAAGACCGGGCACCTGGGTGGCTCAGTGGGTTAAGCCGCTGCCTTCGGCTCAGGTCATGATCTCAGGGTCCTGGGATTGAGTCCCGCATCAGGCTCTCTGCTCAGCGGGGAGCCTGCTTTCTCCTATCTCTCTCTCTGCCTGCCTCTCTGCCTACTTGTGATCTCTGTCTGTCAAATAAATAAATAAAATACTTTTAAAAAATTAAAAAAAATAAAAATTTATACGACCAGGACAAGAGAGTTTAAGGGGATAGAAGGAGAAAACAAGACAACTAAATGGTACAAAATGCTTAATGTGAAAGGGAATTCACATTCAGACCCTGAATTTCCCCATACTGTTGGGGCTTTTCCTAGCCACTTAGCATTTCAGATAAAGGGCTTTCTTTCCTGACGATCTGTGCTCTCCGGCCACAGCGCTTTCCCCACCAGCACCAGGGGGTTGGAGGAAAGCTACAGAGCCAGAGACACAGAACCTAGAGGGATGGACGGTAGAGAATAAAGAGCCACAGGACAAGTGCTGTTGGTTCCATTCGGGAGGTGAGTTGTTTCCCCCAAGGCTGGTTTGGATTACTCAGAGCAGGATCTGTGTTTCCTCAATGGCCACAAAGATCGTGGCCTCCACCTCAGAAAACCCTACCATCTTGCCTAACTCTGGGATAGCCATCCCCAGGACAGGGCCTTCCTGTGCCCACGCATTTCCTGCCACGTGATCCGTGTTCCCAGACCATGAGGCTCATCATTGTCTTCTCGTTTCCTGGCTATGGTATTGGGTGGGTGCGTGGGCGGGGAAAGTAAAGACCCTTCCACTGTTCATTCTTCCTAATGTCTGGTTATTTTCACCTCCCCCTCACTCCTGGGCTGTTGGTCTTAACGAGGAAATTTTTGATGGAGCCCAGAAACCCTCTCCCTGGCCCCCTACACCATCATGGCCTTCCTTTTGGTCAGGACACCAGCTTACCACACCCCATCTGTACTCGCCAGTCTCCGATCGGAATGCCAAGGGCTTGGCACACGAGCGCGTAGGCTTGGATGGCCTGACAGAGGAGTGTCCCGTTGTCCCTCACGCTGCACAGGTCATACACGCAGCTGTGCACAAAGGCCGTGGGGTCCACGACGGTGCCACACTCCCACAGGGGGCCGTCTGTCTTGTTGAGGAAGCCACAGTAGTCAGGGCCAAAGAAGAGTGCTTCGGTGACAGCATCACACACGGTGCAGTTGTCCACACAGCCTGAGTCACACTTCCAGTCGGCGTGGTAGACCCGCCAGCTCTCTCCGAGATCCAGGACGGACATGGCCGGCCTGCCGTCGGGGCGGAGGAAGTCGTCTAGCGGGTTTTTATTGTAGTTCCCACAGAGCCCGCAGGTGGAGTTTATATAGGAGCCTGGGATGGAAATGGAGGCGTAGTGCTGGCCGTCAAAGGTCACTAAGAGCCCAAAATCCGTTTCCACGGCAGTAGACATGCCGCTCTGGTAGACTTTCACCGCCCCCAAGTCTAAGGTGACCGGCAAGGAAGTCACTAGGTCATTAACCTGCCAACAACAGTAATAGTAAAAGGCAGGTGAGCAGGTGCCAGGGCAAGGGGTCCAGCTGATGTTGGGAAAGGGAGGCAAAGCAACTTCGTGCTCCAGAGACAGCGCCGCCCCCCCCCGCCCCCGCCAGACTGCCTGGGGTTCCCGTAAGCTTGCCTTCCATGAAGGCCGAGGCCTGGGGGAGCCCTCAAAGGCCGGGTGGCATGGGCCACGGAGCACAGTCCCCTGGAGCCGTGATAGACATGCGTGGCCATCACCACTCGAGACGCTTCTGGGGACCAGGTGGCTGTGAACCCTTCCTGGCTGGCTCTAGGGCTAGCCTCCAAACTTTCCATGAAAGACTACTCAGCTTGTCTTTCCTGTCCTCTAAATTCATTCCTTGAAGTCTCAGCTGAAGTTCCATATTTCCCATGACCGTGTCACTGCCCACAGCACTGCCTGACCCCTCCTCCCTGCTGAAGTGTGGACCATAAACCAGTCCCCACACTTTAGCTTGGAAGCTGCCCTGGTGTTATTCTCTGAATGTTTCACTCTGTTACCTCCTGATGCCAGCGCTATATCATGTAATCGTTCAGCAACAACCAACAAATTTAAACGCCTGCTGGGTACCAAGCACTATGCGGGGCACTGGGAAATAAAGAACAAAGAAAATAATTGTCTCTGCCCCTCGCGGAGGTCTCAGTCTACTGCGGAAGAGAGATACAAATGGATATTTATAATATCCTATTTTAAATATGCAGTCAGGGATCATGCAAAGGGAGAACAGTAAATGAGTCCTATTTTCAGCCTCCGGGGATCACACGAGACTTTCTGAAGGCAGTTCAGCCTGCCCTGGGTCTTTAAAGATGAGCAGAAGTAGCTGAAGGCAGGGGGAGGCAGCGAATCCCAGGACAAGAGCCTACAGGCAGAGGGTTAGAAACAGCTGTGTGAATGAGGGGGCATTCATGAGGGTGTTACTGGACTGCAGGGGGGAAGGGGTGGCCAGGGATGAGCCTGGACACACGGGCAATGTCCCTGGTCCCTTCATTCCACAGATGGCCATTCAGGCCTTTCTGCCTGTCGAGCTCCGTTCTAAGAGTAGGGGATTAGCAAGGAGTGAAATGGACACAAATCTCTGCCCCACGGAACTTCTATTTTAGTTGAGGGGCCCAATAACAAACAAAATAAATAAATAAAACGAATGCTAGGGAAGTGCTAGGAAAGTGGTTTTCGACTTGAAATAGGACGGCCAGAGGAGATATTTGGGATGAGGAAGCAAGCCGCACTGTTTTCTGGCGTGAAGGTGGGTCCCACAGAGGTGACAGCCAAGCCCTAAGGTGGCGTGTGTCCGGGTGCTCTCGGGACCTCACGGGGCTGGCATGGCTGGGGCAGGGACAGCAAGGAGAGGGCGGTGGTGGATGATACCAGAGAGATAAGAGCAGCCAGAACAGGGAGACCTTTGTCGGCCATTGTAGAGACTTTGGCCTTGACGCTGGGCAAGATGGGGAGCCAAGAGGCTGTCCAGAGCAAAAGAATGACATGATCTGACTTCCGTTTTAGAAGAATTCCTCTGGCCTCCGCACTGGGAATAGACCTTACAGGGCCCTTCAAGCCATGTTTTAAAACAAAACAAACTCCACAAAATAAAAAATAAATAAATCAAACAACTTGGATTTCTATTCTGCGGGGAAGGCCCCAAAATGTTTTAAGTAAGGGAATGGCACAGTCAGATTTGCACGTCAGAAAGCCTGAGGGCCTGACCTCTGTGCAGACATGCGAGGGTGGGAGGAGCCCACGGACAGCCCACTCTGCAGGACCTGGTGGTTTTTGTAGCAGGGAGCGAGAAGTGGGGGAAGAGTGGAGAGTGTGTCCCACATGTGTGGCTCACATGGGTTGGTGGCTTGAGAAGCCTCCAACAGAGAGAACTCACTTTCTGCTTTTTTTACATGTACCAGGCCTAGCACTGGTAGACATCACATCTGTGTCCGGGATGGAACGGTTAGCCTAGCCCAGTCCTCGGCGGGACAGCCTATAAGTACATAGTCAATGCACCGGACCCATACTGATTTCAGGCACCCAGAAAGGACAAGGGTCTTCACAGCCACCATTGTGCTACTTCCTGAGTTTTCTAGGAAGCTAAGCAGTAGCCTATTCAAGCATCACTCCTAAATTGACCATGGTGGGTGCCGTGTGCAATTGCCTGTCTCTAGAGATGAGTAGGACTAAATGGGGGAGGGGACAAAAAAGCAGGCTTGAGAAATAAGCCACCCTACAGAGAGCAGCAAGTGGAAAGAAAGACGTAGAAATTGACTGATCCATCTTTATCTCCCAGGCAGCAGGTCAGCCAACATGCGCGATTAAAGCCAAACTCTAAGGAAGGTCCTCTTGCAAGAGCACTGGGTGACTTTTATGCACTGTCCATGCTGAGATGGAAATGAAATCTTCCCTAAGGCCGATATAATTGTAAACCCCAAATGTGCCCGTTGCCGAGTACTCTCCTCCCTCTCCCTCCAGCTCCTGCTCACCAAGGCAGTCTTCTCTATCTTGAAGCAGGAGCCATGGGGTGGGCCATCTCTGGATATTGCAATAGTCCCCCCTCCCCCTGGTTTCTCTGCATCAGACCTTGTCCCTCCTAGATTGGTTTAAGCCCTAGGCTGACCACAGTTCATACCTTCCTTCCTGGCATAAGCGTTCAGTGCGCTCCCAATTCACTCATACGTGAAACACAGATTAGAGAGTCACTGTTTGTCCCCCACAGTGCTGAGAGGAGCAGCTCCTGGGTGATTTCCTCCTTCACTCCTCCAGTCCCAGCTCTCAACTCTTGACTAGCCTGCAGGAGATGAACCTCACCTCTCAGCCTCCCTTCTTCTCCCAGTATTCAGGTCATTTCCTCTTTGAGAGGATGTTGGTGGGGAAAGAGAAGTAGAGTTGTAGAAGCGTACGGTCTGAGAACTAAAAAGGGATTTTGGTGGCAATGGTAGTGTGGCAACCTCCATGCATAATGTGCCTACTGCTTGCCAGGCTTTGTACTAACTAGATCTTCCACATGCGGCTGTTCCTTTGCATCCTCATGACAAGCTTAGAAGGATTTTAGCTTCTTCCCCTTTTGCAGAAGTGGAAATTGAGGTTCAGGGCTTGAAGACTGGTATGTGACAGGGCCAGACTCTCACCAGCTGGGCTCTAAAGTGACTGCTCTCTGCTGGCTCAGTCCCAGGGCTGGGTAGAGGTAACTAAGTCCAAAGACAGCTCTTGATCCGGCCTCCTAGACACTATTACCCTGTTGCACAGATGGAGAAAGTGACACTCAAAGCACACTCAGCTGGCAGTATCGGCACAGGGACTGAGCAGATCTGACTCTAGGGTCTGCCTGCTATCTAGCCTTGATGGTCTTTTCATTACAGCATCCTAAACTACTTGGGCTTTTGTGGGGGAGAAATAGGAAAACTGAGAAACGTTAGCTAGAAGGAGACATTTATTATATATGGATTTTAGCTGGCTGTCTTTAGCCCCCACTAGCATATAGAATCCTAAATTGCCTATTTTGTTATTTGAGACCAAGCCAAAGAGGGGAAATTCATATACAGAAACCAGTCCCCAGCATAAGGAGAAAGGTGCTCTGTACTTTGTAAGAATGGATCTTGCTGGCTATTCCCAGCCTGGTGTGTCTGGGGAAGTGTGTCTAGGGACGCCAGCTGCCTCACAGATGTTTCCTTCTTGCTTCCCATCCCTCTCCATGCCTGTCCCTACTTCACCCGCGGTGGGGGCTCCGCCGGCCACGGAGCTGCCCTCCCAGCAGAGCAAGTGCGTCCAGAGAAACTTGGAAGCCATTCGGCAAAAGGAAAAGGAAGACATTGTTAGCTCGCAGTTGGAGTCGCATAACCTTTTCGTTCTGAAACATTTACATTCATATCCTCATCTCCCTGTCGCTACAGAAAATTGAGGAATCCATGCCCTACGCTTGGACGATGGAAAAGAGCCCCACAAAATTAGCAGAGCTGCTGAGCCTGAAAGAGAAGGCAGTGCCCCTTTCCTTCTGAAAAAGAGTCTGACTGTGAGTGAAAAAGAATTTTAATCAAAATGGAAAATAGAAATAAAGCATAAAGCTTTCTTCCTCACCTACAGATACCGTACACATCATCCCCAGAATTCAGGCAAGCAGGGGAACGCTGGAGAACATTTTTCTAGCTTGAAATAGTAGCATCTGCCTACAAGGATAAGTATCAAGCTCAACAGCATGATAGAAATTTAAAAGGGAGAAACTCCAAACTTCTGTACCCAAACTCATACCTTGATTTGATATGCAGAGCTGCCCCTAGAGCGACTAACCAAAGAACAAGCAAATTGGCATTGCAGCCACAGTAAAAGCTCCCTTTTCTAATTATGCCCATGATAAGCGGTGCAGATCTACAACGGGCAGAGCCGGGAAAAGTGGAATTAGGTCCTTGGTCCTGCCTTTTGTTGGGCATGCTGTGTCAATTAAAACTGTAACACAGATTTTAAAAAAGAAACAAATCCCTGCATTGGCTCCAGTTCCGGTTTGTAATCTCTGTAATGACCTCCATGTCTGGGGATTAAGGACTGCACGGGGGTGAAGCCATCAACCCCTTGTGGTCTTGGCTATAATTGCTGGAATAAATACATGGTTGCAACAAGGTTGGCATGAACATTATGAAAATTGGGGCCTCCACAAATTGAGTAATTGCTAGTGGCTTTTTACTTTCCCTCCTTTATGGATGTCCCTGCTTGAAATCCAGGTGGACAGGGACAGGAATCATTTGCATCTGCTAAACAGACAGCAGAGACCCACTTTCTTCGCTCTTATTCCAGGCAGGAGTGGGGATCCTGCGAGAGGGTGTTTGGACAAAGCTTTCCCTGATCCCCTGTCTCTGCCTCACTCAAGAGCTCACCAAGCCCACTCCTGGTGCCTGCACATGCCTCTAGAAACACCAATCGATTTGGAGATTTCTCTAACAAGGAAGCAGCAGCTCTTAGGCAAACAGGATGGGGGATGGGTGAGGATGTACTGAGTTACGAGGGTGTACTCCATTTTTGTACCATCTCCTAGGCATGACCCTCTGGCCACCACTATTGCAAGTCAGGTCCACGAGAAATGAGCTTACCTCTCTTCCCTGTTACTTCTGAGCTCGGACATATGTGCATTTGTGTGTGTGTGTGTGTGTGTGTGTGTGTGTGAGAGAGAGAGAGAGAGAGAGAGAGAGAGAGAGACAGAGAAAGTGTGTGTGAGCGTGTGTGTCTGTGTACACCTATGTTTCCTATGTTTACCAGGTAACTAGGAATACGAATGTCTTTAAGTTATAGAGCAGACAGGCATATCAAGGAGACAGCTTGTGTTGGCTCTTGTACAAATAAAATTCAGCCTCGTAAAAAAGTTTTACCAGGTATTTGCAAGGAAAGAAGAGCCAAGCATCTCTTTGGAACAAACAGAACCAGCAGATCTGAGAAAGTCTTCCCCAGGCTGAAGAATCTCCAGCTTCTTCAACTTCCCAGGAAGGAGGGAGAGGGTCTCACCTTGACTTTTCCATAGCTTCCTTTGGGGATGAGAATCTTGTAGCCGTTGACCTCCACAGAGAGCTCCTTCACCCAGGAGACAGCAGAGCCCCCGCGGTGTTCATTCTTGGCCTCCACACTGAAGAAGGGGAGGTTGGAAGTCTGCAAACACTGTCGGGCCAACAGGTAGGCACAGGAGCCTTGGAAGTGGAAGAGGAAGCCATCGAAAGTGTGGTAGTGTGGCTCGCCGAACACCACACACGTGCTGGTCTCCACAGGGCTGCAATAGAAGAATTTGCCTTTGGGCTCACACACTTCATAGGGGCTGCAGGAAGCCTCCTGGCAGTAGATCTCGTTGTTGAAATCCAGGCAGCGGCACTTGATGGTACAGTTCAGGTCATCCCAAAACACCTCCCCTCGCCGAAGGAACTGTCCTGGGGAAGAATGACATTAGAACCAACATTTATGGAACACTTACCCTCCGCGCCAGGCATGGGGCTGATGCCTTCCCTGCACTCTACCACATAACCCACATGAGAACCCTATTTGGCAGGTGTTATCCACCGTGCTTGACTGAGGTTCAGGGCGCTCAGGCGCTCAGGGGAGAAGCCACATTCCAGGCCAAGGCTGTGGGCATCCAGTCTACCTTGTGGCACCATCGTCTCCATGGTTGGTAAGCATATGCTCACTCAAGGAAGGGTACGTTGCCTTAATCCATGGCAAAGGCTATGACCCACAGAGGTCATATCCTTCCCTCCAGGAATGCGAGGAAGGCTATCCCAGAAACAGACCCAGCGTACCCTGGTAACTTAGCAACACCGTTGCTTCATGTGCTAATTTGTTGACTCGTTCACTCACCCATTCGCTCAGCAAACATTTGTTGGGGGCCCTGTGTGTACCAGAAGAGATCAATAAGCATGAATCAGGAGTCAGACACGCAAGTTTAAATCCCAGGCTCCTTGGGAGGATTCTGGAAAGGGCTGCACTCTGACTTCAAGGGCTCGTAAATCCTTCAGACGCTGCTTATACAGCTGTACAGTTGTCTTCTCTCTCCCCCCAGGCCCTGTCCAAATTTAGTGCTTCTCTGTCTTTATCCACAGGGTAGAACTTCTGGACAGAATCTAGGTCAGAAGGAGAATGGAGTCGGGGCCGAGGGGTGTGCTGATTTAAAATTATTTACTACTATTTATTTGATAGACAATCCATCTTTAAGACCTTTTCTCTAAATAAATGATCTTCCCCCACTGAAAACGTCAAACTTTGCCTGTTGTTAGTATCAACCCTCAATGGAAATAGAAGTGTCTCTGGGCCGGGGTCTGTGATCTTGTCCTTGGTTTGATGTCAGAGCCAAGAGACCTGGAAAGTGGTCATAACTCTGCCATCAGCTTCCAAGACTCCTGGCTTGCTTCCATCTGCCTCAGGTTTCTAACCTGTAGAACATGGGCAGTGTTACTTTCTCGTCCCTGTCCCACGGGGAGCAGCGAGGCTCTCTTAAGTCTGCACATGTTGAGAGAGGGAGAAGCATTGGTAAATTGAGGATGCCGGGAAAGGGACGTATCGAAGGCACAGCATTGAGAAACGTAAATAATATTATATGTCAGGAGTTCACCATAGCTCGAAACTGCGGCTTGGGAAGACGTCTCACGTTCTTTTATAAAACTGAAAATGTAGTGAAAAGCATGGCCTGCAAGATTAAGCCAAGCAGAAGGCATTGGCCGCCTCGAAACAGGCTGTTCTGTGTCTGTGCAGCAGCAACAGTGATGTCTCCACAGGCAATTATGTTTCGTACCTGTTGAGAATAGAGCCCAAATATGGGATAATAGATCTTTCCACATTCCCAGGAGGCCATATGCATCAGCCCTGAAGACAGGCCCCGAACCTCAGTGCTCTTTGGCACGGGTCCAGGCTGCAGACATTTGAACAACCTCCACTAAGTATAATTTCCAGTCTCTGCTTTTGCAGGCTTCCAATAAATGAGAGGAAAATGCCTTTGAATAGAGGAGGTTCGGACCAAAAGGTAGACGCTCTGAGATCATTTTGTTTACAAAATGATGATACAATAAAGCAGCTCGATGCAAATTTTCCCCAGCTATCGCCCAGGCCAAACCCAACCCTCATCAGATTGATATATGTCTGGTGGTGCATGAGAACGCACGGCAGTCTGCAGAAGGATATTGAATTTGTCCTGTATGTGAAACCCAAACCCATAACTCAGTGGGGGAAAGAATGAAGTCAAAATGGAGACTCTATACACTGCTGGAGTCTGGCCAGCTCTCCTAGCACTCCAGGTCCACAAGCCAATGTTTTCCACGATCCCAGCATTTCATTCCCAGGACTCAGGCAAGAGGCTGTCACTGGGTGCTTAGGCTGCATGGCCATGGTCAGTCAGCTCTGTGATGCTTGGACCCAGGGGCCAAAGCACTGGGTAGGTCCCTAGCCCAGGCCATAAAGGGGAGATAGATAATGTGGTCATTGGTTTGGTATCTCTTGCAGACCTTAGGGAAGCTGTCTTTACCTTTTGTAAGGGAGGAGGGCACCATCTCTGAAAGACGGGTAAGTTTTAGAGCTAAGATCTTTCCCATCCAGCTTTATAATGGCTTGGGTTCAAAACATTTATTTATTCTTCAGAACTTGGAGGACTTGGACGGAGTCCACAGAGACAAGGATGCCCAGGCAGGGCCATCTGTACAGATGACCTTTCATTAGAGCAGAAATCCAGAGGTTTGATATGTCTGACCGCAATGCAGGGAATGGGGCCGAGGGTGTGGGCATTTCAGGCCCGGGGAATGTGGTTTCCTGTGTATTATACTGACTGAAGCTGAGTCAAAAGAGAAAACCGAGGCTTCCCAGAGCTGCTGAGACATGCGGGTCCCCAGACCATGCTTCCTATTGGATGGGACAGGAGATAAGCTAAGATCTGCATCTCCCAACCCACAACTTTCTTAAACATCTACAGACATTGTCTCCAGGGTCTTCCTCCGTGCTTCCGCAGCCCCCTCCCCTCGCACCCACCCCAATATGTCCTATATTGTGTCATCGTTGTTCCCGTGGCTGTCTTGTCCACCACAGCCATGCCATGGGAGCCAGAGCTCCTTCATTTCCAGCACCTAGAGGAGTGGCCAGCGCCTTGTTGGGGCTTTCAAATGTCCTTTGGGAAGAAGCAGTGGCTGGCTGGCTCAAGGGACAGATGAGTAGACGGTGAGGTGGATGGATGGACAGCTAGATGGAGGATGTCCTAGTTCTAGGTGCCATAGCCTCCACTCCGGGACCAGAAATACCCACAGAAACACGGTTTCCTAAACACTTTCTTGACATGTAAGCAGCAGGAATCTATAAGCCAGAACGTTCTTGGGAGAGTCATGGGCTGTTTTGCACACGCAAAGAGGCTTTGTTAGTTCAGAGAAGGCCCCCAACTTTGGGTGTTAATGTAAAGAAAACTTAGGAAGGCTCTACTACTGCTTGCTCACAGAAACCCAACACCAGCTTTGATTGTCCCCAAATTCCTGCATGTTTTGCTGCTGCAGAGAGAGTTTAGGAGAAGCCGCCCTAGAGAGGACGGCACTCTCTCCCCTTGCTTTCTAATCATACTAGGAAGTGCTGATTTGCTCTCGTGGAGCCTTGGCAGCATTCCGAGTTCGCCCACTCCCGCGGATCTACAAAGTGCAGATGGCAGAACAGGAGTAAAGAGGGGAAGAAAAATGGGCAGGGGCGGGGGGGGGGGGAATGACGGCAGCAACAACAACAACAACAAAAATAATGTTAAACAGGAGGGCTCCCTTCTGTCCCTCTGGCTGAGCAATCACTCAAGAGCCATGTCCACGTTGGAGTTGTTTAGAAGAAGCAGCTCTGTTCGCACCCCAGGCAAGGACTGCAGAAAACGCCATGGAGCAAATGCCGGGTTTCAGCTCCTGGTGTGATGAATGTGCGTGCTAAAATTACCTTGATCTCCATTACCCAGCTGAGAGATGTCAAAAGAGGAAGGCATCGGCAATGAGCCCGCCCCCGTGGCTTAAAAGGCTGCCTGTCAATCTCTACTAAGCAAACCCTACTCTTGCATGGAGAAGAGGAAAAGCCTTTACCTCTGGAGGTGCAGCCATTGGCTGGGTCAATTTCCTTCCCATCTACTTTAAATGCCCAGCGGCCTGGAACGTTGACGTTCGTGGTCTCTTGGATATTCACAATATCAGGAGTTCTTGACCCCGGGAGGCTGAAGAAATTGGTGAGGTTTCCACCATTAAATCCTGCCTAGAGCACAAAAGGAAGACGAGACTTGAACACAAACAGCACTGTTGTTGGTTAAGTGGCCTCAGCGCTTGCAGCATCCGGCACCCTGAAATTAGGAGACCCCTTCTCCTGGAGTCCCTGGAGCCACCATTCCAGGTGAGAAAGGCTTGCCTTCATTCATGCCATATCCCTATGAAGATATCAAAGGTGGGCAAGATTAGCTTCACCCTCCACTTGTAAAACCAGACATACTTCTCTAGCTCAAAGCTAGAGGAGTTTGGCCGGATTGCCTCGAGGAGGCTGAGCAGCATAAGCAGAGAGCAGAGCTTTGGAAACAAGATGGAGATGAAATGGAGAGCCACCAACCTGTGCCATCACACCCCCAAGGCCAGTCAGGGGGTCACCGCCGCTCGCCGTCCCAGTGGTCCAGTTGATTTCATAGTAATTGAAGAGTGTGAATGTATAAGATCCATCAGACACTAGGACAGCCTGGAAGGTGTTCACCTACGGGATGGATGGGAATGGATGGTCTCATGACTTCTCTCCCTAGGAGCTCCTCTCCCCAGCCCCCTTTCCCCTGCACCCTCCCCACCCCCAAGCAGCTCGTTGCTGCTCAAATGTTAGTCCTCAGGCCCTGCCTCTCCTCTGAATTTGTTCTCACCCCCACTGGGGGAAGCAAGGCGTGTGGGAGCAAGCACCTGAAAGAGAAATTGCCTGAGAAGAACCCAAAGGCTGACTCAGCGCCCCTCTTAACAGCTCTGATTCAAACCCGACAGCAAAGTCAGAGGCCCGCCTCAGCTTGTGATAATGCGTGAGCACCTATAGATGGCAGCATGAGAATAAACTATAGGAGGTGGTCCAGGCAGGGGAAGGGCTGAGCAGACACCTGTTCCTAGAGCAGGGGGCGTGGGGCATGGGGCCTGGGGATATAGGGGAGGAGAGCCACCAAATGCTTGGCCCCGTGACTAAGGCCAAGGTCTGCACTGTGTTCCCTCACTTACTAGAAGACACCACAAATCCTGGAGCGATGTCTCCCGTTTTTAAAATGAAACTTGGAAAATGATTTTTTAAAAAGCACTACCTGGTGGAGGAACCGTTCTTCTCATTGAGTACTTCTGCATCCCTCTGTGTCTGAAAAATTCTCAGCACCCATCTGCACCTCAGCCCAAGGCTAAGGCGGGCAATTTTGTGGCCCTTTTCCATCTGAGAGCTTAGAAACAAAGAGCTAAGGGAAATGAATTGCTGGGAATTTCACAAGGACCTGGCAGCAGAAAATGCGATTCGAGCCGGAGCCCCCAGTCTCTCCCTCCATGCGCTGTCATTATGGGCTGTCTTCATTCTAACCTTCTTAGGATAGAGACGTTATATGACTCCAAAAAACCTTTGCACATGGTGTTCAGAAACAAGCTGTAGCAAACTCTGTCCTTTACTATTTCCCTTTGTTAATCCGTACCCCTTGACACTGGTTTTCGGGCAGTGTAAATAAAAGCAGAGTTAAAGGAGAGGCTGCTTTGACCTTTTCCACTGAAGCCTTGCACTTTTCCCAGCTGCCTAATGCCATCCTGGTTAATATCCCATCAGACACAGAGGGAGACCCAAATCCTTATCCTGTGTAATCAGACTGGGGTAGAGGATCTTGGAAGCCCCAGATCTCCCATCCTAGACGGTCCCGGGGAGGGAGACGAGGATCAAGGAAAGAAAAGCCCTTTTTATAAATGAGAACTCTCTCCTCAGGCTCTGTGCTAGCCATGGCCGATGGTGTTTATGATAGAGCCCTGCAGGGAAAGGCCTCCATTCTTTGGCCCAGCTCAACAAAAGAGTTAAGTGGGGCGCAGAGATGTGTGAGCAGTGAGTTCAAGATGGCTCCAAGATCCCCGCAGGGTCAGGTTCTGGAATCAGGCATCAAGTCAAGGTCATACAAGGTTAAAGGGCAACCCTGCTCCAGACCAGGATTTTTCCCTCAGGAAGTAAATCCCTTCTCCTAAAATAAAGTTGGAAAGATCTCTGGCCCAAGTGGCTCTTGGGAACAACCTGGAAGTTACCTCAAAAACCAAACAACTACCCTAAGAATACTACAAGGGCTGGCTCACCGAACGCTCTCACACACCCTACACATACATATCTCTTCAACATTCGCTCTAAGACCCCTCTGGATCCATTTTTGGACAGAAGGGAGAGGTAGGGGGATGGGTGTTAAGGAGGGCGGGTGTGGTGATGAGCGCTGGGTATTATGTGCGACTAGTGAATCGTTGAACACTCCATCAGAAACTAGTGACGTACTATATGCTGGTTCACTGGACATAGCAAAAAGTTAATTAATAAATTTTTAAAAAAGAAACTGCATTTTCAATTCTTGAAAAGCCCCTTTGTACTTTGAAGGACTTACGTTGATGCCTGGAGGAGCCACGTCAGGAACTGGGAGTTAGAGGACATTAGTTTGAACCTCAATTGGCCTCCTGTGAAGTTCAGATCTCTTTGTTTGCCCCTTGGGTGAGTCACTTAACTTCTTGGGGCTATACCCTGACCTTGCAGGCAGAAAGAGTTCTATTTACTACACAACAACCTTGTGGGATGGTACACACAATGGCTTATCACCACACTGGGTTCCCAGTAAGCCCTCAATAAATACTAGCTTTCCTTCCCTAAAGTAAACATGTCCCCATCCCTCTGCCTTGTTCTTGGTCTTCCATGACACCCACCACCTCTAAGAGACTTATGCCAAGTGCTTAGTTGGCCCGATGATGTGTTCCTACAGAGGAGGGGAGTCCTGGGGTGATGGGAGGTGGGAGAGGAGTCCATTTCAAAGATGGGGATGGATGGACATGAACTGTCTTTTCTCCAAGGAACCCAAAGCACTTAGATGCTCCCTCATTCATCCTCATTGAAAGAGTTCTTACCTAGCCCAGAAACCTACTCCAAAGTACAAAGCAGAAGGTATCTAAATTATCTTGCCATTTTTATGGCCAATGGAAGTTCTTTTTTTGAAAAAAAATGGTGGTCAGCATTTGATGGGCATTTGTTCTCCTTCTTTTTTCCCCCACTGACACTAAAATTTATCGATCGCTGGCATCCTGCATTTTAACGCTGTAAGGTATGAGGTTTAAAGGACATAAAACATCACCCCAGGAGTCGTTAGCAATCCATAACGTGAGAGAGGGAAATGTATGCTTCTTGAGAGGTTATTTCTAGCCAACGCATCCACTGGTTAAACGTGTGTCTTTCTGTTCTCCAGAACCATTTAGTGGTAAAGTGCACCTTCATGGTCGGGTCAGAAGTTGATAACACACAACGTACTCACCAAGGGGCAGCCAGGGATGGCCAGCCCCACGCTTGTCCCCCTCTGTCTCTAGCTCGGTAGTTTCTATTCCATCCCTAAACAACTGACTCTTTGCCAAAGAAATTGGAAAACAGATGGGATTGGGAATCATGCTAAGAAAGCAGAGGGCAGATTTTTTTAGTGCCTTTGCTTACTGGAAATTATACAGTTGGAGACGAGTCTGCGACTTCAGAAGTCTCCGCTGCCAAAGTCACCCAAACAAGCTGCAGGCTTTCGTGAAAAACTGTGTTCTGCCCCTTTATGTAGAAAGTTGATTATCTCTGCGATAATGCCAGTGATAATCTTTCTTATTTGACTTTTATTTGACTGTTCATTTGGGATTTCAGAGCAGATGTTGAAACTTTATTCATGAAACGCTTCAACTGCCCACTTCAATTAGCATCAAATATGAATAATTCCAGACCTGGTCACAATTTTTTTAAAAAAGGTCATAACGTAATAAAACGAGCCAGGTCATTTATATCCAAAGCCAGTCCCTTATTTTTCTTTTCCTACAAGGTTTTGTGAAAAAGGGGGGGGGGAGCAGGGGAGGGGGAAGGAAATCAGCTGATAGAGAGAAGCATTTGTGTCTCTGGCAAGAAAAAAGGATCTTTGGGTTCCTGATGGGTCCCTGATCATGTGGCCTGGCTGAGGTCACAGGGCCTCAATCAATTTTCTGCAAAATCGGAATACTACCTCCTGCAAGGAAATTGTGGAGGGGCTCTTTGTAGACATTTCGTAATGATTAGTGATGGGGATGACATGTCGGAGATATCACTGCTGACTGGCCTGGATGGGTATGATGTCTCCCTCTGTTTCCTGGAAAGTGGGTGGCAAGACTCATTAGTTTAACTCAAGAAACTGACATTCCTCAGCTCTAACAATTAGACCCCGTCACAGTGGTGAAGAGGGACAAGAATGAGATGTCAGGATATGAAGCGGAAAACAGAAAATGTGAATTATTACAGGTGTGGTGCTGCTCCCTCCATAAAATGTGACTTCCTCCCACGTCACGATGAAAACCCAAGTGGCAGAGAAGGTGGCCATGTCTTTGAAGTACTTCCTGATGTCCTTGGTGGCTCTTTTCAAGATGACAGGGTCCATGGTCTCTCTGTAATAGATCTCGCCTCGAATTCCATTGTGAACGTCGGCCCAAAAGGGAGCAATGAAGGCCCTCCCATCCGTCAGGGGGAAGGATTCTGGCGTGAACTGACTCACTAACACATTGAAGGAAACTACTCCGTTGTTATTCACCTGCGAAAATAAGACAGGGTCGGCACAGTGCCTCCGAAAGTGTGACAACTTCAGAGTCGCAGACCAAGACAGACATTCGCCTAATCACATGAATGAAAACAACTTTTAAAATTACTGAATCAGAACCCCCAAACACCAGCTTCTGCCACGCCACGAGGAGGTTCGTTTACTTCCAGAGAGACTCATTGGTTTTCTTTCACTTTCAATTTGTGGTCAGGCTTCATTTCTTATTAATAATCAGGCTCATTTTCATGTTCTTTATGCTATCTCTATTTACACGTACCAAATGCATGTGTGTGTGTGTGTGTGTGTGTGTGTGTGTGTGTGTGTGTGTTTGCGCACACATGCGCACATGTGTACGGGTGTGTTGGGCCAGGCAGGAGGTAATGTGGTCCATAAAAACGATCCAGCATCACAGATGCAAAATAGACAGAAAAACAGAAAAAAAAAAAAACAAAAACCTCATGGAAGCAAAAAGTTAAATTAAAATATTATTGAGCTGTATATTAGACCTTGACAAAAGCAGAGCACAACACTCTGTTATTGAACGCAGACCTCAGGACTAACCATATCCCACTCTGAGGGAGGCAGTTAAAAGACTTCTATTGATTTGATTGACTTCACAACCACCCTCTACCCAGAACAAGGACAAGGTTACAACCTACAGATCCCCAGTTCCATGAAAGTTCCTGCAGTGTGATGCCTTCTTCGTATAATCTCTCCATAAAAATGGAGACATGAAATCTTTACATTGTATGTATAAATGACTATGCTATGGTGACTTCTTCATGATTTGCAAAAGACTTAGTAGGCTTATTAAATGACTAAACCTACTGCAAATCACAGTCAATAAGTACACTCCACGGATGCAGGACCTGTACACAGTTCAGCCTCTGCCTGTGTCTGCAGCCCCATGAGATTGATTTCACCTAGTGGTTTATATGGCTTCAACAGCAGAAATGTCTGGGATGGGGATTCTTGCAATTCCTGGATACAGAAAACCTAGAGATCACTTTCTTGTACATTTCAATTGCTTGGTATGTTCCTATTAATCAGTAATATAATGGACATTGACAGTGCCCCGGATCCCAGAGGGAAGTTATCAGCACCTGGGCCAAAGGTCCATCAGCCTGTTTTGGAAGCAAGTGTGGGGTTTGGAAAGGAAGCTGGAGACCCAGCTACAAGGACTTTAAGAATCTACTGTCTACGAGAGATAGTGAACAACCCAGAGGCTTGAAAGAGATTGCACTACTCAAAGAACTGGAAACCCAGGGAAAAACTTGCCCTTAAATAAGTCTGCTCCAAATTAAGGACCCTCCTTTTGCAAGGGCAAGAATTGTTCAGACTCCATGGTACAATAGAGGAGGAAGAGGAGCTCAATGAACTGCAAATCTTTTAGGGGTCTGGGAGACTAAGGCTTCCAGAATGGAGGTCCTGTGCACCTCCCTCATCCCCAAAATCAGCTCAACACAATCAGCTGTTAGAGACTACAGAGGCTCTGCTGTAAGTGGAACCCAAAAGGCATTCCAGGATGCCAGAGCAATGTGTTTGCTAGGGAGTTAACAGCTGTCCCTAAAACACACAGACTAGTACAGTGAATTGGTATTGACTCCGATGTATTTTGATTATATTCTGTCGTTAAGATCAGGGGTTCTCAAACTTTCGTGTTCATCAGAGTCACCTGGAGGGCTCATGAAAACCCAGATGACTGGGCTCCCTTCCCAGTTTCTTTGATTCAGCTGGTTGTGGGCAGGCTCCAAGAAGCCACATTTCTAACAGGCGCCGAGGTGGTGTGGCTCAAGGGCCACCGGTTGGGTCACGGACGAGGGAATGACATATGGATGGGGGTCCACCCCAAGTTCTACCTCCAAGTCTGGGGACCATGGAGGTCCCAGATGCAGCTATGGCTGGAGACAGCTGTGTGGGGGTTTCAACTCTTCCTCCGAGGCAAGACGCAGAATAAAACAGGATGTGATAGAACCGACGTGGGCCTCACCCCAGGCTTTAAGGCCCAAGATAAAGACAGGTTCAGTCGCTCTGAACCTTCTCAGTGTGCAATAGTCTCAACAGCGACAAACTCAAAGAGCCAAAAAAAAGCAAGCAAGCAAGAAAGAAAAAGCCTGAGGACACAGGTGCCCAGGAGGGCTCTGACAGCAAATGGCACCATTTTTTCATACAGGTTTGACGATGGGACCCCATGGCATATCTCAGACCCAACAAGGATGGCCCTCTCTGCAAACAACTTAGATAGAACAGTTGATTACCCTCTACTGTGCTCTGGCTCTGTTCCAAATTGGTAGGAAGCCGAAGAACAGCAGACGACTAAACTTTTCACACCCCCAGAAGGGAAAGAAAAATGATATGGCTCCTATTGTGGTTCAGTGTATCTTTTTATCTTGTCGAGTAGCAGAAATAATGTTCGTGGCATTGGGGCCTCTGCTTCACTTCTGTGTTTAATCACCCACAAAAGCAATTTATTGCCCTGTATACTCCTCTACTATGAACATTAGCCATTAAATATACCTTTGACTTTCTTAATCATAAAACCTATCAGCTCATGAAATCTCAGAACTTGTCGTTCTGGCTGCCAATAAATCTTCCATTCCCAGAGCCCTGGGTGAAGGTATTTAAAATGTTTTCCTTAATGACAAACAAAGGGGAGAGCCACGGAGCAACAGCTGGGCTCCTCTTCCACTTACGTAGACAGTGCGGTAAGGAACGCCGAAGAAGAAAATAGGGGTGGCCAACTTAATCTCAGATGAGCTTCCATCGTCCACTTTAGGGGTTTTCGTGTCATTCTGCCAGAATGGATACATGAGCTCCCTGGGCTGAGCTGTTGAGAGAGACGGGGGTTAGATAGATGGCAGAGCCGTCTTCTGCTTGGCAAGCTCCTTCCCTCCCACCCACTAAAGCCAGCGTCTTTCAGTAAGTCTTACAGACGAAATGCAATTCAGACTGCCTTTTCATTTATCCTAAACCTAAGCCGTACACAATGCATCATCTTCTGTCTCTGGAAAGGGGAGAATGGGAGCGATGCCATTTCTCCTTAGGAGAAATCACTTCATGCTTCATTGCTACACTTCCATACATTCTGAAGAAAGCAATGGTTAAAAGGGGCTGGAAGGTGGTGAAATCACCCCAGCCTGGAGCTCTCAGAGCCCTGAGAGAGGGGCCTCTCTGTCTGGCATGGCGTAGGACAGCTTTATCCCTGATCACAAGGCGGGTTGGGAGAAGGTGGCCCTGTGCCTATGAACCTCCCTTCTGGCTCCAGATTTCTACTATCATGTCTTTTCCTGAAAGGAGCCCCCTCCCTCCTGCCGCACAGTAGGGGAAGATACCAGATCCCAGAAGGAAATAAACAACAGTTGGAACCAGGACAGAAGTGGGAGGAGAGGGTTTGTAGTAACTGGCCCGTGAATGACCTCCATTGAGCCTGGCCCTGTGAGAGGGCTCTCTGCCCAGCTCCTGTTTACAAAAGACAGACATGGGAGCCTCTGGGACGAGGGAGCCTGGGCCCCGAGAACCCTTTGGAGAGGCTGCATGGGGCTCTTACTCAACACCCTGGTCAAAGGTGAGAGTCTTTGCACAGACACACACAGCTCCCCTCCAGTAAACCACACCATCACCCTTCCTGGCAACGTGGCTTCTTCCTCAGAAGTTTCTCGTCTCAAGCCTTGCAAAGGTGACCCATTTTCAGTGAGAGAAATTCAACGGTTTTCCCAGGGTCTACGTTACTCATGATCAGGTCCAGTGGCATCTAGGAAATAATCTACATTTGAGGTGTATCTTTTCTCTGCTGCCGTCCTTTCTTCTCTTGAATGAAAAAAGAACAGTAGGACATCATCTTGTCTTCCTTTTTAAAAAATATTGTTGGTTTTCAGGGACAGCCCTATTTTCTGGCCCTATTTTTTGAGGTACCTGCTTACTGTAATCCAGAAGTTAATACCCCCTTCTCAGGTCAGTGCCTCTCCATGGGAAAGTCCCCGCTTGGTCCTGATAGAGCTAAGAGGCTGGCAAGCATGTGGCCCGAGGACCATCCAACTCCTTCAGGAGTTTTTAGCGAGGATACAACAGCTCATGGAAGGGAGAATACGGAGTGGCCAGAAAGCAGGACAGCAGTGCCTGGTCAAGGGCCAGTGTCTCTCCTTCTAGAGCAGGGAATCAGAGAGATCTGTCTGGTCAGAGAGCTAATCTGTTTCCAATGGCTACCATCAGAGGAAAGCAGGGAAACTAGCCCAGGCATTCGTGCGTAAGCATTGTTCCCCAAGCCCTGGAAGTCTCCGGGAAACCAACCAAACTTGAACCCTAAGGGGTGCTGTAGCTACTGCAATCAGACGAGCCCTCTGCCGAAGTTTATTTAACACCACAATCAGTAGGCCAAAAGGGCTCTTTAAAATTCATATTTACACAGAAGTAACAAATTCCAAATTCCTAGAAAGTAGGGGTTTTTTTTAATCTCTTTATAATCCCTATCATAGTATTACACCTAGGCACTTAATAAATGTGAAGGGTGATGTACTTTCTCAAATTAATAATAACAAATCAAATCATGTCATGGATTTATCCTTCATGGGGAACATTTCAGGAGCCATGCCCAAACATGAATAAGAGCTAGAATTCACACTGAATTGTAATCGTTTTAATGACAAGATTAATTCATGTTTGGGAAAGCACTGGCCAATTTGCCTAGGAGGGGGAAAATCCATACTTTTCATGGAGGAGACAAGAAAGTCTGGTTGATGGAGGTTATCCCTAACTTCTTTCTCTGCTCTGAAGGTAAGGCAAATATGCAAGATTCTTCTCTCCATGAGTAATCCTAACTAGCTCGTGATTTTAAACAGGAATGAATGGACCACTCGAATTTTTCCCATTTTAAGAAGAACACAAATACTGTATTTATTGAATAAGTAAGGTGCTTTAGTTAGAGAGGAGGTGGAAACTACAGTAGTTTTCACCTTCAAAGCCACTACTCTTATAAAAAGAGAACTTGTAAACAGCATGGCCTATCATTAGCATCAGAGTTAATAAAAGAAAGACTGTCCCTACCCACACGGGCTTCAGGCTGAGAATTTCACAATAAACATTAACTATGTTCCCAGAACTTTTTTTTCCCCACCATATAAAACACAGTATTTTTAGAGCGGGAGCAGGAAGCTAGGGTCTGTGGGTCTCTCCTTACCGTGGGGTTTCATGTTGCTGTTTATGTGCTATCACTGTTTAAGCTTATCCAACTCTAGAAAAATGTTAGGGCCACGCATGTCTTACAGATCTGTTTGCTCAGACTTGGAATCATGTGGCAACTGAATTCAACAAACCAAGCAAAGGTGGCTTGGAGTGTTAGTCATAAAAGTTTCAAATCTATACAGACCTTCCAATCTTTCTTGTCTAAAATACAAAAACAGTAGAAAGAAATGTTTGCGACTTCTCATTACCCCTGGGGGGTAATGCCACACAGAAAAGGAATCACGGGGAGGGAAAGAAGTTTCTTATTTCACGTCTCAAAAGTTTTAGATTTATGCCATTGTAGAAGGCCAGAGATTCACAACTTAAAGACATGAATGCCATTGGGACTTCCTGATTTGAGCTAAAACAAGTGTATTTTTAAAATTTGGTTTAAAACTTGTGCCATAGTTAAATGCCCTAATTGTAATCAACGATCAGGCATGGGGTACACACATTACCTCCACCATATACTTTTAACGAAAACTATTTGCACGACTTTTAAAGACCTCTTCCATTAATATGGGGGCAACCTCACATACATAAATTGCGTTTGAAGTTAAATAAGAAAAAATAAGAATGTAATTGAACATCACTCAAAGTTAATATATTTTGCCCCGACAACAGAATTTGATTTACTTTTTCTTGTTGTATCTGCAGACACATGTATACCTGCCCTGACGATCACAGTACCAACAAAAGTATCTCTTTATAAATTCAAGAGCATGCTAATCAAGAGATTTATGGAATTCTGTAGTACTCACCTTGGTGCCGTACGAGTGCGAAGATGAAAGAGACCCAAATTCTAAGTAATGATGAATAATTCATCCTGAAATTTTAAAAAGAAAAAGGAAAAAAAAATCCCCAGCTTGCCAGAGTAAATAGAACACCAGGTGTGTCTGGTAGCAAATCCCAAGACACATCACAACCATCATAGAATAAATTCACATGACAACATCAACAGTTCTGCGTCAGGTCGAAATTCCCCAAATGCTGGCAGATCCTCCCAAGTTCAATGCTTCATGAACAAATTAAACTCCCTCCCTCCTCCCCCACCCCAGGAGAAGCCAGTTTGGAAGTATAACAAGACAATCCAAATTGTCAGGAAATTATATGGAATCGATGAGGGTGGCCAAGAGTAAAGGAGACCGATCTATCCTGTGGCTATCAAGCAGGAGAAATAGGACCGGAGTCTAAAGATGCAGGTCCTGTGTTGTGTCTCTAGAATAAACATGCATCCTCTCTAAGACCTGGCTCTCCTGATGTTTAAAACAGTTTTCAATCAGGATCAAATGAAAGTCGATTACAGCACAAAGTGTTTCTGTAGTTACGAGGATTTAGAGTTTTGCCATCGCCTTCTCTACAGGATGGAGCCAATCCATTATTTTGGAGGACTGACCAGATTCACAGGTAATGTAAGACTGTCCACCGACTTTCCATAGTGAAACGAAGGACAGCCACATTGGTCATAAAAAGGAACCACGCTGGGGATTGATCCTTGGAATTACAATAAAAATAGAAGCCAGGACGCAGGGAGTAATTAGTACCGGCAAATTAATTAAAGAAGGAACATCACAAAAGTGAATTCGTCTCATCTTAGTTACGATCAGTTGAACTGGCAGCTTTACCCTCTGTCAGAAGCATGGATGGTCCTGGGCTGCTCCGTATATGTTTGAGATGCAAACATACACACAGGCTCCAAGTTCTGCCTACATCTGTGGGAGAACCAAGTACGGGGTGACAGGGGCGGGTGGGCAGGGAGACCGGGCAGTTTGCTCACAACAGAATCTCAAAAATAAAAACCCTCCTTGTATTATTGGAAGCTATTGCAATTCAGCCAAATTTTCTTGGAAAATCAGTGGATTTACCCTGGGAGAGTTTTATTGCAAATCTTCACTATCTGGCAGACCCATTGAGATCTCAAGCACATAATAAATATTAGTCCATTTGCTGAAAATGGTAGTAAGCCTAGCAGAGATCACCCATAGCTGTAGCACAGGGAGATGCCGTGCAAGGTGAAAACTTGAGCCCTTAGGGAGACGGTTCAGAGAGCAGTAAGGAGGATGCATTTAAGTATTTGTATTTATGAAAAAATGTCACTAACCTGTTCTGCAGAGACTGGAGGAACTGTCAGAAATATTAAGCCAACTCTTGGTAAACCAGGCAAAAATTAGGTAAAACAAGAATTCATGTCAGTTCTCCCCTACTTGCTGCCAATAATTTCTGATTCCTGAAATGATGTCTGAATGCCCTCCTCGTAAAACCAAAAATTCAGTTAGTCCTGTGCTAGAGTCAGATAAGTGTTGGGTTGCAATCAAGTTTTTTTCTATTGATTAAGGAAAAGAAAATCTAAAGATCAGTTTCAGGATTGCGTAGAGAGGTTCTTTTCCTGAAAAACTAGACCTTTCTTTCCCCCTCTTAAAAAAAAAAGAAAAAACAAGTAGATTCAGATGGAAATGTCAGGTACTTGGAGCTGAAACCTTGGTCCTTTCTGATCAGAATCACTTTGCACTGAAAAACACAAAAAGAACCCACCCCCCTTCTACCTTTGTACCAAAAAAAAAAAAAAAAAAAAAGACAACTGTATAATGTTACAGAATTAGCATCCACCAGCATGGGATTAGAACTGCAAACAAAGCTGCTGCTTCTAACATTTAAATGAAGTTGGTTGTCTACTAACGTCTTTTTTTGTGTCTCTGATTTTGAACAGTTGCCACAGATAGGCTCTACTCTGGTTTTTTCACAGGTATGCATCAAGTATTTAAAGGCGCTTTCTCAAACTTTTCTAGGTTTTATGCCTTCCCTTTTCTCTCTGACATGCCAGTGTGTAGCCTGATAGGGCCAGGGTATGTTCCTGTAAACCCCAAGGAGGTAACCAGTGCAAGCTATGCTCTTTCACCAGGAAAAAAACAAACCGTTTCCTGAAAACCTCCAATGATGCCCCGGGAGGGTCCTCGGAGGGAGAAGGGGGTGGCAGGCGTCTCCTGACGAAAACTTGCGGTAAGTGAATAATTTAAGAGGCATTGTGAGCCAGGTAAAGACATGTTACATTTGATGCAGATTGAGGAAGTCTGCCTAAAGGCATAAAGTAAGTCAAAATGTTCAAAAACTCCTCCAGATTTTTCTCTGACCAGACATTTAAATGCCCATTGTATGAAAAATTGTGATTTCAGTTTTGAGCAAGTTGTTCTAAAATGATTGAGAGTGCTTGGGGAACTAATTTTTTAGTCTGCCTTATTCAGTATTTTCCCCCAAACACATGATAATTTAGTAGGTCGTGCACATTAAACCTACTCTATCTCTACTATTATGAATTTTCCAGGTAGATTTACTTACAGATGTCAAAGGACTATTTACTTCCAAAAGGCACATGTCTACATAACAGAAAATCTAACTTTTGGGGTGCTGATTTAAAATAAAATTAAATGCAAATCCAAGACCTCCTAGAAAAGCATTCTCCTTGCCTAGTCTGTACTAAGGCTTTACTCATGTAGTCAACCTAAATGTCTTAAAGCAAAACACTTGGCTGTATTTGAAAAACTACTCATGGCATTATAATTGCTTTGGTTTTCTTTCTTCATGCACTCAAGGATATTTATATCTTGGTCCTTTTGACCCCTATTAAATGCATCCTTAAGGCAGGACTGGGAGAAATGCCATCTGGGCATAACCAAATATATGAGACGGTAGTGTATATTCACAGGTAATGTAAGAGTGACTTTGAGAATCTGGGTGCAGGCTGGTGCCGGCTGCTTGAGGAGAGACTGGCCTGGCTTATCACTGGTTGGTCTGGGAAGCTGGTCAGTGTGTGTGTGTTCTGGGTGTCCGCTCAACAGTCACAGACAGGAGAATGACAAAAGCCTCCTTTTCTGCCATGTCACATCAGCAGAAGGGCTGGTTTTGTTGAAGATGAGAAGTGAGCGAAGATTTTTAACAAGATGTAGACCTAAGGTGGCGGTGGAGAGGGGTGGCTCAGAGCTAGTAACCCAAGGTGTGGGTGCTTTGCAAAGGCGGCAAAAGACCGATGCTGCTTTTCAGGTAAGAGGAAAGATGCCTCCAACAAAACCAAAAAATGTAACTCCCTGAAAACAAGTGGAAGGGAACTTACGTGCTGACTGTTTTGTTTTGTCTTGTATTTCCTAGGTTTCCTGTGCCTCTTCCGTGAAAGAGTTCATCAGCTTTGAGCCAGTGGGAATGGATGGAGTGAGAAGTGTGGTTGGCCATCAGTGGCCAACTGTTAGCTCCTTCAGACTCAGCCTCAGTGGAGGAGCCAAGGGCACACTCTTCCTGGGGCAGCCCCCCAGTCAGTGACTGGGGCAGTGGTGGAACAATAGTCTAGAACATTCCATCCAAGGCAAGCCTTCTCTAATGGGCAGTTTTGCTCTGGAGAGCCTAGTGGAGCTGACGAAGACTACATGCTAAAATTAGTATGCCAAAATTAGGACCTAACTGGAAAAAGCTTATATATGTATATTTAATATATTCTATATATAATTGCATATATAGAATTGACTATATGTATGTACTACATATATGTACTACATGTACATACATATATGTGTGTGCATGTGAGTGCATGTGTGATGGCATTATCTGGGTAAATACCCCCAAAGATTTTGACTCTCCAGGTTTCTCAAGACAGACATGTCCCACTCTACCTCATTAAGAGCTAACATTTCTCCCAGCACTGGGAGACAACAGAGAGGTTTCACTCTCCCCAGAAGCTGTTCCCATCTCCTCTTCTGACTGCCATGCCTATAATCAAGGTCCAGTGGCAGCATAATCCGGCCAGGGAGATGCTGGGCCTGAGGGAGGAGAGGGACCACACCCCGAAGGAGCTGTGGGACCCACCAGCACATCCTCGCACGGGATGGGGAAGGGGAATATCTATGGGACTGGATTGTGAGGGTGCTCAATGGAGGAGTCTGGGCCATAACAGAAGAAAGGAAAGTTTTTGGACTTTTGGAGGCACTTTCTAGGGATACAGACCTTAACATTCGAGAAGCCCAGGGGGTAGAGCAAACTCAGTTCTAGGCCAGCTCCTGGAAGCCTGGAAACAAAGTGATGGCCCACACTGAGTGATGCTGAAATGTCTGAATTACTGTGGCAGACGGTAGAAGGGATGAAATGCTCAGAGAAGTGAACATGCTGGGTCAGATACATTACGTGAGTCTGGGAGACCCACCAAATGATCATGTCCCAAGGGAAGGCCCAGAGGACAGAGACATCCTCCACCAAAGCTGGCAGTAATACGCTGGTGAGAGAAGCACCAGCATCACTAAGAAAATCAGTGGTGGCTCCCTTCTGCAGTCCTGGGTTGACGGCAGGAGAGTGATCATAAAACTTGGCTACCTGATAGCAGTGGAGAAGATGGGCCCCTGAAATCATGGAGACCAGGGGGCAGCACTCTACTGCCTGAAGCAAAGGGGGTCATAATTTTCAAAGTGACCAAGAAGATCACAGTGGCAGCCAAGAGGGCCTGATCCATAGAGAGCTAAGAAGATGATTAATGGAGCATGGCATTCCAGAGCAAAGTATGAGCAGCTGACAAGGGGATTGCTTACTATATATAATCCAAAAAGTGCAGAAATTGTTGATCAAGAGACCGAAGGCAATTATCTCCCCACCCCTAAAATGTTTGATCCCTTGCTCAGTTGGTAGATCTGAGTCAGTGTTCAAATCTGAATCCCGTACACTAAAAAGGTAACCAGGTTCCCAAAGAGAAGGACCCTTCAACACCATGACAAGTATGTGTGGTAATGATTCTCCCACTCCTTCCCCCAAAGACCTCTGACCATTTACTCTAGGGACTGAAGAAAGATGTAAGGAGAATGCCTACATAACTGGAGGACTGCAGGACAGGGGGTTTGAGTTAATATTAAAACCCAAAGACCCTGGTAGAGTGGGAACACCTAGGGCCCAGAAAAAAAAAAAAAAAAAAGTGGTTCTGGCCAAGTCCAGCTTATCATGAGTCCACAGGGGCTACAGACCACCTGGATGTCACTTTCCAAGTCCCAATATGGAATTGGGATTGATGTACTTTGCCCATTGGGCCCTTTGTCGTTAGTGTAAAAGCCATCATAGCAAGGAAGGAAATGGATCTCCCCACTCCAGCTAAGGTAGCAAATACAAGAGCACTGCATTGGGGGTTGGAGGAGGATAGTAAAGATCAGCTCACTCTTACAGAGCAAGGGTGGTGACTCAATCATATTCCATTTAGCTGGTCAGGATGGATCCTGAAGAATGACTCTTGACTTCTGCAAGTTCGACCAAGCAGTAGTGCTAACTTACAGCTGCTGTGCTAACATAGTGTCTTTGCTACAGCTGATTAATGTCAATTCAGGTACACGGTATGTGGCCATTCATTTGGCAAATACATTTGTTTTTCCTGTTTGAATCAGAAACGAGAATCAGAAGTAGTTCACATCCAAATGGGCCAGATAGCAATATACATGTATAGTTTTGCCCTGGGGCTGAGATATGGACTATTTGGATCTTATAGAACATCGCCTTGAGTCATTACTCGGTACCATCAAGCTGACTGGGCAAAATGAGCAAAAGAAGGCTATAGCCAAGAGGCCTTGGGAAGACACATGTGCTCCAAAAGATGGGAGATAAATCCTTCAAAGATTCAGGGCTAGTCCCTCAGTAAAATTTTTAGGAATCCAGTAGTCAGGGACATGCTGGGGCCTCTCCAAAGTAAAAGACAAATTACTGTATCTTGCAACCTCCTTACAAAGAAATTCTTCCTTTTTTTCTTGGTTTCCTTGGGTTCTGGAGGCCACACATTCCACAACTAGGAAAACTGCTCCAGCCCCCCATTCCGGTGATATGGAATTCTGTCAACTTTGACTTAGGCTGAGAGCAGAACGAGCTTTCTGCTGTAGCTCTAGGCTTAAATTCAAGTGACCTTGACACTCGGGTCATATGTTTGGTAGACCCTTTGTTGGAGAGGTCAGTGGTGGACAAAAAGACAAAATGGGGAGTCTCTTGCAAACCCTAGTGGGAGAACCAGAGCACAGTCACCCAGAGTTTTAGAGTAAGGTCATGCTATCTGTAGCAAAGAATAACCACATTTCCTGCAAACCCACTCCTGGCATGTAACTGGGCCCGTGATGGAACATTTGACCAAGATATGTGACCAGGTGTCCAGAACTTTCCATCATGACCTGGGTCCTATTGGACCCACCGAGTCATAAAGTCAGGGGGATCCAACAGCAGTCTATCATAAGACGGAAATGGTAAATCTGGGACTGGCAATGGCGAGTTGCCTGACTACGCAGCACAGACTCCACACCACCTGCCATGGCTGCACCACACGCCCCAAACCCAAATGACACATATGAATATATGTGGGGTGGGGGGTGCACACGATGAGCTGAAAGAGGAGGGAAGATCCTAAACTTGGTGTATAGATGACTCAGCTTGGGGAGCGTATGCAAGCCTAAAGCAGATGGTGGCTGTTACAGCCTCACTCAGGGGTAGCTTTGAAACAATGGTAAGGGGACATCTTCCTAATGTGTGGAACTTGTGGTAATATATCTTGTTGCATACTTTGTGTCAAAGGGGAAGTGTTCTGAGGTTAGACCATGCACAACCTTGCAGGCAGTGGTGAATCAAATAGCTAGTTAGACAATGATCTGGAAGAAAAATGCTTGGAAAATGAGTGATGAGGAGGTCTGGAGTAAACATGTGGATAGACAGATGGGAATGGACACGAAGTGGGAAGATCTTTGCATGATATGGCGACACCTGCAAAAAAAACCCAGCATCCACTACTGAAGAGGGACTCAACAACCAAGAAGACAAAATGACTATACCAGGGGTGCCTGGGTGGCTCAGTTGTTGGGTGTCTGCCTTCAGCTCAGGTCATGATCCTGGGGTCCTGGGATCGAGCCCCACATCGGGCTCCCTGCTCGACGAAGCCTGCTTCTCTCTCTCCCACTCCCCCTGTTTGTGTTCCCTCTCTCGCTGTGTCTCTCTCTGTCAAATAAATAAATAAAATATATTTTTAAATGACTATACCAATTGCTGTGAGGCAGCCTCTATCAGTGCTGGTAAGATGGAGACACGCCAGAAGTAGCCACACAACAGGGACAGAGGTTAGGAATAGGTCCAGTGGCATGAACTCCCATTCAGCAAGGCTGGCCTAGCTTCTGTTGCCTCTGAGCATACAACCTGCCAATCACAGAGATGAAAGCTAAGCCCGCCATGTGTCTCTGTTCCTTGGGGAGACCAGCTGGCCCCGTGGAGGCAAAATGACTGCATTGGAGGGGCCAGTAGTTCCTTCCCCCAGGAATGGACCTACTCCATGTTATGGGTCGGCTTTCCTGCCCACAGGCCCTCAGCCATTACCATTAGTAAGAGGTCTGTAGAATGCCTGATCATTAGGCACAGAACTGCATGCAAAATAACATCGGACTAGGGAGCCCACTTTATAGAAAGGGGATGCGAGTGTGGCTCATGACTATAGGATCCACTGGCGGAGCACAAATGCCATGACACAGAAGATGCCACCGGCTCCAGCACTGAGAGGAAAGGTCGAAGGAGCAGGGGAGCCACTGGCTTGGAGAGGATACTGAGAGGATGGCATACCACCCTCTAGTGTACTGCCCATGTGTTGAGTCAGAGTCATATGATGCAGCACCCCCTGGAGGAAGAAGAATACATGGGTCAGGAACCAACATGTGGAAGCCGGGGTGGTCCTGCTTCCCACTAGTCCCAATGATTACTAAGGGACTTTGTGCTGGCCATCCTCATCTCTGGGTTGTGCAGACTAACATCCTGGTCCCCAGGAGGGCACACTTTTACTGGGGGACACAGCGAGAGTCCCAAGGAGCTCTAAGCTATGGCTGCGCTGCTGCTTGGGCACTTGGGCTCTTTGTTCAGAGATTGGCAGGAATGAAGATGGGCTACCATCCTGTTAGGGGTCATTGCCCCGAGGAGCAGGAGGAGATGGGGCTGCTATGACATGATGGATTTAAGGGATAATGTGTATGGAGCTCAGGTGACCCATTTTGGTGGCTCTTCGTACTCCCCTGCCTAAGTCTGAGCAGCACATGTTTCCTAGGGCCTCAGACTGCTTAGGAATTAGGGCTTTGGAGATACCACTAGGTAAACACTGAGAGCAGCAGAGGTGACGGCTCAGGTGATAAGATGACAGCGGAAGCAGGAGACAATGGTTACCAGTTGTGAACCTGAAATCAATTGCAGTGACAGGCGCTATAGTCCATTCCCCTAACCGCTCTCTTCTAAGGTTCCACACAGGAAAAGAGAGCCACCAGAGAGTGAGAGGAGGTGGCCTTCATCATGTAGAGTGGGATCTACACATTGCATGGAGTAGTCTATGGTAGATAAAAAAGTGCACTGCTCAGATCCGCCTTCGAGAAAGGAATGCTTTCCTGCCACAAGGATATGGTACGCTGACAGCTTCCGGCCTTTGGCTCCTTCAGTATTTACATCAGTTTCAAGCTGAAGTTATGTTCTTGTTGTGTTTCCCCAAGTGATGACTGAGAAAAGTGTTGGTCAAGGGCCCCAGGCAGGACTCCTCTTTGCCCCAGAGCACCATATTGAGTTGGCAGACTGTCAGGTCTACAGCATGGTCTGTGGCCCTCCTGTCCAATCCTCCTGCCCCTTCACTTTCACACAGGTTCCTCCCCAATAAGCCTTCTGCGCTCCTAACTCTACTCTGGCATCTGCTTCCCAGAGAACTGAATCTCGGATGCTGGTGCTTTGAATAAATTTACAAGCCCTCTGCAACAGAACATTTTGCTCTGTTGTATAATCTGCCACGGAGGTTCCAGATATTTCTGGAGTGTAGTTGTTTCTACCCCTTAACCAATGATTCAATGACGTTCGACTTCCTAGATCTAGTTCAATAAGGTGGTTACGTCTAAGGCTATACTTACATTCTCCCTGAAAAATGATAGTTATCCATAGCAGGATCCTTGAGATGGAAGAGTTGATGCGGAAGCAGTTATGCTCCTGAAGACTTCTCCTAAACAGTAAAGACATTCAGAATGAAACGATTCTGAAGGGCATCACGTCTGGATGTTTGCTTCTCTTACTGCCTTGGAATCCTCCCTCTTAGATAACTAGATTAACTTTCATAAACTGGGATGCTCGTGTACTCTTTTGGGTTTTCATCTTTTCTGAATTAAAAACATTTTAAATTTAATGGAAGTATAGTTAACATATATTAAGTTAGGTTCTGGTATGCAACATTGTGATTCAACTGTTAAACACATTATAAAATGCGCAGCATGATAATAAGAGTGTTACAATATTCTTGACTGTATTCTTGTGCTGTACTTTCAATCTCTGTGACTTATTTATTTTATGAATGTGTGTACTTCCTAATCACCTTCACCCATTTCATCCTCCCCCTCTCCTTTGGCAACCACCAGTTTGTTCTCTGTATTTATTTATTTGATTTTAAAGATGCAATTTATTTATTTGAGACAGAGAGAGAGAGAACATGAGCAGGGGAAGAGACAGAGGGAGAAGGACAAGCAGATGCCCCACTGAGCAGGGATCCTGATGCGGGACTCGAACCTAGGACCCCAGGATCACGACCTGAGTGGAAGGCAGATGCTTAACTGACTGGGCCACCTGGGCATCCCTGTTGTCTGTATTTATGAGTCTGTTTCTGTCTCTCTGTTGTTGTTGCTAGTTTTTTTTTTTTTTTAAGATTTCACCTGTAAGTGAAATCATATGGTATTTGTCTTTCTCTGTCTTATTTCACTTAGTATAACATCCTCTAAGTCTATTCATGCTGTCATGAATGGCAAACTTTCCTTTTTATGGTTTAGTAATATTCCACTGTGTATAGACACCACCTCTTCTCTGTTCATTCATCTATCAATGGGCACTGGAGTTGCTTTCTTATCTTGGCTATTGTGACTAATGCCGTAATAAACATATGTCTTTTTTAATTAGTGTTTTTGTTTTGTTTGGGTAAACACTCAGAAGTGGAATTACTGAATCATATGGTAGCACTATTTTTAGTTTTCTGAGGAAGCCCCATACTGCTTTCCAGAGTGGCTGCACCAGTTTGTATTCCCAGGGGGTATAGCTCAGGGGTAGAGCATTTGACTGCAGTTTGCATTCCCACCAACAGTGCATTTTTTCCACATTCTCACCAACCTTTGTTATTTCTTGTCTTTTGGATATAAGCCATTCAGTTTTGTTTCTTATAAGCAAAGTAAACAAAGCCAAAACAAAACCTGATGTAAAAATTATTTCTAAATTTTTTCATATACATTAGTATCATGGTGATAATCACTTAACTGCAAGCTGGAAATATCGGGAGTCCAAATTGTACACAAATGACCTGGAACCTGCTTTTTAAAGAATTAATGTTATTTGCCTTTAAGTAATATTTCTTTTTGGGCTGATCTTATTCATTCTAAATACTGAGCTTGGACTAAGCTAAAAAAAAAAATATGGCTTAATTTTAAGAAAAATGGCATTGGCTCTTTGAAAACCACATTGAATGACACTCACTAATGTTTATTAACTAATCGGCAAGGTTCTCTAGATATAAGATCTAATAAAAGATGGTCATCTCTGAAATCTGAACAAGCACTCCAAGATATTTTCTGAAAGCGACTTTAGTATCTGTATCTAGCCAAGGAGTTTGGAATAGTTAATTCTACAGAGACCCATATAACCAAAAAAGCTCACAATGGGCATTATTCTAACATCCTTGCCGGCACATTAGCGACAGAGCTGGATGGGGGGCGGGCAGACACACTATATTCCCCATTCACAACGTAGTACCGAATCGTTCCTCTGAAAGAATTGCACTGATCTGTGAGAAGCAGCTCTGATCAAAGCTTCCTGTAGACAATAAGCAGAGGGTATCAGGGCTATTAATCCATCACTTTTCAAGAGCACTCAGCTGAAACAAATGCTCATACATTGTTAAGGATAAATAATACATATACCTTCTCCTGCACAGGTGAAATCTCACCAATGATGAAAAAATTAGACTCCAGAGGAAAGATGGCTCATAGGACAGACGATGTGCAGGGCTCATACAAATTTGCTCATGCAAATTTGTAATGCATTGAATTCTGGTGCCTAGCTTTGCATGCCTAATTGGGGAGGACCCTAGCTTGCTTGCACAAACCAGGAATCATATATCAAGAACAAGATCAGTAAAGTCTTTGTGCAGGGATGGGACATATAATAAAGCCGGGGGAAAAAAAGTTCTTTTTAGGTATGACTAACAGAGAATAATTTGGCAACATCTACCAAAATTACAAACACTTTGGCCTTTTCATCCAGCAATCCCACTTCTAAAAATGTATTCTATAGATTCATTTCAAGTATGTAAGAGAACATATGCTGTTTACTGCAGCAAACTGAACATAGTAAATAAAAGAGAGGGCGAGTTGGAGGGAGGGAAAGAGAAAGGAAGAGGAAAAACTCAAATGTCTATCAATGAGGGTTGAGCCAAACAAATTATAAATTATGTCTATAAATGGAATATTATATATTATACTGCAAACAAAGGACAGTGTGATTCCCAATGTACTGCTACAGAGATCTCCAAGATATGTTTCAAGTGAAAAAAAAGGTGCGTATAATATATGTAAAAAGGTGCATATACTATGCTAACTTCGCTGTATAAAAGGGGAACAAGTTATATTATTTGCTATTATTTGTGTAAACTCTGGAAAGACACATAAGGAACTAATAAAAGTGAAGGACAGGGAGTTAGAGTGGGATTTTCTAATGTATGACATCTTTTTGTCTGGTTTTTGAACTATGTGAGTATTTTCTATTTAGAAAATAGATTCAGATGGTTTTTGAAGAGACTTTTTTTTGTAAACAAATTGAAAAATCAAACCAAACCAAATTTTAACACAGCCAAAGCAATTCATAATGGCCTGTTTCTACTCCTCGATAGTGGAGTAGAGCTTACATCTGCCCTCCAATGTATCAGATATTTCAGAAAACATTTTTTCTCTTCTCTCTGTATTTCTTTTTGTCTGCCCTCCTCTCACTCTCATTTACTTAACACCTCAATTATATTACATACAGTGATGACAAAGCATCCAAGGATGAAGTCTCTGTAAGAACTGACAAACTGAAATCGCATTGTAATTTTTGGCAGATCTAGATCTTGCAGAACACAACAGATAGCCTGTCCCCTCTATTTTGTAAGCAATATTTACATTCTTCACAAGGTGCTTCCTTACATTCTAAGGAGAAACAACAGCAGTGACAGCCTCATCCTTTCCTGGAACAAAACCTTTGCAACAGGTTGCATTCACTTATAATCATTTTTTTTTCTTCCTTGATAACACCCGTTTTCAGTCCACTTAAACACTGTTGCCTCTTTGATCGAAGCTGGAGTTCAAAATGAGTGACCTCTCGTACCTTTGACTGTTTACTGCAATGAAGTTTTAAGGTTCTAGAATGTCCTCAGGTTAAAAACCAAATTCTTACTTTCCTTGCCTCATATTACTTACTGTTTAACTTATTCTTGTCAATGGCGCCCATCACAAATGTCCAAATGACCTGTCAGAGGAACAGGGAGGACAATAGGGCATACACCAACTGTCATCTCCCAATTCTTGACAGAGCATGGGGACAAATTCCAGTTGGGATTCAGAGCCAGCGGCCACATCAGTGCTGTTGTTACAGAGCAAATCAACTTAGCAGATGGGTATTGTGAAACATCTCTTCTTAATGAAATGTAAAGACTGACAATAAAGGTGTGTGTGCGCGCGCGCGTGTGTGTGCATGAGTGTGGAGGGTAATGGAGAACTTTAGCAGCAAGTATTACATCGCATCTGTTAAATGCATGGATCCCACAGCCAGATTCCTTGGGTTTGGATCCTGACTCTGTTAACCAACTGGGTGACTTTTGGCCAGTTACTTAACCTATCTGTGTGCCACTCCCTTCACGAGTAAGAACATGGGAATAACAACAGTGCTAACCTCATAGGGATGTCATGAAGATCAAATATAGGTGAAGCATCTAGTATGGGTCCTGGGTGTAATAAATGTTCATTATTCGAGTTTAGAAGAAACGTGAGAAAGAAGCGTGGTAAGCTCGGACATGGATTGGCAAGGATTCATACAACAGCAACTCTGTCCACTAGGGCTCTCCTTCCTCCTGGGTTTTGGGTTTGTTAGTCCCCTCTTAATAGCTGTGCCTTCAAATGGAGTGCAAGCAAATTATTCAGGTGCCTAAGCCACATCAGAGAAAAGCCCAAGACAAAACATTGAACAGTTAGTAGTATTCTTATTTTAAGAACTGATTTCCTTTTGTTAGTTTGCGCTGTTGGGATCAATTATTATTTAGGCCACTGCTTCAGTATTTTGAAATATGGTTGTAAAAATGCCACTGACTCAGCAGAATAGTGCTAAACTGTAAAAAACCCCAGTTGCGTTGCTCTCTTTAGTTCAGAGTAAGTTGGGAGGCTAGCATGAGAACCTCTCCTTATTATATTCATATATATGACAAATATATATATTTGAACATTTTAATAAATGTTTGTTAAACAAAAAAAGCTAAAGATTTCCAGTGTTAGTCTCACTCACCATATTTTAAGGAGTTACAGTATGGTATGTTATTCCTTTCAGGGATTAACTCAGATCCTAAATTCTGGTGACATTAAAAAGTTAAAAGTAGATGGGGGTGCCCGGGTATCAGTCGGTTAAGTGTCTGCCTTCAGCTCAGGTAGTGATCCTAGGGTCCCGGGATGGAGCCTCGAGTCCTGTCTCCCTGCTCGATGAGGACCCTGCTTCTCCCTCTGCAACCACCTCTCTCTGAGGAATAAATAAAATCTTTAAAAAGAGCTAAAAGAATAAGAAATGACCTATATGGGTTTTAAAAGTTAACTGGCTGAATTTGAGCTCTGAAATTCTAAGTTGGAGACCACAGATAACTAACTTCCTTTCCAGAGGAGAGTTGTAAAGAGAAAGTGACTTCATTTCTCAAAGGTTAACTTTCTTGACTTACATGCATCCTAGTAACTAGTGGGAGTCCCAGAATCTTTCGGTACTGGATGTCTTGACATATGTCTACCTTGCAAGTATACTTGGAGAAGCTCACAATACATATTAACTAAATAGCATTCAGTATAGAAGTTGAAAGTATATTCTTTGAAATTTAAGTAAGAGGCAGAAATATTTAAATTTAAACAGATCGTGATACTCACACCCTTCTGGAACACAGAGAGAGAAGTTAATGGACTCTTCTATATACAGAAATAAAGTACAGTTGTTGGACCATCATTCTTGATATAAGGTTAACTCATTATAGCTTACCAAGAAATTATCAATGTGGGTAGAGTTCAAGTGTCCAAAACTCGAATTCTCACAGAAAATTATTTTCTGAAGACAAAAAAGTGTCACTTGGAAGAAATTTAAGTGCATCCAACTGAGGTTTTCATCCTTATTCAAAAAAGAGGATGCCAGTTATCTTAAAGGGAGGACTTTATCCTTAAAAGGACATTAAGGGAATATCAAGTACATGTTAGAAGTATAAGAATTTGCTAACACAAAAGCAATGATAGGCTTCCTACAATCTTTGTTTTACAGCTTTCATTTCTAAATGGCAAAATTCCAAAGAAATTTCTCAAAATGGTCCAATTCTTCCCCGCTTTGGCCAGTTCCCCACAGCACTCAACCACAGCAGTGATGTCGACCTTTGAATATATAAAAATAAGCATGTATCTTGGCCCCAGAACTCCAGAAAAAAACCAGAACACAAAGAGAAATTGGACTTGGATTTTTAATTTTTTTAAAGATTATCTATATATATATATGTATTAATAAAAAGTGCAAAGAATAGACCTTCATGTTTAAATTATATTCTAAAATAAAATATATATTTCCATTAGCTGCAGGAGACAACTGGCAAGTAAAGAGCCTGAGAGAGCCCAGTCCCTCTCCATCACTACAATGGACATATTATATAGTAAGGAAGCACCTATGAAAAATAGAGTGTTCACAACACATCTGGTAACACAGATAGCTTCTGGATGTACTGGAAAGCAGTTTGTTTGCATTTTCAATCTAACATGAAATGAAGGGAAAAATCAAATTCATAAACAGAAATGACATCGCTTAGAACGATCTATTATTTTGTATTCCTGTTTTATATGCCCTAGGGCCTAGCACTTGCCACAGAGCAAGTCGCATTCACACGTGCACTGGGAAGAGCCATCGGCAGTGTGCCTCAAATGGGGGTCAGTTCCTTGTGCACCCAGTGTTCTTTGCTTGGGACACCGCTGACTTAGCAACGCAGCCGAAACACCTGTTGAGGACTGAACTTGCATTTCTTTAAGTGAACAAAATCTTAGCACAAAGCATCATAACATGTGGCTCTGTTACACATAGCTCATGTTTTGGGCTTCTTTTCACCCACGGGTCTTAAAAGAAACAAGGTGTTGGGGGATAGCCACTGCTTTCTTATGTGTTTATGGACATGGTGGCGATAGGTTGCAGAAACAAAAGAAACTTTTAATAATAATAATTTAAAAAAAAAGACACAGGACTCAACTTTTTTTCCCCCTCCTTTAAAGCAATCTGAGCTATTTCAACAATTCCATTTTGAAAGCCCATTTCTATTGTGGCTTCAGCAGCTACATGTGGGCACATAGGATCCCTTGGTTTTGATCTGGCTTTCTTCTATGACTCCTTTCCTTTTTCTCCACTGAAAAGAATTTCTATTTTTAAAAAGATATGTTCTATACACTGTGCCTGCAGAGACCTATCTGTAATACTGGCTCGGACAGCATCTTGCCTTATAAATGCCAACAACAGGCTCTTGCTGCATGTGGAGGAAGTCAATATTAAAATACAGAGAAGCTGCTGCCATCGATGATGCATAACTTTGAGACTCAAATGCCCACGGTCTCTTGTCTCCTCTTTTTTGGCCTGTTACAAAAATAATTTGGGTTACAAGGTGTCTACGCAGCACCGATTTTATTTCAAAAGCAGCATCTTTACTCAGCTGCCGAAATAAGTCTACAAGTACACATGCTCAAATAGCTTTTCTCTTTTACTTCTCTTCTGCAGCTCTGAAAGACCGGTCATTGCATTAGACTTTGTCTCAATCAAAAATTGTTCAGCAATTATTAAAACCATCAATTACAATGCCCTAAAAATACCCACACCCACTGAATTAGATGAGAAGTTCCCCTGACATGCAACTGTATAATAGAGGAATTAGGCCTGCAGTTGATGGACACTGTGTTCTGTCATAACAGAAGGAACAGGTCTCTAATAGTAAAAAAGCATTTCATAAAACTTTTGTCATATATAAAATATCTTATTAATTGTGACCATTCCACTTATGATTAGAGCACAACCCAAGTGTTTGCTCTGCCTTCTGCTGTGGGACAGTCAGGGGTCATACAACCTCAAAAAAATAAAAGAGTGCATCTGTTTCCAAGGCTGACAAAAGTGATGGGCTCAGTTACACTGTCTCTCTCTCTCAAACTTGCCTGAACTCATGCGCACTTACACAAAGCACCCACAGTTTTTATCTTCATGACACTGTTGCCACACTTTTTTCCCACTTCCAAAAATCTGTCAGGAAAATGTGATTGCAAAATAATTAATTCTTGTCTCTACCCAGCCTGGATCTCCATCGCTCATTCTTGCTGATTTTGAAAGATCAATTCTGCAGCAGAAGGAGAATAGGCTTCATTCATCTTTCTCAAACCCTTTGGTTTCCACCTTTAATGTTACAGTGGATGTAGACTTGACTCAGTAGGACTGGGTCAAAGGCTTTATAGATACTGAACCTGAAGTGCATTAAGAGAATAAATAGGAAAAATTTAAAAAGTAGCAATAATAATCACAACTCTGCATATGTGAAGAATTTACAAGAATTATCTAAAAATTTCGTAAGAAATTAAAGGATTTTGTAGCAGTGGTGGAATCCTATAACAAAGGTCAAAAGGTCAAATGCAATCAGATAATGATTACATTCTTGGAAAAATACTTCATGCGCACATCACCTGCCCTTAGTGATGCCAAGCCTTCCCCAAGCCTCCCATCTGTAAATATGGTAGACCAAGAAAAACATCTATCACAGAAAGGGGTTACCCTGTTTAATGAAGGACTACAAGAACAAATGCAAAGATTTCAGGGCAGGTGAGGAACTAGCTTTTAAAGAAAAGTGCTTTAAATATGCTTCTGCGAAAAATAGGACTTGTAGGCAATTCTGAAGTTTTGACACTTAGACTTTACTCATAGATTAGGCAGAGTTGTTCTTTGGGAGGGGCAACTAAGTTGAAATGCAAAACAAAAAGAAGGCTCCAATTATGACATCACAGCATCCCAGGGAAGAACTGGGAATCAGAACTCCCTTTGATTAAGATTTCCCACTTTTAATGCAAAGTGTAAGAGCCAGGGCTTCAAATGACGACACGGGCAGGGAAGTCATAACACTCTTCCTCCTGGATGGCTTGACTTTTCTCCCACTCTACTCCCTCACACATGCCACGGACAGTCAGCTAGCTAAGTCCCAGCTCTCCCGGCATGTATATCCATTATTCTGCTGGGCTCTTCAGAAAGTCAGGCCTCTATTCCCAACGGTTTAAAGTAATGAGAAAGATAGCTAGAGATGAGGAAGTACATTTGACAAGCAAAAATAAAAGGACTGTGGTACGTGACACACTTTGTGTTATGGAAGTGAGGGTGGACGTCTTCTGTGCGGGACACTGAAATGGACGTGGTTACACACAAAGGGCCCAGGCTGCTCTGCCCACGCCGCCAGGACAGCAGCGAGTCTTCCTGGAGTTTTAACTCTCTGTCTTCAAGATCCTAACAGAGTTACAGGTTCTCACGGAATACCTGAGTTCAGAATCAGGTTGAAAAATGCCTAAAACACTATAATTATTTCAAAAGGGAGAAATGAAAAAAATTGTCCACACTGAGAAATGAGAAGTTACTTATGGACAGGATTAGAACTATTAGGTGAACACGTGCTGACACAAGTCCAAATGAAAATCTGAACCACAACAGGAAAGGAGGGAGAGAGGGAAGGACAACGGAAGAACTGGGGGAGAGAAGTGCTGGCCCTTCCTGTCAAGCTCCCTGCTCCTGATTTCAATCCACAAGTTCCCCTTCAGCGGGGAGGACACACGGCTCATGCTATCTTCACAAATATACCTAAATGGTCATTTAGTGAACACAGTAAGAAGTCGGCGATTTCTTGGTCATCTTTCACGAGGGAGGGCACAGGGACTGGAGATGTGGCCAATTCTGCTGGCTGAGTTAAAGAAATCTGTGGTAGAAAATACCAAAAACAGCCCCCTCCCCATCCTAGGGGGAAAAAAAATATACAAAACCCCCCAAAACCCAAACAAAACGAAACAAAACAACCTTCTCCCTCCTAAAGAAAACCACATTGGAAACAAATGCCCTGCAAGAAGTCCTTATGTATGTGTTTTTTACAAGGCTGGTCGAGGTTATTTTGTTTTGGATTCCACATAAATTTTATCTCCATCCCTAATGCCAAAAGAATGCAGTGCCCGAGAGCTGTACTTCATTTCCTCTGGGCCAAAGGGTGCTTCATGATCAAAATAGTAGAGAAGCATGTTGCTTGTGGGTAACTGCACTAGAGTTTTTAATTGTTTCTTTAGTTCTGCAACTGTTTGGTCCAGACGAATGCTCATTTCTTCCACCTGATCGTTAAAGTGGACTTCTACTTTCGCACTGCTCTGTGGTCTTAGGTCCACTTCTGCCAAAGGCTCCAACTTCCCATATTTTGTAATCAGTTCATGATACCTAGAAGGATAACAAAAACAAAAAACAAAAAAACAGTGTCAGGTTAAGCCACTGGCACACGAACTATGAACTTCTTCAGAACTCCAGTGAGCGACACTGCTACAATCCTATTCTAATATCATCTCCATCCACCTATCTGCCTGACGAACTATTTGTGTAGCTGTGATGGGATACGATTGCCCTTTTGCGGCCACAATAAAACCACATCCTTGTGGATAGGAGAGGAATCTGTCCTAAAGATGGTCACCATGCCTGCTGTTTATTGTTACCGAAGAATAGATTTAGGCAGGAAAGGAAAACTTAGAAAAGCAGACAAAAGGATTACAGAGAGAAGTCTAATCACTCTGTAGAACTTGCTTTCTTGGGTGTCATCATCAAGGGCGTATATCTAAGCACACGTTCTTGGTGACAGATGGGAAGACGGAACGAGGCCAGTTTCTGACCACCAGAGAAGATAATTTACAAACCATAACAAAAAAATCCAGTTGTATGTGAGCTGTTAATCCAGGTTTTTCAGTGATTTTTGTTTGAGTGTTCAGTGTAGTCTCACTGGCTATAAAGAAGGTCTTTGCGGAAGAGTCAAGAATACATTCCTGAGGGGTGCCTTGGTGTCTCAGTCGGTTGAGTGTCTGACTCTTGATTTCTGTTCAGGTCATGATCTCATCAGGATCATGATCTCAGGGCCATCAGACAGTTCCCTCTTGGGCTCCATGCTGGGTGGTGAAGGCTGCTTGAGATTCCTACTCCCCTTCTCCCTCTGCCTGCTCCCCCACCACCCTCTCCCTCTCTCTCAAATAAATAAATAAACCTTAAAAAAAAAAAAAAAAGGAGTAAGTTCTTGTGAAAAACTTGTAAATGGCAAATACCAGGAATACAAGTTCCTTGACTGAGGCAGTAATAAAGAGCAGAAGCTACCAAGAGGAAAATGAGTTATAGAGGTGAAACTTGGGCCCATAAGGTCAAGTTTCCCATGTGGAAAATCCTGTCTCCACTGCCAGCCTTTTTACTAAAGTCTGGTTTTACTGAGGAAGTTGAGCAATTTTCTACAAACCAGAGAAGGAAAAAATGATCAAAAGACCCAATAACAGCTTTATTATAACCAAGAAATCCTGAGGTTAATTCAAGATCAGAATACAGTGGTCATGTAAGATTATTCCCCCACCCTACTTTTGGCTTTAATTCAGTTAAGTCAGTGTTAAAAGGTTGGTAGGAATATTAAAGACAGAGTAGGAGATGTGTGGGTAAGCACGGAGGTAACCATTTTCATTAAAGGGAGTAACAGTATATGGTAAAATAGTACTGGCTTTGGAGTCAGAAGATCTGACTTCAGAGTCTTGACTCCATCTTATAATTAGCTGTGTGACTCACCAAATCAATCTCTTTGTATCTCAGTTTTCTCATTAGTTAAACTGGGATTAAAAAGTCTGCCCTCCCTACCTTATAAAACAGTCAAGAGAATTATATTACATAATAGATGAACATGTAATCTGTAAATAAAAAATAAACACTACATTCCTATTCTGGAATTTACATTATTAAAATACACATACCCCTTTAGAAAACAAATGATTGAAATCTATTTAGAACTTCTCGGAAATGATGATGCTATGACGAAAGAGATTACAGAATCTTCTCTCGAAACTTATGTCAAAAACAGTATTTTTTAAAAGGATAAAAATATCACAACCAACAACTAACAAAGAAAGAGAGGGAATAAGCTTATCGTAATAGACTTTATTTAAAAGGAACCAATGGCAGTGTACTAGGTTGTTCTGTTAAGCAAAGATCCTAATTCAATACCCAGAATTCATTATGGAGGAAGAAGATAAAGAGCTAAGTGTGCTAACACTTCCCAATTTAGAGAAAATTGGGCTGAAGTGTTAAGGAGTGAGCCCCAGGAAGTCTGAGGAAATACTGTGGGGACTAGAAACCTCTATGTCCCACTCCCAGGATGTCAGGATCTTAGCAAAGGCAAACAAAACAAAACAAGGCCAAAAACAAAAAGCAAAACTACCAAGACCTGAAATTTTCCAAGGCTCCAAACTGAAAAAGTAAAATGATTCCAACTCTAAGGGTATCTTTCCCTACCCACATCTCCTACTATATGCCCTCAAACAAGTGAAACTAGGCTCTGATAATTTCACAAAATCTTAGAAAAGACAGCGGAACCCAAGGGGTCAAATAAAAGCTGAACCCAACTCCAGAGATATTTTCCCCTCAGACTACAGAAAAGTCCAATTGTAATACCACAGCTCTCAAACTCTGCCTCAGAGGAACAAAAGAAACAATGGTGAAGGGGTCAAGGAGAGTTTACTTATACTATGTTTCAGTAAAGAGATGGTCTGGAGAGAGGTGCCCACTTTTAAGCATAAGCAAAGAGATACAAAATGGCAACTAAGCACATAACACAGCAAAAGGAATAAAAGAAAGAAACACACAGTGAGTAAAATGCAGAGGCAGAACACAATCTGAAAGAAAAAATAACTGAAGACAAGGGGTCTAGAACTTATTAAGTATGACTATTATAAAACAAGAGCTCAAAGAGAAATGACCAACAGACGGAGATGAAAAGAAAGACTGCAGAGCCAGTGAAACAAATTGAGAAGCAAAACAATGCCACTGCTGACCAAATAAATAAATTAGGAAGCATGACCCAGGAATATTATACCTCGCCAAGTTTTCTTTAGAAAGAAATTTAAAAGGCAGCGATTCTGAAACAAGAACAACTTAGGAAATAAGGCAGCCATGTGTCCTTCTGAAAAAGATAAACACTGCTCAACAATGAGTTTAAGAACCAGTGCTAAGCCTTAAATCAATTTAAATATAAAACTAAAACTTACAATAATAATTATATAATTATAGACTTATTTATATTTGGCACTATGGTAAACTGAATTAATCTCAACCATAAACATATTTGTACACAAAATTATGACCCACAGGCAGAAACTGGCCTATTTGATACAACTGGCCTAGTCCATCTACAAATTAAATTACCTATAAATTAGGAAACTAAGGTCCCATAGTTTTCTCAAAATCAACACATCCAGAAATAATTTGTTGTTACTCCTCATCTTTTCTGGTCTTTTTATGTCAGTAAATGGCATGAAGAATGATCTCCTCATCCTAGCCAGTAGCTGGACAGTCATCCTGATTCCTTGCTAGCCTTCTTTCCCACCACTCTAATTCAATAACCTGGAATGCTAGAACATTCTGTGGATGAGCTTCCCCAGGATCCGTTCCAGCCTCCTCTGGAATGCCTCCCTCCTGTACTGCCAAGACTGGGAAGATAAAAATGGCATTTTGCGCACTCATTTGCAGGTGAGATTTGGCTTCTCTCACTTTCATTCAGTAGCCCTGGGGATAAATATAATGGATCTAGCAGATGGTGAGGGCACATTTTGGGTATAGGCTCCCTAATTATCCAACTGCAGTTCAAACACTGTTCCTGGAGTTAACACCCTTGGCAGCAGTTTGCTGAACCCCCAGATGACAGTAAAGCTGGTGTGATTCAGCACCAGGGACAGCAGCTTCAGGAGTACCATAGGCAGCAGTGCCATTGGTGGGTCAGTTCTGCAGTATCATTTTAAGGCAATCCTAGAGACAAAGCCCTTCCAAAAATTTTTGTTCAACACCCATTCCCTGTATTAAACCCCTTTCTTCTTCTTCTTCTTTTTTTTTTTAAGATTTTATTTATTTGATAGAGATCACAAGCAGGCAGAGAGGCAGGTGGTGGTGGGGGGAAGCAGGCTCCGGACTGAGCAGAGAGCCCGATGTGGGGCTCGATCCCAGGACCCTGGGATCATGACCAGAGCTGAAGGCAGAGGCTTTAACCCACTGAGCCACTCAGGCACTCCAAACCCCTTTCTTCTTAACATAGCTAGCATAACTTCTATTATCTATAGCATAACTTCTATTATCTATAACCAAATCCCAAATGATACTCCTTCAAAAGATTTCCCATAACTTCAGGGTGGCCCCAAACTGACTCTTGTCTATATTACAGCCAGTGACTGTTATAAAACACCAATATGACCTATCGCCCCTCTACTGAAAACCATACAAAGCCCATCAGAATAAAGCCTGAACTCTGTGGAAGGCAGAATTTTGGCCCCCACAATCTTCATCCCTTGGTGCTCTTCTCAAGATTATATAATATTATACTGCATTATTGACCTTAAGATAGGGAGAGTCACTAAATGTGACTAATCGAATCATATAAACTGTTAAAAGCAGTGAAGCTTCCCAGGCAGCAGCAGAAGAGGAAGTCAGAGAGCTTCTAAGCATGAGAGAACTTGTTATATCATTGCTGGCTTGAAGACAAAAGTGGCCACATGTAAAGCAGGAGAAAGTACAGAATTCTGCCACCATCCTGAATGAGACTACAAGGTGATTCTTCGCCAGAGCCTTCAATAATGAACACAGCCCTGCTAACCCCTTGATTTTGGCCCTGTGGGACCCTAAGCAGAGAACCCAGTTAAGCCACATTGTACCCACACTTCTGACCCACAGAAACTATGACATAATAAGCAGGTATTGTTTTAAACCACTACATTTAGGGTAATTTGTTATAGTAGCAATAGAAAACAAAGTGACTGTAAAAGGCCCTTCATTATTTGGTTCCTTCATAACTTTGCATCCCTATTTTGTACCATAAACATGACCACTTCTGCACCTGCCTTTCCACTCATTTAAACCTTAAAAATCAATGTTTATTTATTAATTTTCAGATAAAGACAATAGACTTTTATATATGGATAAAAGTTTTGATATGGGCTATAATAAATACTCATTTTTATTCTATAAAAATTCTTTATTCTATAAAAATGAAGGAAAATAACCTCATTGTGTATCACTACACACATTAAATATGCTCCCTTAAAAGTTAAATAAGTAAAAAGTATGACTTTTTTTTTAGAGGGTGGGAGGGGCAGAGGGACAGGGAGAGAGAGAATCTTAAGCAGACCTGACAGGGAACTTGATCTCACACCCCAAGATCATGACCTGAGCCAAAACTAAGAGTTGGACATTTAACCAACTGAGTCATCCAAGAGCCCCTAAAAAGTATGAAAGTATGATTTTAATCTCCATTGAAAGATTTTATTATTTTTGTATTATCTTTTGTATTATCGTTAAGCAGGGCAAATCAGTAAATCAGGTATTTTATTCATTATTCAACAGTCCATCCAAACTGAACTATAGCTGCAAACTTGGTATTATCTGAGCTTTTATCATCAGTCCCAAAGCTATAGTCTTGAGAGGTAAATGGCTTCTGATGACTAAGTATTCTTTAAAATGAATAATCTTGATTTATATTAATATTCTCAGTCAGTACTTCTACCTGAGAACAGAAGTACTGACTGAGAATATTAAACACCATCCCACTATGACCTTCTAATAGAAAATGACCAATCACAAGAGAAATAAAATTTACTACACACAGCATAAAGACCAACATGACCACATGAGCAACTGAGAATGATAAATGGAAACCAAACCCTAGGTACAACCTTGGGAAGACACGACCACAGGCAAACTGGCATTGTGCTTTTTTCTTTCTTCCTATTAGAGAAAAACACCCACTGAGAGAACAGCTTCTTCCAATTTCAAGAGTCTCTGAATCACGAGCAGTTAGAAAATAGCCTCCTGGTAAAGTGCGGTTGAAGGTGGCCCTGATCGAGGGGGGAATGGGGAATGGAGCCAACCTCAGTGGAGTGAAAGCAGCTCCACCTCCAGGGCCCATAGGCACGCCTTCACACGTGAGAGGCTCTGGGGCCATGGCACACCTGCCTAATGTGATACGCACATGAGCAGATTCCAGTAGCACAACAGTCAGGCTGGGAAACGTGCACCCCTTCCTCCTTTAGCCCATTGTCATTCTTGATTCCCAAGATACCTGAGAGCATTTCTTCAATCACAATTCAGTCACAGGTCTACGACTCCAGAATAAATGAATACTTGACACACTACTTAGACTGCAGTTTCCTATCATAAATCTTACTCCGAGGGCGAACTCAGAATAAAACCTAAAACTCAAAGATGGATGGAGACAAAAGATAATTCATTCTCAGCTCTGATTAGCCTTATAAACTAAGTCATACAAACAGGAAATATTTTACATAATATTTAGGAAACTGGAAAACTAAAGTAAGCTTAGACAGGGGGCTTTAGGCAGCACAAAGATTTTATATTTGGATTTCATACCATTTCCATAAAAGGTATAGCTATAATCTCAAGGAACATCCTAGAGAAAAGTAATGGGATTTACATTTTATGCATGTGCTTATACCACAATGGGATTAGTATGTAGCCCTTACAAATGCCTAGAGGTATACTCAAACATGGCTTCTGTAGTAGCTAACAATTCTATTAATCCATTGTTCCTCAAATGCAGACCCATATTGAACCAACCAGAGTCTTTATTTTGAATAAGACTATCTAATTCCAAAATAAATCCCTAATACGTACATCTCTCTCTTTAAGGAATATGACAATGAAACATGAGAAATCTCTGATAGTTCATTTGTTTTGGCTAAACAAAATCACTTAAGTATAACTAGAAGAAAAACATTCATTTAGTTTACTTTGTTTCCCAAGGCATTATGAAGGATTCAAATGTCCACAATAGCCAAACTACAGAAAAAGCCTAGATGTCCACCAACAGACAAATAGATAAAGAAGATGTGGTGTACACACACACATACGAATACTATGCAGCCATCAAAAACCAAAATCTTACCATTTGCAATGACGGGGATGGAAACAGAAGGTAATTATGCTAAGCAAAATAAGTCAATTAGAGAAAGACAATTATCATATGATCTCTCTGATATGAGGAATTTGAGGCAGGGCACAGGATTGTGGGGGGAAGGGAGGGAAAAACGAAACAAGATAGGACTGGGGAGGAAGACAAACGATAAGAGACTCTTAATCTCAGGAAACAAACTGAGCGTTGTTGGGGAGTTACAGGAGAGGGATAGGGTGGCTGGGTTATGGACACTGGGGAAGGTATGTGCTATGGTAGGTGTTGTGAATTATGTAAGACTAATGATTCACAGACATGTACCCCTGAAATAAATAATACATTATATGTTACTAAAAAAAAAAAAATATTTTCCAAACATCTGATTGCTATTGTTTAATCTCTCTTGCTATGTTATGCTTCTGCTCATGTTGATACGGTGTCATATCATGGCACATCAAAGAAATCTCCTTAACATTCTACAACTGGGCCTTCATACACCACTGAAACAGTTTTCTCAAGGTCACCAATATATTACTATTTAAAACACATAAACCTCATAACATAGGCACAGAAAGGACTTTATAGATCAACTATTACATATTTTACAGATATAGTAACTGGAGCTAGTTTGTTAATCCAAAGTCTAAAAGCTGGTGAGTGAGAGGGTGGAAGGTAGAACTCGGGTCTTGCTCTCAGATCATCGTTCTTAGTTCTCATCACTTCATTGGTTTGCTAGAGTAATAAGTACCATTCTAGAAACTCTCTTCTTCTTGGCATTTTAAATGCCCTTTTTAATCTCTCTTTAGGGATTCTCATTTCTCTTCTGACCCTCTACACTTGCGTAGTTCTCAAGATTCTTTCCTGTATTTTCCTCCCTTTTCTCTGTATGATCTTCTATCATAGATCTCATTCTCTTACTTAGCTCAAGCCATTGATGTTTTCCCACTTGTCTTCTTCAAGCTTCTATATTTCATCTACCTCCAGGAATATTAATTCTCACGTTTCATACACAGCAAAGATTCTTGAACTGAAGTTAGTCCTTTTCATAGAGTATTTCATCAAGGCTTAAGTCACAGAACTTGTTTCAACTCACTATTTTTTAAACTCAAGTACTGTCAAAAACTATCTAGTGAATAGATAAACAGAATGTGGCTTATTCATATAATAGCATATTACAGAGCAGTTAAAAGAACTATTTTGATCTATATTTATCAGTATGATTAGGCCTTTGATCAAACTGACTCCATAAACTCAGATGTTAATATACTTCTGCTCCAAACATAGAGTAAAATGGATAAAATATGAAAGGTTGAATCCCAAGAAGACATAGCATGGGCTCAAAAATAACAGACATTGCCACAACCCGGACACAGAAAAGAAATGCAAAGCATACAACTAACCACAGAACCACTGGACTCTATATCCAAAGTAGGCAGTGGCAGCCAGGAGCTAAAGTCCTGTTAGGCAAAGGAGATTAAAAGTACTCCATGGGAGAGTCCGTTTCACTGCAGGAAGCAGGGGTAGGGCTGGAGGGAGGTGAGGCTGGACATAAAATAAGAATGCAAAAAACTGCTGCAGATCCACTGCCTAGGGCTACCTCTTTAGAGCAAATAATCTAGATAAAAGAAGAAAAAAGATAGCTCTACCACCAGGAATTGCATTAAATCACCTGGTGCCTAGGTAGGTAGATATGTATCAAATGCAATTACTGTGGGCCAGAAGTCTGGGGAGCGGGTTAGAGACAATTGCAAAGCCATTAGATAGAGAGTGGTAAATCTGAACAGGAAGTATGTATGTACGGAACAACACAGCTTTAAGATAATGAAGCAAAACTGATAGAGTTGAAAGTAAAAATAAACAAACCCATAACTACAGCTGGAGACTACAACACTCCTTTCTCAATAACTGATACAACAAGTAGACAGAATACTATTAACAATAAAAAAGACCTGAATACTACTAAAAACTTGACCTGACATTTAAAAAACACACTTCTCAACAACATTAGAACACACATTTTTTTCTATTATGTACGGAGTATTGACCAAAACAGACCATATTCTAGGCCAAAAACATACCTCAATAGGTTTAAAAGAATTGAAATAAGGGGCACCTGGGGCTCTGCCTTCGGCTCAGGTCACGATCCCAGATTCCTGAGATCAAGCCCCACATCGGGCTCTCTGCTCAGCAGGGAGCCCGCTTCTTCCTCTCTCTCTGTCTGACTCTCTGCCTGTGATCTCTGTCTGTCAAATAAATAAAATCTTAAAAAAAAATTGAAATAGTACAAAAAATGTTATCTTACTAGGGTGAAATTAAACTAGATATCATTAACAGAAAAATAGCTGGAAAATCCCCAAGTATTTGGAAAACACACCACACACTTTAAATAAACTATAAAATGTCAAAGAGAAAGTCACAAGGGAAATTCGAAAGTAATTCTGAATTCAATGAAAATGAAAATACAATATATAAAAAAGTATAGAATGTAACTAATGTGGTGCTCAGAAGGAAATTTATATAATTAAATGTTTATAAGAGAATGAAGAAAGGTCTCAAATCAATGATCTAAGCTTCTATCTTAAGAAGCCAGAAAAAGATGATCAAATTTAACCCAAAGCAAGAAGACAAGAACTAGTAAAGACATGAGCAAAAATCAGTGAAATAGAATGCAGAAAAAAAGAAAGGAAAAGAAAAGAAAACCAGTGAAACCCAAATCTGGATTTTTAAAGTAAGATTTTATGTATTTATTTAGAGAAAAAAAGAGTGCATACAAGCAGAGGGGAGAAGGAGAGAGAATCCTCAACAGACTCCACATGGAACCAGATGGAGGCTCGATCTCATGACCCTGAGACCATTTCCTGAGCTGAAATCAAGAGCTGGATGCTTAAGTGACTGAGCCACCTAGGTGCCCTGCAATATGGATCTTAAGGTGAGCAAATTTGACAAATCCCTAGTCAAACTGATCAAGAAGATACCAACATCAGAACTGAACAAAGGAACACAACTACAGACCTTATAGACATTAAAGGTTTATAATAAATGAATATTATGAACAACTTTATGCCTATGAATTCAATATCTAAGATGAAATGGATGAATTCCTGCAAAGACACAAACTACTAAAGCTCATTCAAAAGAAAGAGATAACTTGAATAACTATATCTAGTAAATAAATTTAATCATAGTTAAAGCTCCCAGCAAAGAAAACACCAGGTACAGATGGCTTCACTGAAAAAATTCTACAAAATATTTAAGAATATTAACACTACATAAAATATTTAGAAAAGAGGTGCAAAAATTCATGAACTCATTTTATGAGGCCAGTGCTATCCCAAATTTGAAATGAGAAAGACATTATAGGAAAAGAAAATTAAAAATCAATATCCCTATGAACAGATGCAAAAATCATCAACAAAATATTAGCAAATGAAATCTACCAGTATAAAGGAGATAATACATTGTAACCAAATGAGTTTATCCTGGAAATTTAATGTTGGTTAAACATTAAAAAAAAGTCAGCCAATATAATTCACTATATTGACACACTAAATGAGAAAAACTGTATAAATTTTCAATAGATGCTAAAAAAGAATAAGAAAGGAAAAAAAAATTTAAGGGGCGCCTGGGTGGCTCAGTGGGTTAAAGCCTCTGCCTTCTGCTCAGGTCATGATCCCAAGGTCCTGGGATCAAGCCCCGTGTTGGGCTCTCTGCTCAGTGGGGAGCCTGCTTCTTCCTCTCTCTCTCTCTCTCTCTCTCATTCTGCCTGACTCTCCATCTACTTGAGATCTTTGTCTGTCAAATAAATAAAATCTTTTTAAAAAATAAATAAAATAAAAATAAATAAAAATTTAAAAAGTCAAATGGATTGGAAAAGAAAACACATCATGCCTTACAACCAACAAGACTGTCTTCAATAAATTTATAAAAGAACCAGTTGAACTCATAAGTTTATTAGAAAGGTTGCAGAATACAAGATCAATATATAAAAATTCTATGTATTTCTATATCTAGCAATGAATAATTAAAAATTGAAATTTAAAGAAAGTACTGTTTATAACAGGACTAAGATACATGAAATCCTTAAGTATAAATGTAATAAAATATGAGCATGATCTTTATGTGGAAAAATACAAAACACCAATTTCTGAAAGAAATCAAATAAGAAATAAATGGAGAGATATACTGGTTCATGAGCAGGAAGACTCAATATTATTAAGATGTCAGTCCTACTCAAACTGTCCTGCAGATTCCACAAAACAACAATCAAAATCCCAGTAGAATTTTTTTCTTATAATTCAACAAGCTTATCCAAATATTTATATTAAAAGGCAAAGGAACTAAAATAGCCAAAATAACTTTGAAAAGAAGATCAAAGTTGGAGAACCTACACGTTCTGAATTTCAAGACTTACTATAAAGCCACAGGAATCAAGACAATGTGATACTGGCAAAGAGGACAGACTCATAGATCAATGGAAAAGAGCATAGAATCTGATTTTCAACAAAGCAGATTTTCAACAAAAGTGTAAAATCAATTCAAGAAAGGATAGTCTTATCAATAAATACTGCTAGAACTGACACTCATATGCCAAAATTAAAACAAAAGACACAAACTCATATACTACACTATATATATAAATTAACTCAAATGAAACAAAAGCTTAAAGAGGAAAACTTAGAAAACATACATGAAAATCTCTGTGACTTGGGTTAGTCAAAAATTTCCTAGATATCACACCAAAAACATGATCTATAAAGGAAAAAAAAAAATCAGTAAGTTCAACATCATCAAAATTTAAGACTTTTGCTTTTGAAAGAAATTGTTGAGAGAATGAAAATGACAAGCCGGACTGAGAGAAAAAATTTACAAAAACACATACCTGGTAAGGAATATATATTGAGTATATAAAGAACTCTCAAAAGCCAATAACTAAAAGAAAAAAACCTACTAGAAAAATGGGCAAAAGATTTTAACAAACATTTCACCAAAGGAATTTGGATGGCAAAAAAAAGCTCATAAGAGTATGTTCAACATTATTAGTCATTAGGGAAACGCAAATGAAAACCACACTGAGATACCACTACACATTTATTAGCATGGCTAAAATTAAAGAAATGAAACAAAACAAACAAAAAGCAGAACAAAAACAGAACAGAAACAATAGAACTGAAAATACCAAGTAGTGATGGGATATGGAGCAACAGGCACTTTCACATATTGCTGGGGGGAAAGCAAAATGGTGTACACTTTGGAAAGGAGCTTAGCAAGTTAAACATACTCTTTCCGTGTGACTCAGCAACTCTGTTTCTTGATATTTACCCCAGAGAAATAAGAACTAATATTCACACAGAAACCTGTGACTGTTTATCAAAGCTTCCTTAATAAATTAAAAAAAGAAAGAAAGAAAAAAGATAAAAAGAAGAAACACTTCAAATGTATTTCAGCTGGTGAATGGCTAAACTGTGTTACTTCTGTATAAAAGCACACTACTGGGTTGCCTGGCTGGCTCAGTCAGTAGGGCACGTGGCTCTTAATCACAGGGTCATGAGTTCAAGCCCTTACTTTGGGCTTGGAGCTTACATGAAAGAAAAGGAAGGAAGGAAGGTGGAAGACTCAAATGAAATAAAATTTGTTAAGAACAAAGAACTGAATGAAAATTAAAATATCTCAAACGGTGGGACGCCAATAGTGTTACGAGTGGAATTTAGAGCATTACATGTTTATTAGAAAAGATTTCATATCAGTTATTAACATTCCTACCTCAAAAACCAGAAAAAGAAGAGCAAATGAAGCAAAATGAAGGAAATAATAAAGATAGTGGAAATACTGGAAGAGATTATGCTGAGTGAAATAAGTCAAGCAGAGAGAGTCAATTATCATATGGTTTCACTTTTTTGTGGAGCATAACAAATAGCATGGAGGACAAGGGAGATGGAGAGGAGAAGGGAGTTGCGGGAAATTGGAAGGGGAGGTGAACCATGAGAGACTATGCACTCTGAAAAACAATCTGAGGGTTTTGAAGGGCGAGGGGAGGGGGGTTGGAGGAACCAGGTGGTGGGTATTAGAGAGGGCACAGATTATATGGAGCACTGGGTCTGGTGCAAAAACAATGAATACTGTTACGCTGAAAAGAAAAAAAAAGAGTGGAAATAAAAATGACTTTTTTTTTTTTTAAAGGAAAACACCACTGAAAACTACAAAACATTGCTGGAAGAAATTAAAAACAAATAAATGAAAAAACATTCCATGTTCATGGATTAAAATATTTAATATTATTAAGAAGTTACACTACTCAAAGTAATATACAGATTCAATGCAATCCCTGTCAAATTTCAACAGCACTTTTTTAAAGAAGATATCTATCTATCTATCTATCTATCAGAGAGAGAGACAGGGTACACAAGCAGGCAGAGTGGCAGGCAGAGGCGGAGCGAGAAGCAGGCTCCCTGGCAAGCAAGGAACCGGATGCAGAACTCAATCCCAGAACCCTGGGATCACGACCTGAGCTGAAGGCAGCAGCTTAACCGACTGAGACACCCAGGGGTCTCTCAACAACACGTTTTTTGCAGAAAAAGAAAAAAATCATCCTCAAATTCATATGGAATATCAAAGGACCCTGAATATCCAAAGTAATTTCAAAAAGGAAGAATAAAATTGGAGGAACTCACATTCCCTTACTTCAAAACATATTACAAATCTGTAGTAATCAAAACAGTTTGGTACAGGCATTAGGACAGACATATAGACCAGTGCAACAGAATAAACAGTCAGAAATAAAACCACATGTACATGGTCAAATGATCTTCAATAAAGGTGCCATGACCACTCAGTAGAGAAAGGACAGTTTCTTTCACAAACAGTGCTGGGAAAATTGAGTATCTGCATGCAAAAAAGTGAAAGTGGACCCTTATTTTAACCCTATACAAAAAGTAAGTCAAAATGCATTAAAGACCTAAATGTACAACCCAAACTATAAAACCGCTAGAAGAAAACACAGGAGAAAAATTTCATTGACATTGGAATTGGCAATCATTTCATGGATATTACATCAAAGCACAGGCAAAAAAACCCAAAAATAGACAAATGGGACAACATCAAACTTAAAAATTTGTGTACATCAAATGATGAGCAGAGCAAAAGCCAACCTACATAATATTGGGAGAAAATATCTGCAAATCATATATCTGATAAGAGGTTAATATGCAAAATATATAAAGAATCCTTTGGGCTCTAAAACAAAAAGTTTAAGAAACTGATTTAAAAATAATGAAGGACTTGGATAAACATTTTTCCAAAGATGGCACACTAATGGCCAAAGGAAATATGAGAAGATATTCATCATTGTTAGTAATCAAAGAAATACAAATAAAAACAACAATGAAATACCACCTCACACCCATTAGGAAGATTACATTAAATAAAAACCTCCCACCCACATACGCAAAGTAACAAGTTTTGATTGGTGGAGAAGTTAAAACTATTGTGCACTGTTGGTGTGACTGTAAAATGATACAACCACTATGGACATAAATACTAAGGTGGTTCTTCAAAAATTAATAAGAGAATTACCATAGGACCCGGCAATCCTATTTCTGGGATCCAAAGAATTGAAAAGCTGGGTCTTGAAGAGATACCTGCACACCCATCTTCATAGCTGAATTATGCATAATAGCCATGAAGTGGAAGCAACCCAAATGTCTACTGATGAATGAATGGTTAAACAAAATGTGGTCTATACATACAATAAAATATTCAACCTTTTAAGAAAAGGTAATTCTGGCACATGCTACAACATGGGTGGCCCTTGAGGACATTATGCTAAGCGAAATTAAGTGAGTCACAAAAAACAAATATGTATGATTTCATTTACATAAGATCTCTAGAGTATTCAAATTCATAGAGACAGAAAGTAGAATAACAATTGCCTGATAGTGACTGCAAGGGGTAGGAGGGAGTGGAAAATGGGGAGGTAATGTTTAAGGAGTATGGAGTTTCAGTTTTACAAATTGAAAAATGTTCTGGAAAATGTTGCTATACAACAATATAAATGTATTTAACACTACCAAACTATACACTTTAAAATCGTTAATATAGTAAATTTTATATTATGTACATTTTACCACAATTTTAAAAAATGGTGAAGATGGTAAATTTTGTTACATGTATTTTAGTACAATGAAAATTTGAAAGGATTTTTAAATGACCCTTCATCCGAATTAACACCAATTGTACACAATCTTTTCCAGAAAACAAAAGAGGAGGGAACACTTAACAACTCACTTTAGGCAGCCAGTGCTACCCTGATAATAAAAGCACATAAAATACAGGTGTTTTGTTTTTTTTTCCAAAAGAAAAGAATACGACACACTAATAGCTCTCATGACCTTATTCACAAAAATCGTCAACAAAATATTAGCAAGCCAAACCCAACAATTTATAAAAAGGAACATACACTACGATAAAGAGGAATTTATGCTACATATGTAATGCCAGTCCAACATTTGAAAATCAATCAATATACCTCCTATATCAATAAGCTAACAAAGAGAAATCATATTAATTGACAAAGAAAAAGCATTTGAAAAAATATGATATTGATTTATGATAAAAACTCTCAGCATTTTAGAAATAGAGGGTAGCTACTTCAACTGCATAAAGAGCAACTAGAAAAATCCACAGCTAACATTATACTTAGTGGTAAAAGGCTGAATGCTTTTCCCTAAGATTGGGAGGAAAGCAAGGATGTCCACTCTTACCACTCGTATGCAACACAGTACTGGAAGTTCTAGCCACTGCAATAAGGCAAGAAAAAGAAAAAGGTCATACAGATTGGAAAGGCATAAATAAAATTTTTGAATTTGCAAATGACATGAAATACTCAGGTGTAAATCTAATGAAAGATTTATAAGACTTGTATGTTGAAAATTACCAAATGCCGATGGAAGAAAATAAAAAGGCCTAAATAAATGAAGAGACATACTGTGTTCATGCATTGGAAGATCCAATATAGTAAATATGTCAACCTTCCCCAAACTGATCTATAAGTTTAAAAAAATTCCTCTCAAAATCTCAGCAAGATTTTTTGTAAACGGAGACAAACTTAGTCTAAAATTTGCATAGAAAGGCAAAAGTCCTAGAATAACTAAAATATTCTTGAAGAATAAAGAAGAATCATTCTATAGGATTTGAAAGATTGTTATATAGTTACAAGACAGTGTGGTACTTGTGGAATAACAGACACATAAATCAGTGGAACAGAATTAAAACTCCCAGATATATATGTATACCCACGCAAATATACTCTACCAACTTCTGTTAAAAGTTGCAAAGCACTGCAATGGGGCAATACTGGCTTTACAATGAACAATGCTGGAAAACTAGACAAAGGTCAAAAAAATGAACTTCAGCTTCAACTTTTTATTTTGCACAGAAATTAACTCTAAATGGATTATAGATTTAAATGTACAATGTAAAACTATAAAACTTTTACAGAAAAAAAAAGAAACAAGAAAATCTTGAGTAACTATGCCTAGGCAAAAGTCCTTGACACTAAAAGCACAATTCATTAAAGGAAAAATAGGTAAACTTATCAAAATTAAAAATTTTTGTGCTATAAAAGATCATGTGAAAAGACCAAAGAGACAAGCTACATACTAACAGAAAATATTTGCAAACCACATATTCAACAAAGAAATAGTATCTAGAATATATAAAGAATTCTCAAACTAAACAGTAAGGAAATAATTCAATCCAAAAAATGGGCAAAAACCATACAGAGGTTTTACAGATACAAATACGGATACAAATAAGCACATGAAAAGATATTCAGATCTTTAACTATCAGGGAAATGAAAATTAAAATCATGAGATATTATAAACCGATGAGAATGGCTAAATTTAAAAATACACCAAATGCCAGCGAGAGAATGCTGCAGAGAAACTTGATCACCCATTTATTACATGAAATGTAAAATGGTACAGCCATTTTAGAAAACAGTAGTTTCTTATAAAACTTAGTATGCAATTACTACACTGCTCAGCAATTATACTCCTGGGCATTTGTCCTAGAGGAATGAAAGCTTATGTTCACAAAAAAACCTATACAAGAATATTCATATATTATGTCCTTTGTAATAACTCCAACCAGAATCAATTCAGACGTTCTTCAGCAAGCAAATGGTTAAATAAACTGTGGTATGTACATAACACAGGATACTAATGAGCAGTGTTGACAAAAGAACATTTATTTTACAACCAAGTTGAATATTCCAGGAATGCAAAGATGGTTCACTATCTGAAAAGTGTATCCCTCAAATTCAGATTCACCTATTAAAACATGTCCATCTCAATACAAAAAGAACATTCTGTAAGAAATCAATATTCATTCATGTTAAAAGAAACTCTTAGAAAAGCAGGGATAGTAAATACCTTAACCTGATATAAAAGACAACTATGAAAAAAAAACAGCAAAAGTCACATTTCATATCGAAATACTGCAACCTGAAGCTTTGGAAGTAGTCCCTTTAAAGTGAGAAACAAGATAAAGATGACCTCTTTTACTGTTCATTTGTAATATTATACTGGAGGACTGTCTACATAGAAACACAAAAGAAAATAGAAATTAACTACTTTTTACACAGGCGAGACTGATGGATACGTGATCAACATGCAAAAATACATAGCACTCTTACACACCAACAAGAAGCAATTAGAAAGCAGTGACAGAAAAAAAAATGATTTCATTTAAAATAGCAACAAAATGCATAAGATGCCTAGAAACAAAATTTAACAAATATGTGCAAGGCCTTTGAGAGACAATTAGAAACACTGCTGTAGGACATAAAAGATGCTTTGAATTAAATGGGAAGATATCCTATGTTCACAGATAAGAAGTCAAAATAGCATCAAGCTGTTAATTCTCCCAAATTAGCCAGTGAATTCAATGCAATCAGAATCCAAATTACAGCAGGATTTTTGTGGTTTTTGATAAGTCAATCCTAAATGTCATAGGGAAGAGGGGCTATAATCTTTAAGGTAACCTGAAAAACAATTAGGTGTGGAAACTTACCCTAACTGGGGGTTCAGAGTCACTATAATCTAGCAATGTGATTTTGCAATTTTGTAATGGTGTAGGAATGGACATATAATGGAATGGAACAGGATAGAGCCAGAACCACACATGCACATAAAAAACAAGACGTATGACAGAGGTGGTATTAAAGATCAGTGGTGAATATTAATTATCCATATCAGGGGGGGAAGCCATCTGGGGGGAAACATCCTTACCATAAACAAAGATAGATTCCAGGCAGAACAGAGACACAAATGCGAAGACACATTTAGAAAAAAATCCAGGAGATTATCTTAAATGATTTTTGGAAAAGATTTTGTTAAATAAGATGGAATAAGAATAAACCATAAAGGATTGATACATTTAATGTTAATATTTTGAAACTTCTTTCCAACAAAAGACAAAGTGAAAAATCAGACTGAGAATCAGCTACAGACTGAGAGAAGAAACTGCAATGCATATTGACAAAGAACTATAAAATCCCACTTCCTAATTTAATGGATATATAAAATACAGTAAGTAGACACCAAGGATCCACATCAAATTCTTGCCAGGGTTCCTAATTGGCATAAATAGGACTGAGAACGGGGCAAAAAAATGACTCTAATTTTATCTGTAATACTATTTCCTTTAATAAAAAAATAAACTTGAAGTAGTAAAATATTAGTAATCACCAGTTCTGAATAATGTGAACACGAGCATTTACTTTTATTATTCTCAGCATTTTTTTAATCCTAAAAAGCAAACGAAAACAAAAAAGATAAAACTGGCCCCCACTGGGGCCAAAACCAAAGTAGAGACATCAAAGACAATCCCCCAAGACCATGAAGTGGGAGGGATGGTTCTTATTCTTTCTTTCCTTTGCAGGTATATGCAAATTCTCATATATAACTCCAATCAAGATTAGGAAGGTAGCCTATCTTCTGCTGGGCTGGGAAAGTGGCAAGAAGTCAAAATAAAGTCCAAGGTAATTGGAATGACAAAGGTTGTAAGCGAAAGGGAAAGCTAACATTTCAGGGGCTCTTCACGGTGCGCCACGGAGAAAGCCCCTTTTGTTTCTCAGGAGCCTGGAAGCCGAATGTGAGGAGTGCTGTGTCATGGCCCTTGTCAGAGGATGATGGAGCCTGGCAGTATGGAGAACCCCAGGAGACTCATGTCCAATGCAGGAATGTTCCTTCACAACAGCAGGTCCTCTGTCTGGAAGGAATATGAAGTAACAGACACAGTACACTAGGATTTCTCCAGCATCCAAGACAAAGTAAGCCTTCATTGAGGTGGTGTCCGAATACAAGCCCTGCTCTCACAATAATGTGAAGATGCAGTCAGTGGTATTTAGAAACGCCATTCGTCTTACAGAGGAAAAACATATTCTCCATGTTTTAAAAAGCCTACCGCTAATGACAGTCCAAGAAACTTTTGAGGAACGTCTAATGCAATCCTTGATGCCATAAATAAGGATTTCCCAGGGCATGGTTTAGGGACTCCTTGGGGCAAACAGAAAGTGAGGTACCAGGGGAGAGTAAAAGTAAAGCAAAGCCTTTTAAGAAAACCTATTTCAGGCTTTGCCACTTCGTCTCTGACAACTGTGTTTCCTCCCAGCAAATAATTGTTCACTAGAGCTATACCTCTTCTAAGTCTTTATGAAAACAAAATTGTAAAGTCTGAAAAAAAGAGTGACACCCCAAATCAGTGAATTTACTTTCTCCCCACTACCATCAAGAGCAAGGGCCATCAGAAACAAGGGCGCCTGGGTAGCTCAGTTGGTGAAGCGTCTGTCTTCAGTTCTGGTCATGATCCCAGGTCCTGGGATCGAGCTCCAAGCTGAGAGCCTGCTTCTCCCTCTCCCTCTGCCTGTTGCTCCCCCTATTTGTGCTTTCTCTCTCTCAAATAAATAAGATCTTTAAAACAAAACAAAAAACCAAAAAGAAACATCTTCCACAAATGGTTCTGGGAAAACTGGACTGCTACATGCAAAAAAATGAAACTGGATCACTTTCTTGTACTGCACACAAAAATAAATTCAAAACAGATTAAAGATGTAAATGTGAGATATGTAACCATAAAACTCCTAGAAACCCCTGAGGCAAGGGAAACAAAAACTAAAATAAACTATTGGAACTATATCAAAATAAAAAAGTTCTGCACTTAGTACCCAAAATACATAAAGAACTTAGAAAATGCAACACCGAAAAAGCAAATAATCCCATTAAAAATGGGCAGAAGACATGAACAGACATTTCTCCGAAGAAGACATCCAGATGGCCAATAGGTACATGAAATGATGCTCATCATCACTCATCATCAAGGAAATGCAAATCAAAACTACCAGGAGATATCACCTCACACCTGTCAGAAAGGCTAAAATCAAAAACACAAGAAACAACAGGGGGTGGTGAGGATGTGGAGAAGGAACACTCATGCACAGCGCTGGTGGGAAAGCAAACTGGTGCAGGTACTCCAGAAAACGTATGGACGTTCCTCAAAAAATTAAAAACAGAACTACCTATGATCCAGCAAACCTAACTACTATACTAGGTCCTTACCCAAAGAAAACAAAAATACTAACTCAAAGAGATACATGCAGCCCTATGCTGATAGCAGCATTATTTACAATAGTCAGAATATGGAAGCAGCCCCAGTGTCCATCGACAAATGAATGGAAAAACAATATGTGAGATATTTATATATATCAGAATATTACTCAGCTGTAAAAAAAAGGATTGAAATCTTGCCATTTGCAACAAGGTGGATGGAGCTAGAGAGTATAATGCTAAGTGAAATAAGTCAGAGAAAGACAAATATATGATTTAACTCATATATGGAAATTAAGGAACAAAACAAAGGAGCAAAGGGGAAGAGAGACAAACCAAGAAACAGACTCTCTCTCTTTTTATTTATTTATTTTTAAAGATTTTATTTATTTTCTTGAGAGAGAGAGCTCAAGCATGAGCAGAGGGAGGGGAAAAAGCAAACTTCCCACTGAGCAGGGAGCCAGACACAGGGCTTGATCCCAGGACCCTGGGATCATGACCTGAGCCAAAGAGAGATGCATAACTGACTGAGCCATCCAGGCGCCCCCCTCTGATGGTTACCAGAGGGGAGGTGGGTGGCGGGATGGATGAAATAGGTGATGCGGATTAAGGAGCATATGCCTAATGATGAGCACCAGGTGATTAAAGTAAAAACTAAAAGCAAAACAAAAACACTCAGAAAAGAAAACAAAACAGAACAAAAAACCGAAAACAAACCACTAAGAAAAACCCACAAAAACACAAAAATCAAAAACAAAGAAACACTTCAATCGAAAAGATACATGATGTGTTGATTTCTAAGAGAAATGTTACATGGTTTTCCTTTTTGTCTCTCTTTAAAACTTAACAGAAGAAGACTGGTATTAGTTCAGTACTAAATAAGCAATTTAAATTCACTCTCTCAGAGGAATTAAGAGATAAAGCAAACACAACATAAAGAAAACTGATAAACACAGGCAATGTGGACAGACACTTGATAAATGGCAAGGTGCAAACGACAGATTCGGACAGATTCATAAGCACGGAGGTTTCTTTCTAAAGAAGATACTCTTCCACCCCTAGAGAAATCAGGGCCATAAATACCAGAAAAAAGGTAGAACATCACAGCATGTTTTTAAAGGACGATTTCAAATTCTAGAGCGAAATTCAGTCCTAACACGTGTACCTTTGTCGAGGGACATAGCAGCCTCCAATGCACACTTCCTTTACCAAAGTAACAGCTATTAAAAAAGGGGTTCTCGCAGCTTCTCCCTCTAAATATAAACCGAAATCTGCCCCCAGGAAATCTCCCCGCCTGAAACCTTTCAGTGATTTCCCACTGCATTCGAGAAAAAGCCCTCATCTACTGGTAGGGCATACCAAAGTCTCTAAGGGCTTGCCCGGGTTCCCACCTTCCTACCCAGCACTGTCTGCCACTACTTCCTCCCTGCTTTTCACCGAGCCCTAACAAACAGCTGCTCTTCACTACACATAAGGACTTGAATTCCTTTCTGCCTGGAATATTCTCCCCTCACTTCACCAGGGTGACTCAATTGTTTCTTGGAAGTACCACCTCTTGCAGGAGAGCTAAGTAACCCTGCTTTGTGCTCCCTGAGCATAATGTGAAGATTCGGGCATTTGACTCAACAGTTGCTATTTTGTTAGGTTGCTATTTTGTTAGCCTCTAGGTGCTGAGGGTATAAGCAAGTCCCTGCTCTTGCAGAGCTCACAGTAAGGCATGGGAAGGGCAGGAGTACAGAAGAAATGCCAGTTAGGTATTGCTCGGTAAGAAAAGTACGAGCCAGTTAAGAGAATCGTAGGGGACAGAGCTGTGCTATTTGAGATAGGCCGATCAGGGAGGCATCCCCAAGGGAGAGAGCCACAAAGCTAATGGGGTACATTCCAAAGAGAGACGACAGTGCAGAGGCTTGAGGTGGGAGCATGCCTGGTGTGTTTCGGAAACAGCATGGAAGTTTTTGTTTTGTTTTGTTTTTCAAATAAACTTGAATTCTTATAAACCAGCTTCTATGTGGAGGATAAACTATAGGAGCAAGGGTAAATTCGGGGAGACCATACAGGAGGGAGACAGGAAGGCTTGAACTAAAGCGAATGGTATAAAGAAACAGATTCTCTCTGTGTTTTTGCAAGTACTAGTGAAAGAAAAAAAAAAAAAAACCACCAATGGACTTGATGTGGGATATGGAAGAAAGAAATCAGGGATGACTCTGAGGTTTTTGTCCTGAGCAGCTGGAAAAACGGAGTGATGGAAAGCTTGCAGAGAGAGGAGCAGATGTGGCAGTGGAGGAGGGGCCGGGAAAGGTAAGGGAGGCGATGGGAAGTTCGGTTTGGAACACATCAGGTTTCCACATCCAGGTGGAGACGTGAAGCAGCACGTCTAGGAATACTAGGCTGGAATTCAAGGGCCGATCAGGGCTGGAGGGTAAGTCTGGCAGTTCTGTCATACAGAAGACGTGAGAGCCACAGCACTGGATAAAAGTAACTAAGGGACGAGGAGAGAAGAGAAGCGATCCCAGGACCAAATCCTGCAGTAACTTTATTTTGAAAGGTTGGGAACATGAAGAGGATCCAGCAAAGGAAATAATGTCTCAAGTGCAGCCCAGATGATGAGGTTCTCGAGAGTAGACACTACTTTTTCGTCTTTTTGTCTCCAAGCTTCTGGCCCAGGCCTCTTGGTTCATAGTAAGTATTCAGTAAATAAATTAAACTGTCCTTTGAAACCCAGCTAGAATCCAGAGTGATTTCCTAGAAATTCCTCTGGTAAAATATAAGGGCCCAATAATTGAAATATGACTGGCCCAGTGAGGACATCTTTCCAAACCCCTGCAGCACACATTGAACTTATTTTGAAAAAGCACACCACTCCTACACAAGCCATGAAAAGACAAGGCACAGATGAAGCTTTAAAAGAAAGAGTCCATTGACTGGAAAAGCAAACACTATGATGTTTAAAGGCCAAGAATCGAGAACAGAGATTTTTCACCTTATGTTATTTCCCAAGGTAAATAAAAATAAAACATATGAGCGATTGCTCAGTTTTTCATGTTAGTCTATTATTACCATAAACATCTACAGTAGAGATGCTAGGACTTTCAGCTCCACCCACCAGTAGAAAACAGTAAGGATAACTGAGTACCTAAAGGAAATTATAAAACTCTTAATTAAGGACATCTCCCTTTTGCCTTCTAAACATTTTACTCTGTCCATCATAAAAGATGGAAATGATTCAGGTAACTGGAGCCTATATTTTATTCTGAGGTAGAAAAAGAGAATATGTAAATTTCTAGATCATCTTCAAAGTCTTCTGTTGCTAAAACGACTAATCACATGGAAACAGATGTGTGTGAGTAATCCAACTGACTCACAAAATAACTTTGCTACCATAAAGGACATTCAACTGATGATAATGGCTTTTTATTCATGCCCTCAAAAGACATATTGGTTAACTTTTCTTATGTCTAAGTTGAGAAAAGGTATGACATATTTAATGACACAAGACAGGAACATGGAAGAAGGAAAAGCTCAGGGAGCCTAACAACAGGAAATGGATGTTGCAGAAGTTGGATTTTATAGGAAAATCAAGTTAAGTACTGATTTTAAAAAGTCCATGGTCAAACGAAAAGGAATGCTTCCTCCAAAACAGGTGGATACCTGCACCCTGCCAGGAAACTAAAGCTCAAACGTGGTTCTGTATGAAACACCGAATTATCCAGAGTCAAGTTCTCACCTTTTACTAACTACGCACTGGGCTAGTCACTGTTCACTGGTATTTTAGGGAGAAATTATGCATATAATTTGGAAGACAATTAAAAAGATAATAGGAATAGTAAATACCCTGTTTACATATCAGTATTAATTCATAATAAATGCATTTTAATATAAATTCCTCTATGTTTATTCACCATTCTATCTTGATATCAGCATGAATGCTATCATAATTTTTTTTTAAAAGATTTTTATTTATTTATTCGACAGACGGAGACCACAAGCAGGCAGAGAAGCAAGGCAGAGAGGGAGGAGCAAGCAAGCTCCCTGCTGAGCAGAGAGTCCCATGCAAGGGGACTTGATCCCAGGACCCTGGGATCATGACCTAAGCTGAAGGCAGAGGCCGCAGCCCACTGAGCCACCCAGGTGCCCCTATAATTCTTTATTAACACAGTTCTTGGAAAATCACACTGGCTCAAAAAATATTTGCTGAGTACACTGATCATTCTATTGGAGAACTTACTAGGAAAAAAAAGGCAGGGGTGCCTTGGTGACTCAGCTGGTTAAACGTCCAAGTCTTGATTGTGTCTCAGGTCAAGATCTCAGGGTTGAGAGACTGAGCTCCCCATCCCTTTCAACAGGCTCTGTACTCAGGGCTTAGTTGGAGGCGGGGGCGGGGGGGTTTCTGCTTGAGATTCTCTCTCTACCTAGTCCTCTGTCCCCTCCTCATTTGCATATGTGCTTGCTCTCTCTCTCTTTCTCTCTCAATAAATAAATAAAACCTTAAAAATAAATTTAAAACAAAAACCCAGACAAAAAACTACCAGGTAACAGGTATTACAGTGGCTATATGTCAATTTCGGCTGCCCAGCATCTGAATGCCCTTCTGAATTGAGAGAAACCCAAGGTGGACAAGAAGTAGGAACTACTTTCCACTAGAGAAGCTATAGAGAAGTAAACATTATTCTTTCCCTGAAAGCCAGAACACAGAAAGGTAACAAACGCACCTAACCATAACTGGAAATACAAAGACATGAGCTGTAACAGAGCTTATGCAGAGCAGATACAGAAGAATCAAGAATTCGAAGGCATGGCTGTAAATGGCGGGGATTGGCGGGGATTGGCGGGGGGCACCGAAGTCTAGCAGCGTGAGATGACTGGCTGGTCAGCAGTTCAGAAGCATCCTGTATAGAGTAAGATACAGAAATCTTGGCTGTGCCTAGCTTTCCATCAGTCCCGCCCTAACCTAATTCTCTAATCTTCTTGTCAATTCTGTGAGCCACACAGTATTCATTATTACTCACTTTTCATTTTACTCACTCATATTACTCAATTCATTTCACTTACTTTCTACCTTACTTAAGTTGGCCAGAGTTGGTTTTCGTTGTGTACACTAAGAAATCAGCAGCAGGGAGATCACCAGCAAGAGCCCCTCAGGTAATTACAGGCAATCTGAAATTGGTTTCTGGCCCAGTAGGGCCTAGTGAGTGTCATATTAGTGTTCCTGGAAGGGATTCTGCAAAGGCCTTGACATGGAGCAGTGAAATAACTAATGCCCACCTGGGGTCTCATGGAAAGCTCAGGGTGATTGAGAGAGTGCTGCATGAGGGGAAGGAAGAAGGCAAGACTGTGAGGTAGAGTATCCGCTACTCTCAAGGAGCAAGCTAGCCTACAATAAGAGAATATTAAGGTTGAATACCAAGGAATTAAGCTCAAAGCACAGACTGAAACCCAGGTACCTTAAAGAAAAGGCTCTTTTCTGGGGCGCCTGGGTGGCTCAGCGGTTTAAGCCTCTTTCTTTGGCTTGGGTCATGATCTCAGATTTCTGGGATGAGCCCTGCATCAGGCTGTCTGCTCAGTGGGGAGCCTGCTTCCCCTGCACCCCCGCCCCTGCCAGGGCCTGCCACTCTGCCTACTTGTGATCTCTGTCAAATAAATAAATAAAATCTTTTTTAAAAAAAGAAAGAAAAGAAAAGGCTCTTTTCTTTCTTACAAAGTCAAGGTAGCTATAAAAACAATGCACAGTTTGATGCTCCAAATTGGTGAATTACAGGTCAGTTAAATTTGTATCCATATTGGGACTATTATATGAAAGTTCAAGCACTGGCTGGAGAGAGAGTGGAGTGGGGAAAGAATGAATTGGAGTGGAGGTTTATACACAGGAAGATGCTGAAGGATGGGAACATCCTGAATCCCCATTCCTCAGGTAGGCCCCCTTGCGAGCAGTTTGAATGAGACTGTTCCTCTCCCGCTTGAGAAGGCAGTAAAATCCGCCTCCTAAAGGAATTACCTTGCATGGGTAAATGAATTCCCACCTGCCTCATCCTTTCACATACACACTCTGCTCTCCTGCCATCAGATCACAGCAGGCTCTGTGGGGCTGACTACAAATGTATCAAAAGAATTACAATAATTTGGTTATATGGACAAAAATACAGGAAATTAGTAGAGGAATAGATTCTGAGCAGGCTGACTGAGGAAGAAGCAATTTCAGATCTCGCTGAGGTTGTTAACACAGTTACCTTACCAGAGATTCTGAGTTCAAAATGCTAGCTTCAGTGCCTGAGTGTGGTTCTACATTTTCGTATAGTTGGGAGGATTAGAAATTGGATTCATGGTGGTCTATGCTAAGGGAAGCTGAGATGCCAGGAATTTGGGGGATGATGTTGAAGGAGGAAATAAAACACTTCAGGACACATGAATCATGGAACCTATTGTCACCCATGACCTTTCACCCATTCTCCATCCACGAACCCTAAAAGGACCCAGAAGACACTTCCTTTTCCAAGGTCTTGACGTCTTTGGAAAATATTTTATAGGCCAGGAAGGTACTGAAATCAGTTTGCTCACTTCAATTTCAGGAAGACTGGAAGAGACTAAGCAGTGACATTCAACCACTAGTGAGTGGTCAAGTAGGCATAATTACATAAGCAGGCAGCAAGGCTAGAGTAGCAATTGAAATAGCTTGAATCTTTTACAGTAGCTAATTGGTCAGAGTCCTTAGGATCAGAATAAATAGGTTATCTCATTTCATGGAGAAAGAAGTGTGTTTTCATTTGTAAAAGGACTACATTAGGACAGGTGAGAATAATTGTTTTATATATGCAACTATGGGGAAAAAGTATATGCATAGATGCTGGATAGTCAAAATGGCAGACTACAAGAGATGTTTTCTTGATGAATTGTTCCTATTTGGGAAAATGTCCCAAGATCAGGGGAAGATTCTACCTCTCACTGCAGAAGCCAAAGTGACAGATAATCCCTCTCCCTATCTCTCTGAAGACAAATGTGAGCACATACCCTAAACACAGCTAATCAATTGGTTAGACACAGATTTCTGATCCTTGGGTAATGAGGCAAAGGTCAGGGAGAGATTATTTTCAGCACAGCCTGTGGCACAGCCGCAAGGGTCCACTGGTGAAGGTCTGGCATTGTGATGTCTAGGGAGGACAGTGCCAGCAGAGACACACTACAAGGTGAAAACTTGGCTATCTTTGCTGCCACCAGTTCCTGTCTACATCTGGTTCCAGCTTGCCTAACAGTTCTTGCAGTTTCTCAGTATTCACCTAATACATTCCTCCTGTGCTTGAAGATGATTTCTGTGCATTTAAGAATACTAATGCAAAGGCCTATATGCATTTTAGGATAATTATGCCATCAGGACAAAAAACAACATACTCTCTATATATATACATGTATATGTGTGTATGCACACATATACACATATACATATACACATATACATACACACCTATATATACACACATAGACACAGAAGATATTATACTAAGTGAGATATATAAATTTTATATATATATATATATAAGTTTTATATATATATATATATATATATATGACTCCCTGTAGCAGATGAAATCAAATAAACTATAATGATGGACTTATGCTCAAAGCCCAGATAGTTACTTCTCCCACTAATAGGCTAGATGAAATCAAATGAAACTATAGATATTAGACTATTTTTTTTACCAAAATAAAACAAAACACTTATGGTTTGTCTCCCTCCCAATCGCCTCTTGTGAAAAATTTAAAAACAAAACGGACAAAATTCATGCTGCTTAACCTAATATTTCTAGGTTGTATTAAAAGGCACAGTAGTATTTATTTCTCTCTACTTCGTTGTTCTTAGCTACCTTTAAAGAGCAATCTTTAAAATTCTTAATTTGTCTAATTTTTTTAAATGTTTGGGCTTTAAAATACTATTAACAAAACCACAAAATCTTTTTATATAGTACTGGTTCAACCTTACAGAGAGTTAACCCCCTCAAAGCCGATAAATAATGGAAAAGTCTGGGGGAATATTAGATATATTTAGTAAGAATGAATTAGAATTGGAGAAATTTGTAACCAGAAGGACGAACTGCTTTGATTCACATACCCTCCTAATTTGCATCCTATTTGTCTAATGCGATTTCATACTATTTGTTAAAGTTCTTAAGGAAAACATACAACATTTTTGGTAAGTGGTTCTAGTTACTAAAACCTAGAAACCAGTCTTTGGGGGTATCTTATTTTTTGTGTATTTACCTATACCATACCAGCTACCTTTCCTTTCAGATTTCTGGAGTATTAAATGTAGCTCCTTCCCAACCATCACACACTGTTTGTGGGAATGCAAATTGGTGCAGTCACTGTGGAAAATAGTGTGGAGATTCCTCAGAAAATGAAGAACAGGGAGGCCTGGGTGGCTCAGTGGGTTAAGCAACTGCTTCGGCTCAGGGCATGATCCCAGGGTCCTGGGATCGAGTCCCGCATCTGGCTCCCCGCTCAGCAGGGAGCCTGCTTCTCCCTCTGCCTGCCGCTCTGCCTGCTTGTGTGCTCTCTCCCTTAACAAATAAGAAAATGAAGAACAGAACTACCATATAATCCAGCTATTCCACTTTTGGGTATTTACCCAAAGAATACACAAACATTCATTTGAAAAAATATATGTGCCCCTATGTTTACTGCAGCATTATTTACAACAGACAAGATATGGAAGCAACTCAAGTGTCCACCAATAGATGAATGGATAGAGAAGATGTGGCACACACAGACACACACACACACATGTACACACAATGGAATATTACTCAGCCATGAAAAAGGATGAGACCTTGCCATTTGCGCCAACATGGATAGACCCAGAGGATATTATACTAAGTGAGATAAATAAGACAGAGAAAGACAAATGCCATACAATTTCACATCTACATGGAATTTAAAAACCAAAACAAACAAGTAAAAAGCAGAATCAGACCTACCAATACGAGACCCGGCAGCTGCCAGGGAGAAGGGGGCTTGAGTGGGAGACACAGGCTTCCAGTGATAGCATGAATTAAAGGTACAGCACAGGGAACATAATGAATGGTACTCTATTAGTGTTGTGTGGTGACAGACGGTAACTATACTTGTGGTGAACACAGCACAACATAGTAACTTGTTGAATCACTATGTTGTAACATGAAACTAACGTGACATTGTGTGCCAGCTATACTCAAATAAAAAAATAAATGACTATTAAAAAAAGGCAGTTCCTCCTCAAACCACATATATTAACTCTTCATATACTTAAAGGTAATTACAAATTGAGCCTTCAGCATTTCTCTTCATACTCGACCATCCTAATTCCTTTAGTATTTCCTCAAGAGTCTATTTTCTAGTCCTTTCCTCATATTCTCTAAACCTAATGCCTATTTGCCAAATCTTCCAAACTGCAGAACTTAGTATATCCTAAAAGCAGATCAATGTGAAGGAAGAGACCAGCTTTGGGGTAGGTAAAGATGTGTCCCTGGAGAAAAGGGTCAAACAGGAATCAATGATATGGAGTATGAATGGAAGTAGTCAAATACTTACCCAACCATTCTTAATACAAGTGCAAGGCTAGAAGAAATACACTGTGGAAAATGAGACAAAATGGGTTTGCTTTGTGTTTTTTCCTTTTTTTTTTTTAAACCTATCACCAAAGTCCTCTAACAGATTATTAGATTTGCTCTAAAACAAGAGTTCTTAAATCGCCTCAATACTTGCTCAAATGTTGTTAAACTGATGAGGGGTTTTTACCTGAATGGCACTTCTTCCTCTGGGACATCCACATAGTAACGGATAAAAAATCTCTCAGAATCTTCTCGCTCACCCTCGGTAACAACACTGCCATTAAGTTTGGAAACTGATGGCAATCTGTAAGTAAAATCAAAATAAAGGCATTTTAAGACAGCGAGAATATTTAGCTTTAGAAGTAAAATCATTGGTTTGAGGCCCCCATCTTACTTTCTTGAGAGGACACATTTGATATAACTACTTACATGAACTAAAGTGGTATAGAATAAAAGGACCAAAAATATCCAAAGTTTCATTTTTAGATGGGACACTGGCCGTTTATAATTATACCTTGCCTTTCAAAATGAGATTCTAGCCAGCACTGTCCAACTTAAATATAATGCAAGCCACAGATATAATTTTAAGTTCCTTAATAGCCATATTTTAAAAAATAAAAATAAAACAGGTGAAATTCATTTTACTAATATATTTTATTTAATATAATAGATTGAGGACTTAATCATTTCAGCATCTAATCAATACTAAAAAATAACTAATAGGATACTTTACATTCTTTTTTCATATAAAGTATTCAAAGTTCTGTGTATATTTTATACTTAAAGCAGCCTTCAGTTCAGACTAACCATAATTCAAGTGCTCAGAAGTCACACAGGGCTACTGGCACCATAGTGGACAGCACAAGTCTACAAGTGGAGGTCAGGACAAATGGGCTCTATTGTTTAGGAATTAATTTATTACCTTTACAAAAGAATTATGTAAAGGAAATAAAGCATAAGGTCTACTACAAGCCTTATTCTTTTTAGAAGAAAAGTATGCCTAAATGTATTTCTTCAGTGTGACATTACTGTGTATATCCACAACTGGAAAGCAGTATGGATCTGCTAGGTGTTAGCTGGGCAGGAAGATCAACAACCTGTTTGAAGACCCACTCTTCCTTAGGGAACCGTAAAGCCCCTTTCAAAACTACTACACAGAGTACACAAAGAAAACAAATGAAAGTTTGTTTTTCTTTACATCTCAGCCAGAATCTTATTGTTGCTAAAGGCTCATACAGAAATCAAAACTCATTTCAGTGGTCTTGGGGAGACAGAGTTAGAGACACGAAAGGCAGGGGAGTCAAAGGAAGAACATAACAGTGTGGTAGTCATGTTTGAGCCCATCTATAGTCAAGAAGAAAACACAGATGCTGCTCTCTTAAGTTTCATATTAATAAAACAGCCAAATTTTTAGGTATTTACACTTTAAATGACCACTAAGTGAATAGAGAAAGTAAAGACAACTGAAACAGAACTCTTTCCCTATTATACCTAATTTTTCTTCATGATCGAAAAGCAGGACTTCGAATATTATAAGTATTAAAAGGTAGAAAAGCAGAATAGATCTGTGAGGGAATGTTTCAGTGGCCTTGGCAGGCCAATTACCTTTCACATCTTTCTCACCATATTGTGTTCCTTTTCTTCTGGACTTCAAGCTACAGAAGCAGCTCCTTCGAGCACTGTCTGTTCAAGAGACAGATAAACTTACAGCGCACTCCCTTCCATTAGTGCATTATCCCTCTAATGAAATAAGGCCCGAGAGAAGAAAGGAGAGTAATCAGGACAACAGACCTGGCTATTACCAATTTCCTCCGCTCCTCGGTGGTATATGGCTGCAGAAGAGGAATTCCTAACAATCTCACTTCTTCAAGTTTGGGGAATGAATTTAGTTTGTCAATGTCTTCCCAGGATTGCAAACCTAATTTGAGAAATATATTACTTAAGTAAATCCAGAAAAGCACACAAATAAGAAGATTAACATAGAAAAAAATTACTTCAATTGATTTCCGAAATGTTAAAGTCCTTCTAAACGTTGTAGTTGGACATCCTGAAAATTTTCTTCATCCAAGGAAAGAACAAAACACAATTAAATACCACAAAAACTTCCCTATAGCCTCTCCTCTCCCTGTGAAGCCAGTGGTCAAGGAGGGAACATTATTCTCCAACACCTCAACACCCCACTAATCTACTGATTCTCCACCCAAATGACTTGTAAAAAGGGTCTCTGGTGGTTTCAGTGGGTAAGATGTATACTGGGCTTATATAAAAAAGCTGATGTGGTCAACTCTGTCGTCAAACATAGACTCACAGAACAGAACTACTGATCCGAGTTGATACTGTCAGACTCAAATCTTTACCTAACAAATTCTCAAATGGGGCAAGGTAAGTAGAATAGAAAACTAACTATTATCTTTCCTACATACTGTCCTCATTTTGGGGAAAGGGAAAACAGATTTTAAAAATAAAACAAACAGGGCACCTGGGTGGTTCAGTTGGTTAAGCAACTGCCTTCGGCTCAGGTCATGATCCCAGAGTCCTGGAATCGAGTCCCACATTGGGCTCCCAGATCCATGGGGAACCTTGCTTCTCCCTCTATCCTTCTCCTCTCTCATTCTCTCTCTCTCAAAAGAATAAATAAAATCTTAAAAAAAAAAAAAAAAAAGTAAAACAAACAAAAAACAGAGAACCTGGTGCTTGCTTCGGCAGCACATATACCAAAATTGGAATGATACAGAAAAGATGAGCACAGCCCCTGCGCAAGGATGACACGCAAATTCGTGAAGCTTCCATATTTTTTATAATATTCCATGCCATTATGCACCTTTCTTTATTGTATCATTCTTCTATTGTGGGGCACTTGATGTGCTTCAAAAGCTTTAGCTTTACTGAAAAAATTAAAAAAAAAAAACACAAAGAACAGTAAAAAAACAAAAACAAAAACAAAAACAAAAAAACAGAGAACCTGAACCACTGGGCAAGAAGAACATGCAACAAATTAAAACTGTTTCATGCAAAAAAAAAAAAAAAAAAATTTTTTTTTCCCTATGGCTGTGAGCAAATATATGATCCAAGTCGATACTTGGCACTGCTAGGAAAAATACGCCCATCATAATGAAGTTGGTTGATTTTTATAACATGTTAAATCTATTTCAGAAAATGCAGTCTCTTCCTATTTCTAGCCACCTGCAGCAAGGGCAAAAGCAGAGGAGCAATACACTAGGGCTCCGGTGCATAACTATCCCCAGCCACCACCGCTCTCTTCCCTTCAGAACCATATTTCCATCTAGGAGGAAGGACAGAGTTAACGTAATGGGTGTCAAGTTGCACAGTCAGCAGCTTCTTTATCCAAAATGCTAGTTTTTAAAACTTAATTCCTAACCTTATGACTTCTATGGCAAATTAAACTGTATATGTTTTTTTCAACTGTAGATTAGAGTTATTTTTAGTTATGAAGTTATTTTAAGAAATGGGCTGAAAGGTAATGTCAAGAGAATGAGAAGAAAAGCCATAGATTGGGAGAATATATTTGCTAAAGACATACCTGATAAAGGATCATTATCCAAAATATGCAAAGAATTCTTAAACTCAACAATAAGAAATGAACAACCCAAATTTAAAAAAAAAAAAAAAAAATGAGCAAAAGACCTGAACCGACACCTCACCAAAGAAGACATACAGATGGGAAGTAAGCAGGTGGAAAGACACTCAATGTCATACGTCATTAGAGAACTGCAAATTAAAACAAGGTTCCACTACACACCTATCAGAATGGCCCAAATCCATAACACTCATAGCACCACATGCCACTGAAGGCGTGAAACAACAGAAACTCTCATTCATTGCTGGTGGGAATGCAAAACGGTACAGCCACTTTGGAAGACAGTTGGCAGTATCTTGTAAAACTAAACATATTCTTACCATATGATCTAGCAATTGCACTCCTTGGCATTTACCCAAGTGAACTGAAAACTTATGTCCACACGAAACCCTGCACACTGAGGTTTACAGCAGCTTCATTAATAAATGCCAAAACTCTGAAGCAACCAAGATGTCCTTCAGTTTGTGAGCAGATAAATAAACTGGGGTGCATCCAGACAATGGGACATCACTCAGTCCTAAAGAAATGAGCTATCAAGCCAGGAAAAGACACGGAGGAAATTTACATGCATATTCTTAAGGGAAAGAAGCTAGTCTGAAAAGGCTATATGCTGTATGATTCCAGCTATATGACATTTTGGAAAAGGCAAAACTATGGAGCCAGGAGAAAAATCACTGGTTGCCAGGGATTGCGGGGTACAGGGAGACGAACAGGCAGAACACAGAAGGTTGTTAGGGCAGTGAAACTAATATAAATGATACTAGAAAGGGGAGACATTGTCATTAAACGTTTGTGCAAACCCACAGAATGGACCACACCAGGAGTGAACCCCCATGTAAACCGTGGACTTTGGGTGATGGGACAATGTAGGCTCAATTTTAAGAGATGTATCACTTTGGTGCTGGCACTCTGACCGTGAGACGGCTGTGCGTGAGAGCAGGGAGGATGTGGGAACGCTGTACTTCCTGATCAGTTCTGCTGTGAATTTAAAACTTCTCAAAAAATGAAGTTTATTAACTAAAAAAAAAAATAGGCTAAAAATGTGCATTCCTGGGAGACACAGAATTGGATGGCAGCAACCTGGCAATCGATCATATATAAATACCAGAAAAGAAAGGTGAGTGTTTACAAGTTGAAATTCCTAAGTAGACAAAATAGTCTAGTTTGTAATTCTTCATACTCCTTTTACTCTGCCTTTTACTGTCCAATTCATCAATTTCATCTCACTCTTTTCACAGTAGGACCTCTTTAATAGAGAAACTACATATATATAAATATAAATATATAAACTATCTTTAATAGGAGGCTCGGCCACTTGATATGTATCAAAGCATTTATGAAAACGAATGCCTTGAATTTAGCGAATCAATAGGCATCCGCACGCCACTCTTGGAAATGTATCCTATGAGAAGGCAGAACCACGACTGAAAGAAATGGGCTTTGATTTACATCATGCATAAGCTCAGATCGATTTGCATGTGGAACAAGAACAAGCCTATACCTCACCTGACTTGTGGAGGCTGATGGACCGCAGATTAGGGAACAACCTGGCCAGTGAATCATCAGGCTCCTCAATAGCATTCAAATGATTGTTAGCCAGGACGAGAGTATCCAGTGAAGGAAACATAACTCCTAGCTTTCGAATTTCAGTCCAGTCTTGGAGGTTATTGTCTGTTATATGTAGTAGCTTAAGAGAATGACAGCGAATAGAAGGACAAGACACTGTTTCATAGTCATTAAGGCACAGGAAAAGCTCCTCCAAACTGCAGAGAAAAAAAGGAAATATTTCATTGTTTAAAGCAGTTAAGTTTCTACTTTGCAGCTATTTTCATTCGTTCGGTAAGTAAGTGCCTACAGTATGGGGGACTCCGGTAGGGATTATGGAGAAAATATAAAGATGTCTTCCTAAAGCTTAAATATAGCTGGGAAGACAAAACCCAAAACACATAAAACAGCAGAGAATGATATAACCCAGGACTAAATTAATTTTGTGCTTAAATAACTAAGTGCTGAATAAAGCAGTACTAACTTCAAGTACAATAGCAGTTCCTATAGGAGTGGAACTGAAATTGCAGTTAGAATAATCAGGAAAGAATGCGTGGCCTGGACGGAAAGGTAGACTTGCGTAAGTTGCAAGGACATAGAGGTAAATCCCACAAACAGCATGAACAGAATGTTTAGAAATAAAATAAAAACTATCATTTACTGAATTCCTGAGGCAGGCCTTGCTCCGAGTGCTTCCTAGACTATACTGCTATTTCTGCAAGTTAGATACAATTACGTCCATTTTAAAGACAAGGAAAACAGAGCTTAGTGAGGTTAATGACCTTATCGAAGGTCATATGGTCAGTAAGTAGAACTGGGATTTAAAAACTCACTCTAAGCCATGCTAGATGCTGCATGTGGTGAGGAAACCAATCTTACTAGAGGGATAGTGAGAAACTTGGATGGAACAAATGGGGAGAGATGAGGTTCAAAAGGCCTTGATCATTTCCATAGTTAGACAAATAAACTATGGTTTCATATGCTTCTTTAAACTACTTTCTTTGAACACTTACGTGCATACTGAAAGCTAGATTCAAACAAATCTAAGAGTATTTCTAAACCGACAAATAAAAACATATTTCTTGTTTAAATTACTGAAAAGAGTTCCGTTTTCCCATCAGGCCAGCGAGACACTTAATCATCTGAGTGTTAATATATTTTATAGATACTATGATTTTTTTCCCTCCCTAAGAAAAGCGCTGAGGCAAAATTCTGAAATCAGGTAATCAGAAGATTTAAATTGGAGAAAGGGTGGGTTGATGTAGAAATGATAAGTGCTTCTCAGGGATATCTTCTAGCCAAAGGATGACAGATCCTATGTCTTGCTGCTACTCAACACTGAACAAGTATTGCAATGAAAATGCTACTAAATGACCCTCACACCCTCGTTCTAATTACTTCATTCTTCTGACCTCATTCTCCAACCACCATGCTGTTCTAGTGTTTCTGAGACAGGAGATCTGCAGTAATTCTATGTACTAACAAAGATGGCGACATTGCCCCCTCTCCATCATGCCCTCCGGGCTTACTCTGGTAACTCCTGCAGTATCGTGTGGACTGTTTCCCAAGAAGCTTTGCTGTTGTTGAGGACAAGTTTGCGAACCCCAGAGAAGGACCCAGCACATGTTCTTTCTAAAACCGACAAATTCAGAGGGTTGGAACTCAGGTTTAGAAACTCCAACTGGGGAACATTTGACACAATTTTACTGACCTAGAGAGAAAAAAAGAAATGCATATCAGGCAGTAATCAGAGTTTTTAAATAGCAATCGCGCTCACAAAGCTTAAGTGAGTGGGTGTCCGGGAAAGGGGCCCTTCATATCAGGGAGTCCTGTGTTATAGTGATGGTACCTACAGAGGGGCAAAAGTAATTTCAACAAATCTCAGCAAATAATTTAATCTTCCCATGAAATAGTGACATAATTGAAAATTAATGGTACAAAAGAGAGCCCTTCCATGTTGCCTTGGGCAAAGTTTTTGGTTCTGTTCTATATGACATTCTCTTTGATAAGTGGAGAAAAGACAGTTTAGAGGACATTTTAGGCTGCAAATTTCTAAAGAGCTGAGACTGGGTCATGTAATTCTCTCTGAATTTCTCCTCCCTTTTGTCCTCAGTATGTTAAGCCTAATATAAGGTTTATTGAAGAACACACAGTAACAGCTCAAGTGTTCAAAATTGACTACATAGTTATAATCACTTGGGAACAGTTTCAACTTGGTTTAAAGATGACCAAAGTCCAAAATATATATAGTCAAAAACCAAAAAGTGTCCACGACTACATAAGAAAAGAGAAAACATGATAATCAATTTAACAATTTACCTAGTAACTTGGTAGGCAAGAAGATTTTTTTTCTAAAAAATGAAATTAGCGTTACTGACCTATTTGCTCAGCATAGTACCAGTCTCTTTGATATAGCTTATTTCATTTAATTCTCAAAGCAACTTGCAAGGTAACTATTTTCCCATTAAAAAATGAAGAAACTCAGGCTTGGAAATGTTAAATAATTTGACTAAGGCCTCAGCGTCACAAAAGCCAAATCTGGGATTTAAAAACCTGAGCCATTATTCTTCCAGCATACACTACCACTAGTAAATTATAAATATACTCCGGAAAAAAAAAAATTAAGAACTAACTTAAACAAGTATGAAGTGAATATGAGAAGCCCAGTAAATGGGTAAAGCATCAATGTGGTAACTCAACTTTATGAGAAAAGAAGTACAACAGAATAGTTAGGATTTGTTTCACAGTCAAAAACCTAGGTTCAAACCAGGTTCCAACACTTCCCAGCTGTGTGGTCTGATGGGTTATTTCACCTTCCCAGGTCTCAGTGTCCTCATCTGTAACACAGAGAAAACAGGATCCACCTGTTTCTCAGGACTATGGATCAGATTAAATGAGATACATGTGTAAAGCACTTAACATGATGATTGGCATATGTTCTAGAGACTTACTTTCTTACCTATTCCCCCACAGGATGTAAACTCCATGAAAGCAGGGAGAGTACTTACCTAGTTCACTACAGCATAGGGGTGCTTAATGTTTGCTGAGTAAATTAATGGCACAAAATCATTCAGTAAATGTAATTATTACTGACATAACTATTGTATGAACCAACATGTCAACCCCGGCTATATGTTATATTGTATTTACTTTTATTTAAATATGTCCTATTTAAAATCATTGGTATGGGACGCCTGGGTGGCTCAGCAGGCTGAGTGGCTGCCTTCGTCTCAGGTCAGGATCTTGGGGATCTGGGATCAAGCCCTGCATCCGGCTCCCTGATCGGCAGAGAGCCCGCTTCTCCCTCTGCCTCTCCTCCCACGCCCACTTGTGCTCTCTCTCTCTCACGTAAATATAATCTGTAAAAAAAATCAAGTCAAACCAAATCACTGGTACAATGTGAAAAATGCACAAATTCCCAGGCTCTACCATAAACTACTAAATCAGGAGTTTCAAAGGTGAGCTAAGCTTCCTGGTTGGGACCTAGACCGTTTCTTGTCCGAGCTCCATAGGTTATGCCTATGCCCAAAAGGCAGCCAGCATTGAAAACTACAGGTAGAATGAAAAAGTGATGTGCACTTCACCTCAGCTCTGTGTCAGCTACTCAGGCCAGGAGCTCTACCATCATTGCAAAGTGGACTAATTCCAAGAAGATTCAGAGAAGTCGGTCAGAGGGCATGGTCCTCACACTCGGTCAGCAATGCCACACGCTAGCCTTGTGAAATGGGACCATTTTTATCTTCATTTTGCAAATGAAGAAATGAGCTATTTTTTACAGAAAAACACAGTAGGCTTCAGTTTTAATGTAAGTAATTTATGCCAGTCTGTGCACGTTCTCTTGCCTGATCCCTTCTGTGATCAAATGGTGCTAAGCATTTGTGTGATGTACGGCCAGTGTTTGGAATTTAGTCTGTGGCTACGACACAGTGAAACAGTCCACACATGGGATGGGTCCTGCACTCTATCGCCTGAACATGCTTGAAAGGGGTCCTATATAGGGGATGATGGCCCGCCTGGCTTCAAGGGCAAAAGAAGATGAAGAGGAATTTCACTCTAAGTATACAAGAATAACAATTATCGGGGCACCTGGGTGGCACAGTGGGTTAAAGCCTCTGCCTTTAGCTCGGGCCATGATCCCAGGGTCCTGGGATCGAGCCCCACATCGGGCTCTCTGCTCAGCAGGGAGCCTGCTTCCCCCTCTCTCTCTGCCTGCCTCTCTGCCTCCTTGTGATCTCTGTCTGTCAAATAAATAAATAAAATCTTTAAAAAAAAGAAGAATAACAATTATCATATAACCCCCATTAAATAAAAATAAAACATAAACCTCTTACTAACCATCATTCCTCATATTTTATTTTTATAATGAAAAGAAAAAATACCTCCAAATGGATAATTTAAAGGTTTTTGAAGGAATTCTGCCAGAAATTATGAGATATAATCTTCTTCATATTCTGCATCTACACTGCTGTCCCATGATAATAAAGATTTAGAATAATGACTCATTAGCTTTGGAATATTCTAAAAAATTATAACTGGACTATAGTCTAATAATTCAAACAGGAAAAAATAATGTATGTTAGAAATTCATAAATACATTATTTAAAAGGCTAAAGTTAAAAAGGATTTGGGAGTAACCTTACATTAATGATAAGATTTTAGAAAGTATATTAATTTCACAGGTAAATTTACTTAAAAAATGTCCTAACAGCAAAGACTGGCAAACATTCAATAAGTTTCTAGGGCAGTACACCAACTTACCTTTTTTAAATTCTAAAAATCAAAAAGAAAAGACTTTAAGTTACAGTGATACAGTTGACCCTTGAACAATGCAGAGGTTAGGAGGGCACCAACATTCCACAAAGTTGAAAATCTTCATGTAAATTTTGACTCCTCCAAAACTTAACTACTAACAGCCTACTGTGGATAGGAAGCCTTACAGAAAATGTAAACAGTTGATAAACATATTTTGTATGTTGGATGTTATAGACTGTATTCTTACAATAAAGTGAGAGCTACAGAAAAAAAAAATTTTTTTTGTTTTAGTAACGTGTTTTATTTTGTTTTCATATAGAGAAATATAAAGAAAATGAAAAAACACCCTAAATTCAACAGCCCACTATCCTCACTGACGTCAAAACAATAACAAAATGTTCACAGTTTTAAAATTCGAACAGAATTGAAATTTTTCTTGTGATTCGTCCCAGAAAAAAAAAAAATGTATGCATATTCCCACCATATACACTTACATCTCTAGATTTTTTAGAATTTTACATAAAAGAGACTCTTTTGGGGCACCTGGGTGGCTGAGTCAATTAAGCGTCTGACCCTTGATGTTGGCTCAAGTCATGATCTCAGGATCACGGGACTGAGCTCTGTGTTGGGCTCTGTGCTGGGTCTAGAGCCTGCTTGGGATTCTCTGTCTCTCCCTCTGTCCCTCCCCACCCTCTTTCTCTTTCTCCATCTTAAAAAAAAAAAAAAAAAAAAAAAAAATCCTCTGTTTTACTTAACCTTTTTCCTTTTTTTTATGTTTCAAGTTTTAATTTAAATTCTAGTTTGCTAATATATAGTGTAATATTGGTTTCAGGAGTAGAATCCAGTGATTCATCACTTACATACAATGCCCAATGCTCATCGCAAGTGCCCTCCTAAATTCCCACACCCATTTAGCCTATCCTCACCCACCCAGAGAAAATACTATTAAGAACACCATAAGGAAGAAGAATTTTATTTATAGCACTGTCCTGTGAGAAGTCTGCATGCAAACAAACCTGTGCAGTTCAAACCTGTGATGTTTGTGTGCAGAAACACAGATGTGAACTTACATGACCTTCTAGGTCTCTACAATTCTCTAAAATTATCTCAACCACTTCTGTTCTTCAAATTCAGAGTAGAGGACCCTCTACTCTGGCTTCCAAAAATGAAGAAACTAAAGTTTTAAGAAAAATGGGGAAAGGATTGGAAGATAACAATCTGTAACTTATACCCAAGCTATTCTCTGCCTCACCTGAGGGGCTGATTCCTCCCTGCTCTCAACTACTTGGTTTAATTTCTTTTATAAAATGGTTTCGATAAGGAAGGGAGGAAAAAGGAGATGCCTTGGGAAAGGTGAGACGAAAATGTACTTAGCTAAACTTCAAGTCAAAAGCTAAAAATGCATCTGTTTTCACACGTGGATGCCCAATTTTAGAAGGATGGAGACAAAGCTTCGCCTTCCCCTACAGTATTACAGCTCTCATACGTATTTATCTTTATCTCTAGACATCCAGCAGTGAGTAGTTTAAACCACAAAAGAAGTACTTATAACATTAGTGACCATTCAAAACACTAAAAGAACAAACTATGTTATTTTGTCCCATATTACTATCTCAAATATAGGCAAACTAAACTTACTTAATGGCCAGGGACCAATTATCTTTTTGGTATACGGATTGCAATGGTGCCGAAATGTAATGTCTTATAATTGTGACCGATGAGGCATTGGTAGCCTGGCAAAGAGTTTCATCAATCCTAAAAATCAATATGCTCCTGCTGTCAGCACTTCTCCCACCTCTCTGTGCTCTGATAGATATTCTAGAAGATTGGGATCAACTACAGTTAAAGCAAAGGACAAAAAATAAAGGAATGATGAAAACAAAAATAAATTGGAAGACGGAAGCCTGAAGGGTAGCGGCAGTGAAGACTTATTTGAAAACTGCCTGGAAATAGACTAAGAGCACTTATAAGAAGATACAAACTGATCTCAACGGAACATAGGACCCTCTGTCCATTAATGTCCATGTGGCCTGGAAAATACGTAGTGTAACCTTAGTCTACACCAAGCAGAGAAAAGGCTGAAATCCCTCATGTGAACTTTGTGTTCTGCCCACACTGACAGAGCTTGGCTCTTCTGAGGCCACAGCTGTATTGCTATCAAACTGTGGGCAGTGGGCAAACGCCTACCTTATGCTCGTGGTCAGAGTGCAAAGCACAAAGCCTCTCTGAAATCTGACATGCCCAAAGAAGCACGTTTAAGGGAATTGGCCTGCAAACACCGGAGGTGAAAAGATTCAGAGGAAAATGTGGTCTGACTTGTCACTTGTGCAGGTTAAAAACCCTCACCAGATGTTCAGCAGCAGGCTATGGGGGGAATCAGGGAGGAGGAGGATGAACAAGGCAGTTCATGGGGCGTCCGTGCAGTGTGGACAGAGCACACATGTCACTTAAGCATCTCAAAGGAACAAGAAGGCACAGAATGTAATTTGTGGAACACTAAATTATACTAGTTGTTCAGATAAATGAATTAATAAACATATGTACAAACAGAGATTATTTCTTGGAACAGCCCAGTAAATCTGCATATATTAACAAGTCCTTTAACAATCAAACAACACGCATCTCAAAGGATTTGGTAAAGAGCTCAATAAAAATAGGACATATAACCAGAAGCACAATTATCAGATTAAACTAGACTATGAAAGAGATAAATGTAAGAAAAGCTGAAGAAAACTGGGTTACACACAGATTTTTCTCAAAAAAGCTGTCTTAGAATTTGTATAGCATTTAATACCTACAAAGCACCTCAGTGATTAATTTTATCTGCAGCCCTGTCTTAGGGATGAGCACTTAAGCACTAAAGGATTAAGTGAGTTTCTTAAGATCATAGGAAAAGTTGGAGCAAGTGGTCTTGATCAATCCCTAAAATACAGTAATTTATTCACTAATGCAATCAACAAACATTTGAGTACCTAGTATGACACTCTGGGTGCTGATGGTAATAAAGACAAAAATCTCTACTTTGAATAAGCTCACAGTCTAGTAGGAAAACTGTCAAGCAAGCAAGAGATTGGACTACATTGTGATAAGTGATTGCATTTATCAAAGCATTGTGATATAGGTACTGGGATAGTTTGTCTCGGCCTGAGCAAGAGCCAGGGAACACTTAGTAAAGGAATAGTGACTTGGGCCAAGTCTTGAAAGATACAGAGGAAGAGGTCGGGTAGACAAGAAAAAAAGAGCAGTAGATTCAGAATGAATAAAAGCAAGGAAGCTTTTCATGTCAAGAGTTTATCATGAGGTGCAGGAAAAAGCATATGGCTAGCGATGAAGATAAACTCTGAAAGTAGCCAAGGGCCATATGGTGGAAGGCTACATTTAGAGAGTTCAGGCCTTAGTTTCCAGGCAATGAAAAGCAACTACAGGACTTTAAGTAAGAGTGTAATAATCTTATTTCATTGATTAAAAGGAATCTGGTCACACTATAGAAGCTTATGGGAAGCAGAATAAAACCAGAGGTAGGAAAATCTACTAGGAAGCTTTCTCAAGAGAGAAGATCCTAAATTAAGGCAGGAGAATGAATCAAGGAGAAAGAACTATTTTCCCTGATTCTTGAGCATAGTTTCCACAAGGTAATGTCATCATCAGGTAGGCAATATTATATATAATAAGAAAGAAAGTTGTAATGCTTTTATTTGTGTACTTGGTGTGACTTACTCTGAGGGCAAAAGACATCAGTTATTTCAAAACACCTAAGAGACTTAATAAAATAAGGAAAAGTTCTAAGATATTTGGAGTTAATTTCAGTACCAAAAACAAATATTTTTGTAATCTGAGTTTCAAGCTCAAGTAATTTTTGTGGCAATTTAGAGCACTAAATATTGATGTAGTGGTACAGAATGAACACAGGATGTATAAACTAGTGAAACAGTAAAAAACCCAATGCATTGTTAGCAGTCTAAACCACTGTGGTCTTATTAACCTCTTGATGCCCAGAAGAAAGCTCCCCAGTGCTTTTCATATTAATGAAAAACAAATTAGCAGTAACAACCTTCACTGAAAAATCACCATAGAACAGCTGAAGCAGTCAGTTATTTATCTTCAGACACAGACAAGAATCTCAAGTGAGAACCAAAATTCAGCAGAAGTACCAAAATGCAGCAATATAAAAACTTTACCTCATGCCAGTCTTCGAGTTTGTTGTCAGAAAGATCTAGTTCTGACACATGAGCACAGAAGGCAGCAATTTCTTTTTCGTCTCCTGCACATGTTATTCCACAGCTGTTCAACACCAGCACACTTGGGAGGTTGAGGCGATCTGAATAACACAACACTTTTTAAATCAGTCTAATTCTTGTCTGCATACATTCAGCCCCCAGGAATCAAAATCAAATAGTGTGAAATGACATGAGGACCTGGAAAAAAACCCAGAATGTGATGGGGTCCAAGGGTATTGAATTCCAAATATGGCCCAGGAGGAGATTAAAAGTACTGGACCAGTACCACCAAAAACATCTTGTAGGCTTTACCCCTGGCAGGATGGTTGATCTCAACTACCAACAGTACAGCTACCATCCTTCCTGTCATCTCATCATCTGAACCCGAGAACATGTGATTTATCTGGACTCCCACTGTCTTCTAATTGGCCTCAATTCTTTCCTTTTTAAAATTTAGTTCAAAAGTATCATTTTGGATAACTTTTTTTTTTTTTGGTCTGATATGTATTTCTGCCTACTGCTGCCCTTGAAAATTATCTCAAACCATTAGATGGTCCACTATGAAACCACTTCTGTTCTTCAAATTGGTATCATTAAAGAAATCTTCCTTGCTTAAGTGGATCCATTTAAAAATCTGTGTTCTCTTTCTTGTCCATCAATCATTTCCATTTCACATCCACAAAGAATGTGTCCCTTATGAAAATCAGACTTTTAAAAATACATAATTACAGTGAGAGAAACTGTTGCAGAATCTTAAACTATTTAATGAATTTGGTGAAACTGGGGTAGTCAAACTACTTCCTGGTTCAAAAATACATGAGTCAATAAAACCACACTTGTCCTTGTAAAAAGGACAGACATGAGAATTCAACCACTTTTTCCCTATACGGTATTTAAAACAAGGGCTCACAAAAGGAGTATTTTATTCACGGAGGCCTCAAATTATGTAATTTTTTTAACTCAGTACTTTTCAGTATCAAATTTCTCAGAATGGGAATGGATCCTGAAAAAAAATGACCAAGTAAGAAATCTACCTCTTACTGCCACTCCAGTTCATATGGAGTGATAAGACCAGTTGAATTATGTTCCTCAGAACATAAGAACGAAAACACTGTTTCATCCTGATCTCCCACACTCACAAAGAACTACTTCCAGAAACTACGAAATACAAATGAGGTTAAGATGTGAGTGACAGACACACCTTACATATTTCTCAATGTTGTAGATTCTCTCACAACATAGCCCTTCTCCTAGAATGTTTTGATCTCCCCTTTAACCAAGTTCTATATTAGGGTTAGTTCAAGTCTCATAGTGTTGAATCTTTTCTTGATCATACTAATTAACTCTACCCTAAATTTTTTCCCCAGTCACTGTGCCAATTATTTGGGTCAACATAAACTGCCTTATATGTTTGTAAATGTGAATATCTTGTAATCCAGCTAGGCTTTAAGGTCACTGAGGACACAGGCCAGTCTTGTACTGTTTTGTATCCTCCAAGTTCCTTGACAGAACACCTGTTTGAAACATTACCATTCAATATTGTTCATGCCATAAAAGTGCAACTAAGATGCCTTATGGCCAATCAGGAGGAAAAGAAATCGCTTTGAGTTTTTTAAAAAACTGAAGTCATATCAAGGGAGAAAGGCTATGCAATTCTAACTCCGAAATAAAGAAAATCATCTGGAAACAAGACAATATTCTGGTTTGAAGTCCTAAGTACTAAGCTCCCAGTACATAAATGTTTGAGGTCACGTCTTTCTTACCTTTCATAGGAGAGCCCTGAGGTGTGGCTGGGACATGGACTCCCATACCAGGACCACGACGGTAAGGGAAATTTTCAGGACTATATTTTTCACATAATACTTGCATAAAACTCCTTCCACTAGGTTGATCCATCTTCCTTTCCTAAAATTCTACAAGAAACCAAGAGATTGTCAAAGTTATTTATTTGCCATATATGAAATTTTTAGTGCAAACCAATTATTTATAAGGCACTAGCCCAGGCACTGCAGGCATATGAGACATGGTCACTGTCCTCAGGAATTTACACTGTGCTAAGACCTTACAATTTAGGGGAGCTATATATGCAGACAAATGACAGCAATGCAGTCTAGCATATGATAACTGCAGTACAGATTAACAGTGCCACAAGATGTAGATGAGGAGAAAATCATTTCCAGTCAAGGGTAACAGGAAGACTTTTCACTGGTACCTAGGGTTTATGTGTTAAGAGGAAAAAGAAAGGTAGAGACTCAACATCAGACTAAAGAATCTGTATGAATCCTTTGATATTTATTCCTCAAAATCTATTCTCCCCTTCTTCCGTAGTAAAAGAATTTGTTTTTCAAGTAGGCGCCGCACCCAGCATAGAGCCCATTGCAGGGCTTGAACTCACAACCCTGAGATCAAGAGTCAGACACATAATCGACTGAGCCACCCAGGCACCTTAGTGAAAGAATTTTTCACTGTGCACATAGTACTTAGGGATGAGTATATGACTAAGTTCTAGTTGATGAGATAGAAACAGTCTATGGCAGCTTCTGGGAATCCTCCTTAAAAGATAGCCAGAATGCACCCTTTGCCTCCTTCTTTGTCTCTAGGTCAATTCTGTTGTCTAGGAAACAAATACCACTTTGCACTATGGGCCCACGGAACATACCCCAAGAATGGTGGAACAAAGAGCTGACAGGAACTTAAGTCCTAAGGACTTCATGGAACTGAGCTGCCATAGTGGTTGTGTATCTCTGGAAATTTAGTGGAAGATATATAGCCCTCTGTTTTATTTACACCGCTGTTCCATTTTTCAGTTACTTATGAATGGACCCAATCCTGACTAATACAGAATGTCCTTTCTTTTGGTTTTGAGTTTGGGTAGACTCTTCACCATCTAACTACAGGTCCAAGCATACAGTAACTCCAGCATCCTCTCAGTATGCACACATAGGTTAAAGCAGGTAATTAAAACATGCTAATTTCTGACAGTCTGCTAACCCCTTTTCTTGAGGGGCTGGCCTATGATCTATATTAAGTATGAATCGAAATATAGGCAATTGACTACTATAGTTCCAACTATCAAATGACAAGCTTTTTACTAAAACAATCAGAAAAACCAGGAGAATAAAGAGTACTCTAAGAAAGGATATCATGAAAAAAGGTGTTTAACAATGTGAATGTACATGGTCTAACAGAAAACAGCATCAGGAGTAACTAAACAGGAACCTCACAGCAGGTCATGTGTGCTATATTAAGAAGCTGAACTTTCGTGCTATTCCTTATGTTCCACAAATAAGTGAAACCAAATGATAACTGACTTTCTCTGCTTGACTTATTTCATGGAGCATAACCTCCTCCAGTCCCATCCATAGGCAAACAATGAATCATGGAACACTCCATCAAAAACTAATGATGTACAGTATGGTGACTAACATAACACAATAAAAAAATTTTTTTTAAAAGAAGCTGAACTTTATTCTGTAGAAAACAAGAAGAAATTAACAGGTATTAAGGAAGGGAATATAACCACCAAAGTTTTTGGAAAACCCATTCTGACAATCAAATGGCTGATGAATATGAAGGAATACAGATTGAAGGTAGCGCGAAGAGCTAGAAGGACACTACAGAAACATAGGAGACCTCAGGCAAGGAAAATAAAGCAAAAATAAACTATTGGGACTCCATCAAAATAAAAAGCTTTTGCACAGCAAAGGAAACCATCAAGAAAACAAAAACTAGATGGGAAAAGACATTTGCAAGTAATATATCCAATAAGGGGGCGCCTGGGTGGCTCAGTGGGTTGGGCCTCTGCCTTCGGCTCAGGTCATGATCTCAGGGTCCTGGGATCGAGTCCCGCATCGGGCTCTCTGCTCAGCAGGAAGCCTGCTTCCCTCTCTCTCTCTCTCTGCCTGCCTCTCCATCTACTTGTGATTTCTCTCTGTCAAATAAATAAATAAAATCTTTAAAAAAAAAAAAAAAATATATATCCAATAAGGGGTTAGTGTCCGGAATATGTAAAGAATTTATACAACTCAACACTAAAAACAAACAAACAAATGATCTGATTTAAAAATAGGCAGAGGAGCCTGCCTCTCTGCCTACTTGTGATCTCTCTCTGTCAAATAAATAAATAAAATCTTAAAAAAAAAAAAAAATAGGCAGAGGATCTGAAGACTCTTTTCCAAAGAAGACTACAGGTGGCTAGCAGGCCCATGAAAAGATGTTCAATATCACTAATCATCAGGGAAATGCAAATCAAAACCACAATAAGACACCACCTTACATCAGTCAAATTGGCTAGTATCAAAAAGACAAGAAATAAGTGCTGGGAGGGGATGTGGAGTAATTGGATCCCTCATGCACTGCTGGTGGGGATGTAAACTGGTACAGCCACTGTAGAAAACTACATTGAGGTTCCTCCAAAAATTAAAAATAGAGAAACCATATAATCCAGTATTTTCTCCAGTGAACAATCACCCAAAGAAAATAATTTGAAAAGGTATATACACCCCTATGTTTAATGCAGCAATATTTACTACAGTCAAGGTAAGGAAGCAACCCAAGCTTCATTCAACAGATGAATGGATACAGAAGATGTGGTGTACACACACACACACACACACACACACACACACAGGAATATTACTCAGCCATAAAAAAAAAAAAGAATGAGATCTTGCTATTTGGGACAAAACGGATGGACCTAGAGGGCATTATGCTGAATGAAATAAGAGAAAAACAAATACCATGGGATTTCACTTCTTTACGGAATTTAAAAAACAAAACCGAAACAAAATCTTCTTTTTTTTCTGAGACTTTATTTATGTATTTGAGAGGGGGAGAAGGGGTAGGAGAAGGAGAGAATCTCAAGCAGGCTCCCCACTGAGCATGGAGCTCAGTGTGGGGCTTGATCTCATGACCTGAGTAGAAATCAAGAGTTGGATGCCTGATAGACTGAGCCACCCAGGTACCCCAAAACCAAACTTTTATCTTTTTTTTAAGATTTTATTTATTTATTTTACAGAAAGAGAGAGTACAAGGAGGGGTAGGGAGAGGGAGAAGCAGGCTCCCACTGAGCAGAGAGCCCGACGTGAGATTCAGTATCAGGACCCTGGGATCACGACATGAGCCGATGGCAGATGCTTAACCGACTGAGCCATGCAGCCATGCAAACCAGACTTTTAAATACAAAGAAAAACATGGTTGACAGACGGGAGACAAGTGGGGAGATGGGCGAAATATATAAAAAGGATTAAGAGATACAGACTTCCAGTTATAAAAGAGTCATGGAGATAAATAAAAAGTACAGCACAGGGAATACAGTAATATGGTAATAATGTTGTATGTTGTATGTATGTAATAATATGGCAATAACATATGTATGTTGTATGTATGTAATAATATGGTAATAATGTTGTATGTATGTAATAATATGGTAATAACATTGTATGTGTGCAATACTGCATGCTGACCACACTTAACCATGGTGAGTATTGAGTGATATACAGGATTGTTATATATCTGAAACTAACATAACATTGTATGTTAGTTATACTTTAATAAAAAATAAAGTGCAATGCTATAAAACGTTTAAAAAAAAGAACACCCAAAACAAAACAGGAGAGAGATGATGAGGGCCTGAGGTGATACAGTGGTAGTACAAAGAGAAAGCAGTGGCAGATTCAAGGTCAATTTAGAAAGCAAGCTTTTTGGGAATTATGGGGGCTGAGGAGAAGGAAAAGACTGACCCTCAGATTTCTAGTACAGGTGGCTAGGTGACTGATGATACCATTAAGTAAAAAGAAAATATGAAGAGACTGAGTTGTACAGAAGAAAATGATGAATCCCACTGTATACAACACATTCAGCCCAAGGCGTTTGTGGACTATCCAAGGGAACAGTCTGCAGTAGGGTGAGAAACGTGAGCTGGAGGGGAAGATTTAGACATCAGCAGGATATAGGAAATATTACCAGTAAGAATGGCAGGACAACAGAACTCTCTGGGACACTGATGTTTAAGGAACAGGCAGAGGAAGCAGAGTCATGAAAGAAAACAAAAGGAATAACCAGAGGAGAGTATACAGTCAATACGTTGAGAAGTTTTTATTAGAAGGGCAGCAGACAAGCAGGGGAGGATGAAATGGGCTGATAAATAAGGCAGAAACAGGAAGGAGTAGGGAATTGGGGGCAACTGTCCAGATTTTCCCTCTTAAAACAGAAGAGGGCTGAACACAGCTAAAAGAGAAACAGCAAGTGGAACTGAAAAGGCTGAAAATGACTACTGGTATATGGTCCTGGAAGCAACCCATGGGTATGAGCATTAAAAACTTCTCAGAAGGCTGTTAGATATAAGCCAGACCATGCTGCGTACTGTTTACCCATGGAAGTGACACATTTACTTCACTGTGTCACACTGGTTTACTTTGGCTTATACAGTTTAATGATACTGAGCATCAGGCATTTTTCTCATGGGACTGTCCTAGCTCCATGACCACATTACAAAGGGGAGTGGACATGGGTAGTTTAATTTCCCCAGTAGGGGCTCACAGCATCTGGCACAGTGCATGGCACAGAACTCAACAAACGTCTGCTGACAAGTGACACTAGCCCCCACGTGCTGAGTAGAAAGAGCAGAGAATTCGCCACTCAGCTCTACAGTGTAGTGTCACTGGGCAAGACACTATTTCTCTAGGACTCCCATGTCTTCATCTGTAAAGTAAGATATAAATATCTCTACTACTTGGATTTCAGGGTTGCCATAAAGCCTTAAAATATCCAAATGCAGTTTGGGATTCCAGGGCTGTTGCAAAACTCTAAAACATACAGATGTTACTAACTATATATTACAGGAGGTTGTAGCATGGTAGAAAGCACACGAACGTAGGAGACTCAGGCTCTGTTATCTACTAGCTGGGTAGAATATAAGCTAGTTATGTAACCTCTCTACTTTAATTTTCATACCTATGGATGGGCTAAAATTTTTCTCTTGGATTTGTAATAAGAATTTGAGGGGGAAAAAAAACAACTCATGAATACAGAAGTGGTTTTAGGGTTGCCTGAACGTCAGACTCTTGGCTTCGGTTCAGGTCATGATCTCAGGGTCGTGAGATGGAGCCCCACGTAGGGCTCCACACTGGGTGTGGAGTCTGCTTGGGATTCTCTCTCTTCCTCTCCTTCTGCCCCTCCTCTCCCTCCCTCTCCCTCATAAATAAATAAACCGTTAAAAAAGAAAAAGTGGTCTCTAAACTTGCTTCATTCCCTGGATTACCACCAGGCCCATGTCCACTGTCCTCTGTGAAACCAATTCACAAATGCCTAGAACACACAGTAGATACAACTAAGCACATGTCCACCTACTGAACGAAAGTTTCATTTACCAAGGTTTAGACCATCAAGTGCATTTCATAATAATGATATCACAGGTTATCTTGAAAATTCGTGGCTGCCTTCAGTCAGTCTCCTCATTTGTAAGCTTAAAGATAGAACCTGTGTTCTTTCTGTCAACACAGAGTGATAAATGTCTGCTGCTGTCTTCTATGCAAACACTGATTGTGTCAGAACTGAACGGTGTGTTCATCGAAGGCTCTGGGAGCCTTCAGGTGGACGGTTCTTTTATGACGTAAACTTACCACCAAGAGCAGACAACACAGAGCAGGACCAAGGCCACTAGTGACAGACAGCACAGTACCCATCAAGGACCTGTCTCAAGCAGAATGCCAACAGAATTTGTAGATACGTTCAACAAATGTCAAAAAAGTTACACTGCCACCTTCTATACAATTAGCAGTTCAAAAGAATAAAAAGTGAGTGGGAAGGGTGCTGAACTGTCACTGTCAGAATAATACTCCCCCAGTTTAAACAGCATCTTTAAACGGAGGCTTTAGAACCACTGCAACCAATACAAGGGCATAAATCTTATACACACCTTAAATATACGCAAACCAAAAAATGGCAACATCAGAGACACACTCAAATTAAAATAAATGCCAGTAAGCCAGCAATCATGGGAACTTAAGAAGTTGTTCCTCGTGGCCTCATGCTTTTAACAATTCTTCCAAATAGTCTAGGTTTTGTTTTGTTTGTTTGTTTGTTTGTTTTATATCTTCCTTTTTTCCTAAAGACTTAAAAGAAATGCCAGGCGCCTTCCCTGGTCATTTTCCAGGATAGTTCACTGGACTAGCTTTCCAGGAATGCAGATAGTGTACACATTAATACATGAGTTTTGAATTAGGACATTAAGACTGCAAGATGGATCAGTAACATAAATCTATGTAAAAATCTGTTGGGGCAGTTTTGGGAGGAACAGTAGGTGGGAAAGGAAAACTGAAAACCAAACAGACCGAATAATGAGGAAATACAGGATGGAAAAAGATCTTTAACTGGAGCCTTTTAAAAGTTTTTTGGAGGGGATGGGGGGTAATCTATGACTTTCTGGAAAGAACAGGTGTCGCATTACATCTGACTACCTCTACAGTTGGCAGAGTTTTAATGCATTTCTAAAAGTATTCTGAATTGGTTCTGAAAACCAAGAGCCAGGAATCTTGGGTGATGTTGCTTGGTTCCATTACCAAGTCCTGGTGTGTGCCTGTGAAAATCTCAATTGCTTTGTGCCTCAAATCCTAACTATAAAAGTGCTTGGAGAAAGTGCCTGGAGAAAGTCAGGATGAAGTGCAAATTGGCAGATAAGCTGCTCAGTACGTTTTCGCCAAGTAGATTAGTATCAGAACAGAATATCCAGTCACCTGAAACTCCATTTGTACTTTATGTTCTCAATCAAAGGGTCAAGGTCAAAATCAGTATGAAACTGAACACAACTGAAAACAGTATTTCTGATCACTAACACTGGAAGGTATACAAGATAGATCTTTATGCTGGTATGCAAGATCATTATTACTTCATCAAAAAACTTTATGGTAGAGTACCATAAAGTGTGAAGACTACTGGTCTCACTCACAACTTAAAAAAAAAAAAAATGCCAACCTATAGACTCCTAACTACACCTATTAAAGCTTACAAAAAATAGATTGATCTGCTTATAAATGGATAGGATAAAATAGAAATTAGTAAAATTAGTACCTATGGTTGACACCAGAGAGAGGAAAGGAAGACTAAGGGTGGGAAGGAAATTTGCTTTAAGGATTAAGTTCACCCATTTGAACCACTGAACCCACTGCAAACACACACATTCTTCTGCTTTCATATATTATCTCTCTGAAATAGAAACATTTTAAGTGCTATATCTGGAAATGACCTAATAATTTGCCACATGACTTTTTACTTCTCATTATTATCAACTGTCTGTGAAAAAAATTCCAAATTGGACCATGTGAAATTTAGAATATTAATTTAAAAAAAGGAGTTAGGGAGTGAGGAAGCAAAGAGAAATAAAAGGGTGGCCGAAAGGAAATAAATAGTTTTCTCTACTATCTCTTTTTTCACACTTTATCAAGTGGTTCCCATTAAGCCTATCTGCCCATTCATTTATTCATAAAATGTGTGCCCTCACAATCATCTCATTTAGTGTCATTCTGGGGAGGGTATGTGATTTGGTGAGTGCTGTGAAGTGTGTAAACCTGGTGATTCACAGACCTGGGGATAAAAATATATGTATATAAAAAATATATGTTTATAAAAAATAAAAAAAAAAAAAAAAAAAAAAATAAAAGTTTATTTAATGAAAAAAAAAAAAAAAAAAAAAAAAAGATGAACCTAAAACAACCAAAAACAAAGACGAACCAGACACTGACTCTGTGCCAAGCACTGCGCTACACACGAAAGAAAGTGAGAATGAATACAATCCATACTCTGCCCTCAGGGCATCCACAGTCTAGAAGGAAATACATGGGGATAACACAATACCTGAAATAAGGCACACAGAAATAGTGAATTCAAACAGAAGAAGTGATTCGCTTTTGGAAGTACGATCGAGGAGGCTGAAGGTAAAACCAGATCCATTTTGAAAGACGATGAAGAATGGGTGGACACGGTGGAGGAGAGCACTGCAGGCACAGGACATACTAGAATGTGAACAGGCACAAGAGACAGGAGACAAGGTACGATGCAGTTCGCTAAAATATGAAATACACATCGGGAGAGCAGGTGAGACAGGAGGCGGACGATGGTCGGCTCACGACTGACCTTGCTCAGGTTCCACTTCCTCTTAGAGAAAACTTTTGCTAGATCTCTGAGAATACGGTACGAGGATGGAGGTCACTGATCTTTACCTAGAATATCAAGAGGTCAAAAATGATGAGAACTTTTTAAATCCCTAAAAGCCTGGGCAGGTAGGAGTTTGTTCCTCTTAAGGGAAGCGCTTTCAGTGCAGACGGCGGGTAGAAACCGCAGCATAAGGAATTCAGGATGTAAGTGAGGACTGAGTATGGACCAGCCTTTAAGAAGCTCAGATGAAAAAGGGAAGACCGATGAAGAAACACCCAGTGCTCAGAAAGAGAGTTTTCTATCAGGACAAAAGAGAAATTTATAGGCTGAATCTGGGGGGGGGGGGGGGCGGGGGGGAGGTTGACAAAAAAAGTCTGAAGAGGAAAATACGAATAGTTTCAAAAAGTCTCTTAGATCAGTGGATTTCCCAATTTTTGCAAGTTTGTTTGTTTTTTAAAGCCCTTTTTTTGCTTTGTGGACTCCTAATATCACCAACAGAGAGCTTCCTTTTTAGAGAAATGCCCACTATACCCAAACCCTGCCAGATTCTTAGACATTTGAGGTAGCTGGGACTCTAGTCTGTTTCATTTTCTAAATCTTTTGGATCTTCAACATAAGTGCACCCCAGTAAAACATAATTACTCTGGGAAGGTACACAGGTGTGTTACATATTTTTCCCTTCAGGAAAGGTTAAGTAAATGAATAAATAAAGGTCTATTAATAAGCTTCTTTCTAAATAATTGTTCTTTAAAAATGCAAGTGATAGACATTCTGAATTTTTAAAAAATGTCCAGTTGAAAATTAGCACAAAACCTGTAACCCCATATACTTTTCATGTAGGTGTAGTTTCCTTTTTATGAAAGCATATAAATAAGTGTTACCAAAAGCTTTTCATATCAGAAACATATCATACCATAAGCCTCAGCCAGGAAGCTTTGGTCAACAGATTTAGCAAGTAGGTTAAGCTTGAGGATGCACCTAATGGTGTGTATTTTTTCTGGGCCATTTTCCCATGCTATGTAGATACATATTTTTTTAAACAAAACTGAATTACTTTTAGGTTGTTGTGTAACCTGCCTTTTTGCTAAATGGCTCATGAAAAACTTTCTGTATCAGTAAATATATATCTACATAATAATCGTTTTTAAGGTTTATAATGTATTCCATTAATAAGCTTCTGCAGCTAAAGTCATAAATGGCAGCTATCTCACCCATAAAAACACTTCAGGGACATCGTCCAAGGCAATATAATTAAGCTAGACAGTGCCATCCTGTATGACTTCTAATTTCATTTATCATACAGTACGTATACCTGCAATTTCACTGCACTTAACCTCTCCTGACCACTATATAATATACCTAAATGGATGCCTTCTTAGGATGAAAAATAAGGAAAATAAATTATAAAGCTTCCGAATTAGTCAGCAGAATTACAGTTCAGCAATTCATAAATTTACTCTGGGTATTCCAAGTGCCCGACTTGACTACGGCTGATAAATCCATTATCAGAACACACCATGCTGCCACGATTTCACACCCTACTCGGAACCACCCTACTTCTCAGTCTCAGCTGTACACTAAACTACATTCAAGTGTAAATGCGGCACATCAACTCTTCTTGGTAGAAGATTACAAAAAAAAAAAAAAAAAAAAAAACACAACACCCAACCAGCAATAAAGCCCGAGACACACTCAACACTGCCAAATGAAATGTGAATTCTGACTCCTAATCAGTCCTTGGGATTTTACTTTTTTAGTATGGCACTGCTACTCTCTTCACTTAGCACAGCACTGGGCTTCACCTTAAAAGCAGGACAGACATTAAAATACCTAACCCAAATTCTTTACTTCGTTATATCAGTGGCACCAAAGATATGCGTAAAACTGTGACTCTGTTATCAGCAAGTAGGAATTCAGAGCTGCCCATATCGTCTACAAAAGACCTATACTGCACATACGGCACGTCTGATGTTGGGCAAAGAGTCCATTTCCTCATCTACAACAGCAGGCTAGCAAACATGACTTCCTGTCATGCCCAGGGTCTACTAGATGTAAACAGGGCACTTGAAATTTCTGATCTAAACATGTTAGCCCAAGAATTTTATGATTTTGATGAAAAAGTATCTGAGAAGAAAAAACTTAAGAAAATACTTTAAAATATAAAAATACATACACACATAAAAAAGAAAATACTGCTATTTAGACCAAAGTACCTCTTTATGTGAAAATATTTCTAAGCACTTCTTTCTTGATTTGCACAACTTCTTACTGTCCAGAAACGTTGGCTTAAGCGAGTTGTCTATATCTTATGATATCAGGCATTCTGAAATAAAAATTTAAGAAAGCACTTTCTATACACTTTCAGCAATCACAACAACAATGAAAAAAGTTTAACATTCATTATATCCTTTACTTCAATGGCTTCCAAGGAGAATTCCACTCTTATTCCCCCTCTTGACTCCTTCATCAACAAATATGCATCCAGCCCTACCTTTCTATGTGGCCAGATTCCACTTGGGAAAATCTCAAGTCTTTAATGTTGCACTCACTCAAAATTCAGGAGGTAGATACATTAATTCTTGGTTTGAAGTTCCCCAAAAGCCAAGTGTCCCCACACCGAGATTCACAATCTTTTAAAGCCTAGTAATTTCCATAACCACCTTCTGAAATAGACAAACTAACACTTATCTCTGTTTACAGGAGAGTAAACCGAGGTGACTTGCTTGGGTTTCTGTGGCCCAACCAGCATGCTAAGTCATACATTTTGCATCCTTAGTCTGTTGAGTCATGTATGCTATCTTTACTAAACACAAGAATATTTCACGTCAACAGTATATGGCATCATGCACAAATCACAGAAATAGCAACTTATTAAAATAACTGAAAACTATTACAGTCAAAATACCTCTTAAAACTGTATCAGTGTTCCCAAACCACAGAACTAAAGCAGTGGGACTGACTGGTCAAGTTACCAAAGGTACAAAAATTATCAATTTCCTATTTTCTCCAAAAAGTAATGGATATTAGTCTCTTGAACAGAGTAGTTTTCTTTAGAAGAAAATCAAAGATGCATGCCATCTTTCAGCTGTGAATACACAAGTTTAAGGTCATTACTCAGCTGTTTACAGGACAGATTACCCCCCATTATCTCTCCTCCTGAACACCTACAGAAGCTATCAAGTTGAAACAAGCCTTCACCAGGAACAAACTACTAGTTCATCCCTCTGCATGCAACCCTGTAGAGTTGTTTACAAACCATTCTGGCTCATAACCAGGGATTACCAAAATGTTAAACATCAGCCATATGGAGAAGTTGCAGTTTACAGGTAATAAAAAAAAAAATTTTCACTAGATCCTTCTACATTTAGTGTTATGGAGGTACTGTCCAGGGTAACACCTGCTATTCTAAAACCATTGCCTGGATGTAAGTCAGGACTGACTCCACTACTCTGTAGGGTGGTGGGCAAATTATTTGGGCTGAGTCTCATCCATAAAAAGGCATAAGAGATAGCCCCTAGCTCTAGCTTATAGGGTTGCTAAAGAATGAATGGAGATAAAATGGGTAAAAATGTGTAGCACAGTGCCTGGCACCTAGAATGCACTTAATAAATATCCAATGGTTATTGCTTCTACTGCTACCCCTATCACTACTACCATCACTACCCAGGGAACATGGTAGCATTAATATACACCTGGGGGACTGACTTATAATTTTTGTTAAATAGATTTGATCTAATTTTTTTGGGGTCCCAGGACTATGCCAATTAGTGCCAATTAATGATTCAGGCACTAAAAATGTCTGACCCTAATAATTTTATTCCTCCTTAACTGGAAGGTCTTTCCCTCTCTTCTCCACCTGCCTAAATGTTATGTATTTTTCCTTGGCGCGAAATAAAGTTTTGTTTGACCTTCAAAAAAAAAAAAAAAGTCCAATCAGGACTAAAAATGTCTGACCCTAATAATTTTATTCCTCCTTAACTGGAAGGTCTTTCCCTCTCTTCTCCACCTGCCTAAATGTTATGTATTTTTCAACACCTTGCTCAGAATCTACTTCACAGATGAAGCCTTTCCAGATACCTCCTGCCATAATGATCCATTTCCTTTGAGCTGAGCTCATGGAATCTATTGCCTAAAATAGTCAGTGGGTGATTCATCAATCACGTGTTGGCATGGCATCATTTTTGTCCCATATGCCATTATAATTTAAATTGTGTACAGTGATGTGACTTTTCACGTGTTTATGTCTCATGGCATTAGACTGTATAGCTCTAGAGGGTAATGTCCATATCCCATAATGCTTCTCTTTATCAATCAAGGGCTGGAATTTTGCATATAATTAGCACTCTGTAAGTGTGCTAATCAATGAGTTTTCTAATCATTTTTGAGTGTTTATCAAATGTACTTTACAAAATAAAAAAAAGCAAGTTTATTAATAAGCTGAGATCTGAGTACTTGAGAAAAAAATGCTTCATAGCTACCATTGAAATGCATAATTATGTGTACCTCTCCATGGAGATTCCAAAAATAAGAGATGAAATGATAAAACAATGAATCAGGAGCAGTCAGAAATATTTGCTACCTAGCACAAGTTAAATTATTCTGCAAAAACTACAGCCACAACAAATTTAATACTGATTACTTTAGTATCCACACACTTCACATTTCATACGCAAAAGTCAATGATTTATGCCATACTTCAGAAAAACAGGCACTGTTCAGTAACTAAAGATGAATATATGTGCCTTGCTGGCGAGAATGTAAAATGGCATAGCTACTGTGGAAAACAGTATGGCAGTTCCTCAAAAAATTAAACCTGTAATTACCATATGATCCAGCAATCCTACTTGTGAATATATAAAAAAAGAACTGAAAGCTTGGCCTTGGGAAGATTTGTACACCAATGTTCCTAGCAGCATTATGCACAACAGCCAAAAGATGGAAATGACCTTGCTATCCATAGATGGATGATCGAATAAGGAAAATGTGGTCTATCCACACGATGGAATATTAGTCAGCTTTGAAAAGGAAGGAAATTGTGACACATGAATGAACTTTGAAGACAATGTTAACTGAAAGAAACCGGACAGAAAAGGACAAATACCATATGGTTAAAGCTTATAGGAGTTATCTGTGGAGTAGCCAAATTCATAGAGGCAAAAAGTAGAATGATGGTTGCCAGGGGCCGAGGAAGGGGATGGGGAACGAGGAGTTGCTGATTCATGGGGACAGATTCATGGGGACAGTCTGGGAACATGAAAAAGTTCTGGAGATTGATGGCGCCATGAATGTGCTTCATGCCATCAAACTATATACAGTTAAAAATGGTTAAAACAGTACATTTTATGTTATATTTTACATATATATGAAATATATATTCATATGTTCATTTCATTTCATTCATTTCATATCTAATATTTAAATACTAATATTTATTAATATTAATATATTAAATATATAAATATTTCATATATGATATTGCATATATATGAAATAATAAAACATTTCAAAAAAATAAGAAATAAAATATATGCTGTGTATATAAAAAAAGATGAACAGCCAAAGTTTCTGGATATTATTCTCTTGGCACACTTATCAAATTAACACCAACAATGCACTTAAGAATCTTAAATGGTGAGTAAAGAATAAACTAGCCAAGTCTCAATAAATGCATTTTGTGAGAGGTTTGATTTATAAAGTATACAATCTTCATTTATCTTTCTTGGGCTCCTTTACTGATGTTCACATGGAGAAATATCACCAACGGATGAGGATTTAATAGAGTTGACATTTTAAAAACCTCTAAAGGGCACTTGCCTTTAAAAAACTTATGCCTTAAGTTACTAAGAGTGCCTATGAGAAAATATGATCCTCACACAAAAGTCACAGTAATAAGGGTTTAATAATTTACATTTGTTTTCAGTATTTTAAGGGTTGCAATTCTTTCCTAAAATTCATTTACCTGTGAACTAAATAACAATACTGAGATTATAAATAAAAACATTCTCTAGCAAGAAGTGTTTTTTTATTGAGATAATGGCATTTGGCGATCAGAACTTTGTATCTGAGAGATCCATTGCATTAAAGTTATTCTCTTAAAATAAAATGTTATAAAACATGTGTAAGCATGAGAGGAAAAAAGGTGCTAAAGGTAATGGTCTCCTGAAAGACTGCTTCTAACAAGATTTCATAGTTTAGTCAAGCATCATTATTAAAGCATTGTTTGCAAATTCGCCCACTCCATAAAATTCGTTTGTAACCCCCAAATCAGTATTTGCAGCATGTTCCCAGTCATTTGTAGATACTAATCTGAGGTGCACGATTCCTGCTGAGATATAACAGGCCAGCACTCTGCATCCTGCATCAGCTCTTGCATTGCAAACAAATTGTAAACTTTCATTGTAAACTCACATTGTAAACTTTCTGTGATTTAGTGCCATGGTTTTCACATCTTTGTGTGATTTTGGTTGGTGATTTCACTATTGAAAATGGCTCCAAAGTGAACTGTGGAAGTGCTGCCTAGTCTTACACACAAGAAGCTGTGGTATGCCTTATGTTAGATAAGATTTACTGTGGCATGAATTATCAGTGCCATCCACTCTGAATTCAAAGTTATTAACTCAACCATATATACTGAATAACGTGTCTTTAAAGAGACACACACAAAACAAGGTTATGTAGTGATCAGTTGACAAAAATGTTATGACCACAAGCTGGCAGGAACCAATCCCCGTATCTCCCATAGGAGCAACGGGTCCATATTCACTCATTCAGTTTTCACAGCAACTTTGCATGACTACCATAAATAACAAGAACCAAGAACCGACAGAACTGACTGTATTTTGTTAAACAATGGGGTGGGGGATATCAATGGAATAGAAAAGACAGCACACAAATAGGCCCATGTGAATATGGCAGGAAATGGCAAAGACATCAGTAGGTCAAAGTTAAACTTCAGTAACTGGTCTTGGGACAAGTGATTATCAATGTGGGAAAAGGAAAATGAATCCTTACCTCAAAACACAGAAAAAGACACAACTGCCGATAAAAATGCCAAAGTCAAACTTGACTTTGAGAAGAGAAGTTATTTTTTTCTAACAGGAGAAGAGCTTTAAGATTTTGATTTAGTCCTAGGAACAACGCAAAAGGCAAGGGAAGCAAGGGAAAAAATGAACTACTGGGATTTCATCAAGATCAAAAGCTTTTGCACAGCAAAGGAAACAGTTAACAAAATCAAAAGACAACTGACAGAATGGGAGAAGATATTTGCAAACGACATATCAGATAAAGGACTAGTGTCCAGAATCTATAAAGAACTTAGCAAACTCAACACCCAAAGAACAAATAATCCAATCAAGAAATGGGCAGAGGACATGAACAGACATTTCTGCAAAGAAGACATCCAGATGGCGAACAGACACATGAAAAAGTGCTCCATATCACTCGGCATCAGGGAAATACAAATCAAAACCACAATGCGATATCACCTCACACCAGTCAGAATGGCTAAAATCAACAAGTCAGGAAATGACAGATGCTGGCGAGGATGCGGAGAAAGGGGAACCCTCCTACACTGTTGGTGGGAATGCAAGCTGGTGCAGCCACTCTGGAAAACAGCATGGAGGTTCCTCAAAATGTTGAAAATAGAACTGCCCTATGACCCAGCAATTGCACTATTGGGTATTTACCCTAAAGATACAAATGTAGTGATCCAAAGGGGCACATGCACCCGAATGTTTATAGCAGCAATGTCCACAATAGCCAAACTATGGAAAGAACCTAGATGTCCATCAACAGATGAATGGATCAAGAAGATGTGGTATATATACACAATGGAATACTATGCAGCCATCAAAAGAAATGAAATCTTGCCATTTGCAACAACATGGATGGAACTAGAGCGTATCATGCTTAGCGAAATAAGTCAAGCAGAGAAAGACAACTATTATATGATCTCCCTGATATGAGGAAGTGGTGATACAACATGGAGGCTTAAGTGGGTAGAAGAAGAATAAATGAAACAAGATGGGATTGGGAGGGAGACAAACCATAAGTGACTCTTAATCTCACAAAACAAACTGAGGGTTGCCGGGGGGAGGGGGTTTGGGAGAAGGGGGTGGGATTATGGACATTGGAGAGGGTATGTGATTTGGTGAGTGCTGTGAAGTGTGTAAACCTGGTGATTCACAGACCTGTACCCCTGGGGATAAAAATATATGTTTATAAAAAATAAAAAATTAAAGTCTAAAAAAAAAAAAAAAAGATTTTGATTTAGGGAAATACTTCATAAACAAAACAAAAAGAATCCATTAAGGAAAAATCAACCAGAAAAATAAACTTTTGATCATCAAAAGACATTAAACATAAAACACTAAAACTCAGAAATGGGGAAAAGATGCTCCCAACACATGTAACTAATATGGAGAACTCCTAAAAATAATAAGAAATAGGCAAACAATCCAACAGAAAAATGATAAGACATGAACAGTATTTAACAGAAGATAAAATTCAAATGACTAATATATGTAAAAGATGTTCAAGTTTAATAATATTCAGAAATGAAGATGAAAATCTTAGTAAAATACTATTTTATATAAATCAGCAAGACTTAAAAACTCTGATGATACCAAAGTGTCTGAGAGGTTGTAGAGCAGAAACTCACTGGTAGTGGGAGTAAAAATAACTTGATAAAAACTGGTATGAACACCTTGGAAAACATTTTATCACTGTCTACTGAAGCTGAAGATGCATATACCCTGTAATATAGCAATTCTACTTCTCACTGTAAAATCTATAAGAACTCGTGACCAGGAAACAAACACAAGAATGCCCACAACAAAAATACTGTGTGAATTTTTGAAAAATCCTGGCCCAAAAAAGGCCCTTATATCCAAGAACAGGTAATGGGATAAATTACATTATATTCATAAACAAAATGTTACACAGCAATGGAAATTAACAACTGATAGTTCTCAATGGCTTTCTCATCAAAATGAATGACTTTTAAAATCAAGAAATTGAAGACACAAATACATGGAAACCTATTCCATGCTCATGGATTGGAAGAATTCATATTGTTAAAATGTCCACATCACTCAAAGTAATACAGATTCAATGCAATACTTATCAAAATTCCAATGGCATACTTCACAGAACTAGAACAAGCCATTCTAAAATTTATATAGAACTATAAAAAACCTGGAACAGCCAAAGCAATCTTGAGGAAAGAAGAAAGCTGGAAGCATCAAGCTACCTGATTTCAAACTAGACTACAAAGCTACAACAATCAAAACAGTATGGTAGAGATAAAGGGGATTAATAGTACTTATGTTGATGAGCACCAAGAAATGTACAGAATTATAAAATCACCATACTGTACGTTTGAAACTATTATAACACTGTACATTAATTATACTTTATTTTTTTTTTAAGTGTGGTATTGGTACAAAAACAGACACACAGATCAATGGGACGGAACTGAGAGTGAAGAAATAAATCCACACATAATTAATCTACAACAAAGGAGTGTACAATAGAAGACAGTCTTCAACAAATGATGTTGGGAAAACTGAACAGCCACATGCAAAAGAATTAAACTATATCACTATCTCACACCATACACAAAATTAACTCAAAATGAATTAAAGCCTTGAATGTGAGATCTGAAACCATAAAATTCCTAGATGAAAGCACAGGTGGTAAGCTCCTTGACATCAGTCTTAGCAATGTCTTTGTGGGTCTGACTCCAAAGACAAGGGAAACAAAACAAAAATAAACAAATGGGACTATGTCAAACTAATGTGCTTATGCACAGTGAAGGAAACCATCATCAAAATAAAGAGGCAATCTACTGAGTGGGAAAAGATATTTGCAAGCCACATATCTGATAAGGGGTTAATACCCAAAATATACAAAGAACTCATACAACTTAACAACAACAACAAAAATCCAAACAACCCGATTAAAAAATGGGCAGCGGATCAAAATAAATATTTCTCCGAAAAAGACATACATATGACCAATACGCACATGAATGCTTACAATCACTATTAGGGAAATGCAAATCAAAACCCACAATGAGATATCATTTAACACCTGTTAAAATGGCTATTATCAATAAGAAAAGAAAAAAGTGTTGGCTAGGATGTGGAGAAAAGGGAACACTTGTATACTGGTGGGATTGTAAACTGGCACAGCCACTGTGGAAAACAGTGTGGAGATTCTGAACAATATTAAGAATAGAACCATCATTTGACCCAGCATCTCACTTTTGGGTATTTATTCCAAGAATACAAAAACACTATTTCAAAAAGATGTATGTACCCTTATGTTCGCTACAGCGTTATTTACAACAGCCAAAATAAGGAAACCTAAGTGTCCATCGATAGATAAATGCATAAAGATGATGAGGTATACTTATACAATGGAATAGTACTTAGCATAAAAATGAATGGCATCTTGCCATCTGCAACAACATGGATAGACCTTAAGGGTATTACACTAAGTGAAATAAGTCAGACAAGTGGAATCTAAAAAACAAAACAAATCAACAACAAACAAAATACAACAAAAATAAACTCATAGATACAGAGGACAGAATGATGGTTATTGGAGGGGAAGGGTAGGGAATGAAAAAAGTGAAGGAGGTCAACTGATTGGTGATGGATGGCTGCTAGACTTCCAGTCGTGACCACTCTGTCGTGTATGCAGATGTGAATCATAAGGCTATATACCTGAAACTTCCTTTAAAAACAAACAAACAGGGCGCCTGGGTGGCTCAGTGGGTTAAGCCGCTGCCTTCGGCTCAGGTCATGATCTCAGGGTCCTGGGATCAAGTCCCATATCGGGCTCTCTGCTCAGCAGGGAGCCTGCTTCCCTCTCTCTCTCTGCCTGCCTCCTTGGAGGGTGAGCATGTATTATCGGGGATTGGCACACAGAGGGCAGAAACAGAACTCTCAATCCCCTCTTCCAACCTGCTCTTCCTCCACCAGTTCCCACCTTTGGAGCTATATTTGATCTCTCTCTTCCTCTCACACCCCCATGTAATTCATCAGCGAGGTTTGTCAACAGTACCTCCCAAACACCCCAATTCTGCCCAATTCTTTTTGTCTCCATTACTTTACTTTACTCTGGTAAAGTACTTTACTCTGGTACTCTGCATCAACCGCTCACTGGGACTGCTGCAATAGCTCCCTTCCCTGTCTCTCACGACTACACCACCATTCTCCACAACGAAGCCAAGTGATCTTTAAGTCAAATCACATCCTCTAAGTTCTCCAAAGGCCTCCCTTCACACTTAGAATGAAACCTAATCTCTATCCTGGTCTTCAGGCCTCCCTCCAATCTGTTCTCTGCTCACCTCTCTGCCCTTCCCTCCTCCCACCCACTAGGTTTCAGCCAGCATGGCTTTCTACTTCTCAAAACTGCCAAGCTGATTTCCTCATAAGGCATTCGCACAGGACTGCCTTTTACCTGGCTCTTGGTTTTGCTGTCTTCATCTCAGCATCCAAGCCTCAAATTTAAACACAAATGTTACCTTGTCAATGAGGCTGCCTTTAACCAAGCCATCAAAGCTAGCTTCACTGCTACCATCAATCACTTACTACTCCAGCCTCTCTCACTCTTTATAGCACTTCCCACTGTACATTAATTGAGAGCTTCGGTCCCCTTCCACCAGAACCTTAAGTCACACAAGGGTAGAGATCTGTCAGTCCAGCTCTGTGTTACATGCAGGACTATCTGGCACAGGACAACAAATATTCACTGAATGAAGGGTGAATTTTACTTTGATGTCGTATGTTCTGGCAGTGAAAGAAAAATCAAGTATACTGGTGATAAGTATGACAGAATTGAAAGAGAAATTTTGAAAATCACTGGAAAAGCATTAATCGCAGAAGAACTTAAAAGTATCCTTTTCTTAACAGAGCTAGTAATAGATCACATTCCTAAGAGCCGTTAATGAATTATTAGTAAAAGTTTCACACAGTCATAGTCTGGAATTTTGGAAGTGTGTCATCTTGCTCAAATCTGTTTTTAGAAGAGCATGGTGCTTCAGTTCAGCCTAAGTTCAGATCTGCACTGGAATTTGAACAAGTTACTTACCTCTTCATGCTGTTTTCTCATTTGTAAAATAAAACTATTAATAGCTACTCTGTAGTCATTAGAGTCACTGTGAAGATGAAATGATGTGTTTAAAGAATCTAGTTGTATCCGGCATGAAGTAGTCAACAAATTGTCATTAAGATTATTATGAGTGCTGAGAATAGGGAAGTCCTGATGAATGGAACAGCTCAAAAACTGTGTACCCACTGTAATGTAAAGCATCATGCTAGGTAAGTAATTCTCAAATTTTACTGTAGAAGACCTCCACCTAAGCAAATCCCAAGATTCTGATTTAGTAAGTCGAGGGTGGCATTTTCAGAGAACTGCAATTTTCACCAAAATTCCATCAATTCTGATGCACTTGGTCCATGAACTCCGATAAATCCTGTGCTAGGTGTCCTAAAGATTAGCGGTTCTTTGAGCTTCCTGTCCTCTATGAATTTACAATCTAAAAGAGGTAAAAACAACATATATAAATAACACAAAGCAATGTAGGAAAAGTAGTGTAGACAGGACTGGAAAGAAAGACTTCAAAGAAGGGTCATCAGTAATAAAATGATGAGTAGGAATTCATGATGAACACATTTCCCAGAATTTCAGGAATAATGTTACAAAAGAAAGTACACTGAGCAGACAGCTTGGCAGGAACAGAGGATCTGATCTTAGGATGGAAAGACAATGTCAGGGAAAAAAAACAAAACAGAGGCTCTAGAATACCATCAATGTCAACCTCAATAGTATGGGCTTTATTCTGTGCTGGCACTAGGAAGTTAGTGGTTTTTGAGTAGAGAAATGATAAATTAGGGTACTGTTCTTTGGAAAAGTACTCTTGATGAAGCTATGCAAGATCAAGTAGAATGAGAGTAACAGACAATGGCAGTAGTGAGGCTGTCAGCACTCTAATCTCAAAGAAATGAGAGTCAGGAGAAGGTAATAAAAAAGATTAAAAAGGAAGGAACGGTAACTCTTAATGACTCACTGCATGTAGGGCAAAGGCAACAATCACAGCTAGCTGACTGCTTCACTCCTCAAGTCCAAACTGTAGCACTGTCAGTTTCTTGTTACTTTCTAGAACTTTTTCTTATATAGCTAATTAGCCTAAGTATATAAAGAGTTCACTTGCTTAAAACAGAGCCCACAATTAAGAGGTCAGTAAATAGGCCTCTGACTAGCCAAAATACATGTCACATAGTTCACACACTAAAAGTACTTGTGTATATATAATAAACATAAATACATATACAATAGAATATTAGAGCTGCACAATCGTATTTTACACAAAGTTCTAACAAATGTAAGCAACTAACTTCCAAACCCACAGCAGTTTGGAAGCAAAAATTAGAGGAAAAGAACCTTTTTTAGGACATACCTAAGAGTCTGAGGTTCAAGAAAAAAAAAATGAAAACTATAAAAAAGCACACACAATCACTCAGGTTAAGTTCTCCACAACTGTTTATTGACAGGTACACATGATTCCCAGAAAAACGAAATTAATGAGATTCTTCCTTCATGTTCTAAGCAACTACCACAAAAAGAACGCTTTTAAACATTCTTTAAAACTAAAAATTTCAAAACAAATATTCACCTGATAAAAAGATAATTTTTAAAGGATGGCTGATACATGCCAACCCAGACCCTCTCACCAGTACCCAAGATACAGTCAATAAGTAAATAATTTACAACACACAGAGTTTGAAGATGATTAAAAATGCTTTTGTAAGGCATCTCATCAAGAATATGGCCCCCAAAATGAAGTTTAATTGGGCAATTCTTTCCTGATGGCTATGACCTGGAATTCCATGTCCCAAATAATATGAAGGCATCATCAACAAGAATTAACACCAATAAACTGGTCTTAAACACATACCCTGTAAATGTACCTACTGAACTCAGGCAACATTACTTGACACAACATCATGTAATAATAAGCTCAATGACGACCTTTAAAAAAACTTTTAACCATAGCAACTCATGAAGGTCTCCCACTTCGTTCACCAATACTTGTTAATGTTTATAATATGGTTCATATAAAGACCTCATCTATTTTACAAACAGATGAAAACATCATGGCAGGGGGAATTAGATGTTGACTGACTCAAAGTTACACTTAGGTTTATGATTATGTTTCAAGTATATACTAAAGCCATAAATCTGTATCTTTAATTAAGTAGAATTATTAAACCATGTATTACTGGAGTTAGAAGGATTTAGGTTTCAGCTTGAGAGTTTTTAAATAGGAGAAAAGCAAATCAGTGTATATTTACAATACTGTAACATTAAAATTACCTTAAGTAGATTGTGGGATAAATCAACTAAACTGAATTAGGCTTCTCATTTTCTTTCACATGGCAAAGGACAGAGAAAATTAAAGCATACACTTCAAAAATGTCATAAAATGATCAGGCCACATTAAGATATCAAAGATTAAGATTATGCTCCAAAACACCAAATCTGCTATGTTATAAATATATGTAAACAAATGAAGCAGTCAATTGCTCCCCCACCCAAACCCATCTCCTAATCATCCTGGCTCCCTAGAATCATAACATGAGGACACTAACTGAAGCCAAAGAAATGTGCCTAGGAAACGGTGTCTTTCAAAGTGCAACCTGTGACCCACAAATCAATTCAGTGGATTTCAGTCAGCATTTTTAATGGAAGAGAATGGAACGTAATAGAAATTACCAGAATGCATCACATGTAATAAGGGTAAACAGTGCTGTGTGAAACTTTTCATTCATATAAAGGTATGTACTAGACCATAATGTAAAAAGTACCTCTTAATATGGGGCATGATTTTAAAAAAAAAAAGTTTGAAAGCTCTTACCCTAGAGATCTAGTTCTAATGTCTGAGGACCCAAAGGCTGTTTTCATTAGTCCAACACCTGCATGTAATATCTTTGCTCAAGATGGCCTCTTGGAAACCAATTTAAGACCTCCAGGGCAGCGTAAAAAGAAAGGGGTCAGCCCCAGCTAAGCCTGTGTCCGGACCTAAAAGGGTTGCTAACTTCCTGGCAAACAACAGCCCTAGGCGGTGCCTACAAGCTCTGAGTAACTTAGCAACCTTCAGACTAGAGCTCCTCCTTTCTCCACTGGCTGTCAACAGTTCAATTCTTCCAACCAACTTTTCCTAACTACAACTTCTAAAATCACTGTGTCAAGAGAAGACAGTATGAAATTTCTTCTCGCTTCATCAATTCCCAGAATGTCTCCCTAGGAGAGGATCTAGAACTCTGTACTCCCCACTCTCAACAAAGAATGAAGCTCCACACAGACCCCTACACTAACCCCCTTCCCAAACCCCAGGACAGGGTTCTCTCCTCCTAGGCCCCACCTTACTCCAATCCCCTCACTCTCAGCATCTCCCAACTCGAGGGCCAAACGATTCTCCCGAAAGCCCGTCTTAAACTACCGCACCCTCTCATCAGCCCCTAGAAGGAGCAGGCCTAGTGTCCCAGGAGCCTGGAAATGCCCACCAGCTCCATTCCCCACCAAACCTCCCTGGGGACATGGCCTCTGCTTCCCCTCCCCCACTCTGGATACAGTAGTTCAGAAACAAAGTTTTCTATTTCCCCAGCGGCCCCAGACTCCTGTCCACCTCCTACCACCCAGGGAAATCTTTCCATCCCCCACGCCCCGGGGCTTGGTGAGAAGCCAGGATTCTCCCAGGGACTCAGGCTCCCGCCTCACCCCGCCCCCGCCCGGCCCTCCGCCTGCTCCCAACCCAGGGCCCTCCCTGCGCCTCCCCAGCCAGGCCAGGCCCCATCCTCCCTCCCGCCGCGGGCAGGTGGCCCCTTCCTCCCCTCCTCCCAGGCAGGCCTCGTCCCGCTCCGAGTGTTTCCCCGCGCTTCCCCACACTGCGCCCCAGCAGGAACGGCCCTCCGCGCCTCGGCTCCGGAGGGGAGCGCCTGGGGCCTCGAGAAGCCGACGGAGCCGGCGGGCCCGGGCTCCACTCACCCCTCAGCCCGGGAGGCGGGGGAGCTGCTGCGGCGGCTCCTCGGGCTGCGCCTCTCCTCCCCCCTCCCGGCCACCGCCGTTGCCGCCGCTCAGCCTCCGGCCTGGTCCCGGCCGGCCCCGGCCCGGCTCGGCTTCACCTGGTCCCCCACTCTGGCCGCCGGAGCCCAGTGTCCTGCATTGACCCGGAAGCAGCTTTCACGGCCCAACAACAACACGTGACCCTGCCGCACGTGTCACGTCCGCTGCGTGGATGGGAGGGGGCGCCGGGGGAGCGGTCCTCCCCCACCAAGCTCGGGTTGCCATAGCAACGGGGAGGCCTCGGTGGGCCTGGTGGTCGCCGCGAACGCGCTGCATCAGCTCTTCCTCTTGGCCGTACTGAGGGGGACACCCTAGGTGCCAAGGAGGAATAAATTGTCTCATCAGAGTGAGGTAGGGACGGGTCAGAGCAGAGCCTGGGCGGCCGAGAGGCTGCGGCTTTACAGAAGGGAGCACTGGGCTGAACCTTTCCAGACTTCCCTGGAATCGTGTCTTGGCTCTGTCACTAATTTTCTGTATGACCCTGATTAACGCATTGCCTGCCCCTGGCTTCAGTTTCCTCACCGGGCAGCTCTAGGCTGTCATCTAATAAAATCCCAAGATGCTTTTGCCTGAGAATGTGCTAGCACTCTGACCTTTATTCCGTGGCCCCTTTGCAAGGCCTGTGGCATCCTGAGACTTCGGGGCCCCCGCACCAGGGGAGTAACACCAGTTCGCAGCCACTGAACATCTTCTAGGTACTAGGCACTGTACATAGCCTATTTCCAATTTTAACAACCTGCAAAAGTAAGCATTTTGTAGAATTGAAAGCTGAAGCTCACAGAGGTTGGGTGATCTGCCCACGACCACCCAGTGAGTAAAAGTGGTCAGGCTGAGATTTGAATCCAGGTCAGTCTGGCTCCAGACTAAAGTTCGTGCTCTTTTGCATTAGGACACGCTATGGCTCTAACTACATATACATTATATGTGACTGCTGGGCGGTGATTGCTTATGTATTTATTTGTCCATTTCTTTGGCAGGAACATAATGGAACAGGGGTGGTGTTGGCTGATCCTGAAGAGAGTTCAGCCTTGTCTGGATATGTCAGCGGCAGTGCTAGGTGTATGTGCTACAGACATAAGGGTGTGTGCTTTTATGTGGTGTGTGTCAGGGAACTGGTGAGGAGTTGTGATAGGCATGCACGTGTCTATATTGGTTCCTAGAGCCAGGGAAACAAAATTCTTTAAGGGGGACTCAGTGGTAGCTTATCACCATCGCCCCCAGGGATTTACTCATCCTCAGTGTGTTTTGTCTTACCCTATAGGTAGAGCTTAGAGAAGTGAGAGTTGTTGTTGTTTGTTTAATTTATTTATTTAGAGAGAGAGAGCAGGGGGAGGGGCAAAGGGAAAGAAACTTAAGAAGACTCCCCACTGAGTTCAGATTCCAAAAGCAGATCCTGAGATCATGACCTGAGCCAAAATCAAGAATCAGATGCTCAACCAACTGAGCCACTCAGGCAGGCGCCTCTCCAAAAGCGCTGGTCAAAGAAAAAGCTTAGAGGATCAAGGCAAGGGTGAGGAAAGCAGTGTGGCTTAAGTTGTTGAGGTGGGGACCTTCCTCCTTCTGCAGAGAACAGAGCAGTACCCTCAAAGTACCCTCAGTAGCAAGGACCGGAGAAGAACAAAGGGATAGGTGCACAGAGGAGGGACAAGGTTGATGCTGGGTGGCTATTTTGTTGATAGACTTCCTTGTAAGCTCATGTATCCCAGGACACCCTGAAATACCCAGGAGGCTAGATGTCCTGTGAGCAACTAGAAAAAGGCAAGAAGTGTGGATCACTGGTAGACAAATGTATAGAAATACATATATGAGTATGGTCTGTGGGTGTGATTAGTCACATACGTCTTTGTTTCTTTGAGATTTCCTCGAGTCATTTTGCTTTGGTTCCCATCTTTCTCCTTATAGAGCAAACTCCTGAAGACAAGATCAATTTCTCCACCCTTCTCCTGTCTTTCCCCATAAGAAGGCCAAAATTATGTTTCTAAGACTCCTATCTGATCATGTTATTTTCCGGAACTTAAAAATCCTTCTGTGACTTCTCCGGTAAAGTCACAATGATTAACATGTTCCTCAAGGCTTTCCATGGTCTGGAACCCTGCTGACTTCCCCAATCTCATCTCTTGCCCTTTTATCCTCTTTCAGCTTTATTACCCTCTATTCAACCTGGTAGCCACTAGCCACATGTGGCTATTTAAATTTAAATTAATTTAAATTAAATTAAATTAAAATTGCATTCCCCAAGTTATATGACACTAGTCACATTTCAAGTGCTCAGTAGCCCTATGTAACTAGTGGCTATCTTATTGGACACTGCTGATACAGAATATTTTTATTATAGCAAGTTCTTTGGGCAGTGCTGCTCTATACTCTCTATACCTCATACATGATATATTCTATGGGAATTCGCTTAGCTAAGCCTTTTGCTTGAAACATTCTTCCCCCACCTCCTTAAATATGAAAATTCTACACAATGCTTTTTTTGTTGTCTCCTTGATAAGCATATAAGCCTCAAAGAAGGCAAGAGCTAGGTCTATCTTGTTCCCCATTGATTCTCCATTGTCTTTTATTGTCATGCTGATGAATCACAGACCTGTACCCCTGAAACAAAAAATACATTATATGTTAATTTAAAAAAAAAACAAAACAAAACACCTTTTCCCTGGGACAAAAATGGGCACGTAAAACAATTTTTTTTTGAGAAAATAAATATAGTATTACAGTTTAAAAAAAAAAAAAGGATTGTCATGTAGAGGGAGAGAGGAAATGTTGAACTAAAGTGAGAGGCAGTAATAGAAAGGCAAATTCCTGGTCTGGTCATTTTCTTTTAGAAATTGTTGATAATTCCATTGTTTTGCCCTAGAAGCAGCAATTTTATCTGGTTCAACCTAATAGTAAGGAAGAACTCTGGAAGAATTGGAGATGCTTTAGTTGATTCTAACGAGTTCCCTGTCACTGGGATAGGTTAAGCCAAAGCAGACTCTGTTGGAACAATGTGTGAATATTTCCTGGATTGGGTAGACTGCTTGATTGGTCTGATTCTAAGAATCTAAATCAGTGTTTCTCGAGCAGAGTCTTTAATTCAAGGGTTGATATGCCATAATGACAATCACAGCTAGCCAAAGTCTAAGAATCAGATCTGCTCAAGATATTTCACGTAGATTATATCCTTAATCCTCACAGTGATCATATGAAGTCCATTTGGATTTACTACTGAGACTCAGGTTAAGCAATATACCCAGAACATACAGCTAGTAAATGGCAGAGGCTGAATTCATATTTAGGTCAGTATGAAGCCGAGCTCATAATCACCCTGTAATTAAGGGATAGAGTTCTGTCATGAAGTTTCAGTCGTATATTGGCACATCCTTTTAAAGTAACAAATGCTGGTTTTTATAATGAACATATTCCTTACACTTAGGTGGTTTGGGGAAAACAAAGATGAATAAGGCATGGTTCCTACAGTGTCGTTGGGAAGGTAATGCATATACTCAAATAACAGTGATGTAGAACAATTAATGGTATATTATTTGAAAAGAGGGAGTCCTCTTAGCTGAAGGCATCTCTCAAGTAAGCAATAGGATGAGGACAGAATTCTGGGAGAATTCAATCATATATCTGAGAATTATATGTGAACAACAACAGTACACATATGAGAACACAGAAGAGAAAAGCAACCACTTCGCTTGAAAGAATAATAATTGTTTGGAAATTAAGAGTCTGCAATATCGGTTGTGGTTTTTCCACTAATCAGCCATGTCACTGGAACCTCTTTCTGCTTTATCTACCTAATAACCTGGACTGGACAAACTACCAATGAAATCATGAGCCAATTGTGAGCCAATCGAAATCATGTGTAAAATATGATGTAGAGACCGATATTACACATACATGCATTTTCAAGAGGAAGTTCCATCAGATTCACAAAGAAATCACAACTCAAAAAAAGTTAGGTTTCATTGTCACTTTAAAGTCTGCAATTCTGAGATTCTATATTTTATTTTTGTCAGCATTATTGACATATCTGTCAGGAAATGGACTGTTATGCCAAGCTTACTGACCAAGCAAAGGGCAGAGATATTTTTATTTTAAACTGGAGAGTCATACTTAGAACGATTTAGAAACTGTCCAGATTTCCTTACTGGGCAGAATATATAGTCTTAAAAAAAAAACTCTTAATTTGCTTTTCTGCAATTTACATAATGGATCTCAATTTTCAAGGAGGCCTTGCATTTATTAAAATCATTTGCAACTAATTGATGTAAGCCTTACTAACATAGACACAGATTACTACACATACAAATGTACCCAAATGTACAGCCCAATGAATTATCACAACGCAAAAAACCCACCATGTGACATCACCCTACCGAGTCACTGAATACTGCCAGTCTCCCCAAGCCTCCTTCCTAGTCACTACTGCCCTTATTCTCCCCAAACTAGGATTCTGACTTCTAATATTGTAGCTTATTTTCCCACTTTTAAACTTTATATAAATGGACTCATATGAGATCACTTAAATATTTAATACTGTGAGAGTTATCCATGTTGTTGCATATAGCTGTAGTTCACTGATTTTTGTTGCTAAATTTAGTATTTCATATTGTAATCATACCCCCATTTATTTATCTATCTATTCCCCTGTTGAAGGGCATTTGGGCTATTTACAGTTTTTAGTTACTGTGCATAATGCTGCTATAAACATTCTTGTGCTTAACTTTTACTGTACATACATATATATTTCTGTTGGGAATATACCCAGGAATAAAATTAAAGAATCTTAGCTTTAGATCAGCACTGTCCTAGAAATATAGTACTAGTCATCATATGTAATTTAAAATTTTCTAGTAGACACATTAAAAAGTTTTTTAAAGAATGAAATTGATATTGAGCATGCATTTTAAAAAATATGTATGTGTCTATCTATCTATTTATTTTTAGAAGAAGACAAAGAGTGCAAGCAGTGGGGAGGAGCAGAGGGAGAAGGAGAGAATTTCCAAGCTGACTCCCCACTCAGCACAGAGCCCCTCATGGGGCTCGATCCCATAACCCTGAGATCATGACCTGAGTCAAGATCGAGAGTCAGACACTTAACCCACTGAGTTACCCAGGTGCCCCAAGCTTGCATTTTATTAACCCGGTACATCCAAAATATTATCATTTCAACATGTCATCAACATGAAAATTCTGAATCAGATATTTTACATTCTTTTTTACATATTGAAATTTCAAAGTCCAGGGGTGCCTGGGTGGTTCAGTGGGTTAAAGCCTCTCTCTTCGGCTGGGGTCGTGATCCCAGGGTCCTGGAATGGAGCCCCACATCGGGCTCTCTGCTCAGCGGGGAGCCTACTTCCTCCTCTCTCTCTGCCTACCTCTCTGCATACATGTGACCTCTGTCTGTCAAATAAATAAATAAAGTCTTTTGAAAGAAAGAAAGAAAGAAATTTCAAACTCCAGTGTGTATTTTACATTTATAGAAATTTGCACTATCCAATTTTCAAGTGTTCAATAACCAATATGGCTATGAACTATGACATTGGATGGTGGGTCGTTAAATGATACTACCTAACAGATTCCTAGTGGCTGTGTACCCATTCACATTGCTGACAGCAGCATACGAGAGTTAGTTGTTCCAAATCTTCATCAAAACCAGGTACTGTGAGGGTGCCTGGGTGGCTCAGTCAGTGAAGCGTCTGTCTTCCGCTCAGGTCATGATCCTAGGGTTTTGAGATTGAGCCCACCTGGGAGCCAGCCCCCCACCCCGGGGGGGACAATGGGGGGGGGGGTCCCTGCTCAGCGGGGAGTCTACTTATCCATCCCTCTTCCTTTTCCCCTCCCTGCTGGTTGGGTGCTCTCTTTCTCTAACAAATAAAATCTAAAACAAACAAACAAAATTGACCTGGTACTGTGAGCTTTTTAAATTTTAGCCATTCTGATGGTTCTGTACTGGTATCTTATTTTGGATTAATTTCTATTTCTTTACTGACAAGGAAGCTGAGTCTCTGCATGTTTATTGGCAAATTGATAATCTCTTTCAGGAAGAGTCTGGGTCTTTTTTCTGTTGAGTTGATCTTCTTTTTCTTATTTTTTTCTTTTTGGTCTGTGTTTTTCTTAAGGGTCTCATAAGATTAAGTGAAAGGCTTTATCTTTTTTTGATTTCTGGAAAATCTTGTATATTGGCATTTTTAACTCCTTCGCCAATTGTTTTCCAACAAAGCCGTTTAACCTAGAATTTTCTATATGGGAAGTGTTAAATTATAGATTTGATATATTTCTTAATTATAGCACTATTCAAATATCCCTATTTCTTCTTGTATCAGTTTTAGTAAGGTGTATTTTTCTATGAATTTGCTCACCCCATATAAATGTTCAAATGCATTAGTCTGAAGTTGTTTATAATGTCCTATTATCTTTGTCAGAGCTGCAGGGTCTGCAGTGACATCTCATTTTTATTAGATACTGGTTACTTTTGCCATTTATTTTTTCCTTTATTAGTCTCACAAATTCTGTTGGTCTTCTGAAAGAACAGTTTTCTCAAGTCTCTCCATTCTGTTTTTGCTTGTTTATTATTTTCTACTTTTATCCTTCTTGCTTCCTTCCTTCTGCTCTTACTGGATATAATTTACTACTATTTTTCTAACTTTCCTCTTTTTTAAAAAAATACCATTAGAACTACATATCTGCTTCTAAATACAGCTTAGTTGTGGGTCATAGTTATGATATATAGCATTTTCGTTATCATTAAGTTTTAAATATTTCCTAATTTTTCAAAAACATTCATTTTTGAATGTTGGAACAGTCCTGCCTACCTGGGAATAAAGCCTTAATGGTCATGGTACATAACTCTTTTTACACATTGTTGGATTCAATTTATAATTTTTTTGAGGATTTTTGCATTTATGTTCATGAGCAATATTGTTCTGTAACTTACTTGTCTGGTAATCTCATTGTTTGGTATTAGGGTAACCCTGGCCTCATAGAGTTAGGTAGTACTCCTGCTTCTATCTTCAGGAAGAGATTGTAGACAATTTATATATAATTTGAATTATATATAATTGAATTCTGGGCTTGGTGTTTTCTGTTTTGAAAGGTTATTAATGATTGAGTCAGTACCTTTTTCAGATGTAGGACGATTCAGATGGTCTATTTCTTCCTACATGAGTTTTAGCAAATTACATCTCACTGAATAGGTCCATTTCATCTGGGTCATCACATATCTGGGTATAGAGTTGTTTCTTACATTTATTATCCTTCTGATGTTATTGGAATCCATAGTGATGGCCTCTCATTCACTTCTGATCATTGTAATTTGTTTTTCTTTTCTTTTCTATTTAGATAGCCTAGCTAGACAGCTTTTGATCTTACTGATTTTCTCTATTGATTACCAGTTTTCAATTTCATCGATTTCTGGGGTGTCTTGTTTTTTTTTTTTTTTTTCCTTTTGCTTAGTTTGGATTTGATTTGCACTTCTTTTACTAGTTTCCTAAAGTGGAAGCTTAGACTACTGATTTTACATCTTTTTTTTTAAATATTTTATTTATTTATTTGACAGACAGAGATCACAAGTAGGCAGAGAGGCAAGCAGAGAGAGGAAGGGAAGCAGGCTCCCTGCTGAGCAGAGAGCCTGATGCGGGGCTCAATCCCAGGACCCTGGGATCATGACCTGAGCGGAAGGCAGAGGCTTAACCCACTGAGCCATCCGGGTGCCCCTAGAATACTAATTTTACATCTTACTCTTTTGGCTAATACAGGCATTCAATGCTATAAACTTTCCACTAAGCACTCCTTTACTAAGTCCCACAACTTTTGTTAAGTTGTATTTTTATTTTTACTCAGTTCACATCTCCTTTGTTGTTTTACTCACTACAAGCTGTTATAACACAAATACCCACTGAGTGGCCTAAACAACAAGTATTTATTTCTCACAGCTCTGGAGGCTGAGAAGTCAGAGATCAGGGCTCTAGCAGATTGGGGTCTGGTGAGGACCTGCTTCCTGGCTTTCCATAGGTTCCTTCTCCATACCCTCAACTGACAGAGAGGAAGCTCTAGTCTCCTCCTCTTGTAAGCACATTAATCCTATCATTTGGTCCTCATCCCCAAGACCTCACTTAAATTTTACCTTCCAAACCTAAAGGCTCCACCTAATACCATTCTATTGGAGGTTAGGATTTCAACATAGGAATTTTGGTGTGACACAAATATGCAGTCTATAATCCTTGTGATTTCTTCTTTGAGCTATGTGTTATATTATACACAACTAATGAACCAATGAACACTACATCAAAAAACAAAGATGTATTATATGTTGGCTAATTGAACTTAAAAATAGTTTGAAGAAGAAGAAGGAGAAAGAGGAGGAGGAGACTACTTCTTAACTTCTAAATGTATGGAGATTTTTAAGGGATATTTAAATCAATTTCGAGTCAGACTGTGGTCAGAGAACATGTAGGATTTCCGTCTTTAGGAAGTTATTGAGCCTTGCTTTATGGCTAAGTACATGATAAACTTGAGATGATTTTTCTGAGTGCTTAGAAATATGTATACAACAGTTGTTGAGTTCAATTTAGTATACAAGCAATTAGATCAGTTTTGCTAATTGTGTTGTTCAATCTTCCTATATTCTTACTTTTGGTTAGCAGTTGATTTTGTAATAATTGTTATAACAGATTCATTGCTTGTTTCATTAGATGCCTAGAGATATTTAAAATTTCTATGACTATAGATAAATTCTTTCTTGTAGTTCTGAAAATTTTTGATCTGCATCTTTTATAGTATGTTATAAGATAAAAACCAGTTTCCGATTGCATTCTCCTGCTGGTAAGTTGAACTTTCTCACTGTGAAATATCCCACTTATCTCCAGTGGTGCTTATTACCTTAAAGACTATTTTGTCTGGACTTTTCTTTGTTGAAAGGTTTTTGATTACTGATTCCATCCCCTTACTAGTTAGAAGCCTATTTCAGATTTTATATTTCCTCCAGCTTTAGTCTTGGTAGGCTGTACGTTTCTATGAATTTGCCCATTTCATCCAGGCTATCCATTGTATTGGCCATACCACAGTTCCTCAAACTCTTTTATAATCCTTATTTCTGTAAAATTAGTATAAATATCCCCACTTCCATTTCCGATTTTAGTTATTTATGTCTTCACTCATTATTTTCTTCATCATACCAGCTAAAGGTTTGTCACGTTTGTTAATCTTTTCCAAGAACCAACTCTTGGTTTCACTTGATTTTCTCTATTATTTTTCTATATTCTATTTTATCTTGGCTCCAATTCTTATCATTTCTTTCCACCTAATAGATTTAGATTAGTTTTTTCTTCTTTCTCTAGTTCCCTAAGGTGTAAATTTAGGTTGTTGATTTGAAATCTTCTTTTTTAACGGAAGCATTCACAGCTAAACATTTCCCTCTTGGCTACTCTCACTACGTCTCAATTTTCAGTATGTTTTCATTTTCATTTATCTTAACATATTGTCTAATTTCCCTTGTGATTTCTTTCTTGACCCATTTGATTATTTGAGCGCATTGTTTAATTTATACATATTTGTAAATCTTCCAATTTTCCTCTGCCTTTGGTTTCATTCCATTCCACTACGACAAGGAAAAATATTTTGTATACTTTTAGTCTTTTAAATTGATAAAAAATTGTTTTGTGGCCTGAAAGATGATCTATCCTGGAGAATGTTACATGTGTATCTAGAAAAATGTATATTCTGTTATTGTTGGGTGGAGTATATGTCTGTTAGGTTCCGTTGCTCCACAGTGTTAAGTCCTCTGTTTCTGCAATGGAATGAATGTTTATGTCACCCTCAAATTTATATGTTGAATTCCTAATCCCAATGTGATGGTATTAAGAGGTGTGGGACCTTTGGGGGTGGTGATTAGGTTATGAGGTTGGAGCCTTCATGAATGGGATTAGTATCCTAATGAAAGAGAACCCAGAAAGAACCAAAAACCAAAAAGAACCCCTTTTCTTCTACCATGTAACGACATGGTGAGAAGATGGCCATCTATGAATCGGGAAGTGGGCTTGCACCAGACACCGTATCTGTCAGAACCTTGATCTTGGGCTTTTAACTTTACAGTTGTGAGATGTAAACTTCTATTGTTCTTAAGCCCTCCAGTCTATGGTGTTCTATTATAGCAGCCCAAATGGATCAAGACAGTTTCCTTAGTGCTCTCCTGTTGTCCAGTCTTGAAACTGGGATAGTGAAATCTCCTAGTATTATTGTAGAGCTGTCTCTTTCTCCCTACAGTTCTGTCAGTGTTTGCTTCATGTATTTTGGTGCTCCATTGTCTTGTGCATTTAGGTGTATAATTATGACATCTTCTTGGTGCATTGACCCTTTGATGGATATATAATGCCCTTCTTTGTCTCTTAAAACAGTTTTTGACTTAAAGACTACTTTTGATATTAGTATAGCCACTACTGCTCCCTTGACTATTTGCTCAGAATATCTTTTTCCAACCTTTCACTTTCCACCTAAGTGTGTCTTTGGATACAAAGGGAATCTCTTTAGAGACGGTCATTGGTTTCTGTTTTTGTTTTTTTTTTTTTTTAATCCATTCTGCCAATGTATGTCTTTTTCTTGGGGGCATTTAATCCAATTACATTTTTAAAATACTTACTGACAAGGGGGCGCCTGGACAGTTCAGTCTGTTGAGCATCCAACTCTTGATTTCAGTTCAGGTCATGATCTTAGGATCCTGAGATCAAGCCACAGGGCAGGCTCTAGACTCAGCGGGGAGTCTGCTTCGGATTCTCTCTCTCCTTCTCCCTCTGCCCCTCCTCCCCCTTGTGCGATCTCTCTGTCCCTGTAAATAAATAAGTAAATAATCTATATTTTTAAAAAGAGCCTACTGTTAAAGAAACCTTAATTTTACCATTATGCTACTTGTTTTCTATATGCTTTATAGAATTTTTGTCTCTTATTTCTTCCATTACCACCTTCTTTTATGTTTGGTTGATTTTTTTTTTTTTTGTAGTGACATGTTTTGATTCCATTCTCATGTCCTTTTGTGTATATTCTATAGATATATTCATTGTGGTTACAATGAGACTTACATCTAACATCTTAAAGTCAGAGCAATCTACTTTAATTGATACCCACTTAACTTCAGTTGCATACAAAGACTGGATTCCTTCATAGCTCTTCCTCCGCATTTTACGTTATTGATGTCACAAATGACATCTTTATATACTGTGTGCTGATTAACAAAGATTTATAATTATTTCACACATTTGTCTTTTATTATTATTTTTTTAATGTTACCTATTGGAGAAAGAGAGCGCACGCATGAGGGAGGAAAGGCAGAGGGAGAGAAGCTCCCTCTGAGAAATACGTTTTGGGGCCCCTGGGTGGCTCGGTCAGTTAAATGTCGAGCTCTTGATCTCAGCTCAGGTCTTGATTTCAGGGTTGTGAGTTCAAGTCCCATGTTAGGCTACATGCTGGGTGTGGAGCCCACTTAAAATAAAGTATTTGAAAAAAAAGGAGGCAGAAATTAACACATTCCGGATAAACAAAAGCTGAGAGTTCATTACCACCAGACCTGGCTTACTGAAATGCTTACTTACAGAAATGCTAAGGGGAGTGCCTCAGTATGAAATGAAAGGATGCTCTACAGTAACTTGAAACAGTGTGAATATATGAATTCATGGACAAACATGAAAGTTAGTATTATTGCTATCTTAGTTTGTAACTTCACTTTTCATTTTCTACAAGATGCAAAAGACAAATGCACGAGGGGCACCTGAGTGGCTCAGCAAAGGCTGCTTAGAGTCTCTCCCTCTGCCCCTCCCCCCACTCATGCTGGCTCACTCTCTCAAAAAAAAAAAAATTTTATTTAAATAATAAAGACAAATGTGTGAAATAACTCTTAATCTTTGCTAATTAGCACACAATATTTGGGACATCAGTAACATAAAATGAGGTGGAGGGAGAGCTACGAAGGATTCCTTATATGTAATACGTTGCTTCTCACTGCTTTCAGGATTCTCTCTACTTGACCTTGAACGTTTGATTCTAATGTATTTTGGCTGTGGGTATCTTTGTGTTTCTCTTACTTGGAGTTTGTTGAGATTGTTGGATTTGTAAAAGTTTGTATCTTTTTTCATATTAGGGGAGTTTTGTCCTAAGGTTTTTCCTTCAAAAAATCTTTCTGCTTCTTCCTGTCTTCTCTTTCTGGGACTCCCATCGGGCACATGTTTATCCACCTGATGTCTCACAAGTCCCTTAAGCCCTGTTCATTTTTCTTCATTCTTTATTTTTTCTTTCTGCTCATCATACTGAAGAATTTCAATTGTCCTAAATTCAAGTTTACTGAGGTTTTTTCTTCTGTCGACTTATATCAGTGGTTGAACCCCTGCAATGAATTTTTTTTCATTTCAGTTATTATACTTTTCCACTCTAGAATGTCTGTTCTGTTTGCTTCCTTTTTATATTTTCTATCTCTTTGTTGATATTCTCGTTTCGGTCATATACTCTTATCCTGATTTCCTTTAGTTCTTTGTCCATTTTCTCCTTAGGCCTTTGGGCATAGGTATGACTTTTTTTGTTTTGTTTTTAAAGGATGAGAGCACTTGTATGGGGAGAGGGGCAGAGAGAGAGTTCTAAGCAGGCAGCAGGCGCAGGGCAGAGCCCAACACAGGGCTTAATCTCACCTCCCTGAGATAAGGACCTGAGCTGAAATCAAGCGTCGACACTTAACTGCCTGAGCCGTCTAGGCACCCCTAATACTTTTGTTCTAAAGTCTTTTTTTTTAGTAAGCCTGATGTCTAGACTTGCTTGGGGATGGTTTCTGTCAGTTTATTTTATTCCTTGAATGAGCTGTATTTTTTTGTTTCTTTGTATGCTCTGTGAATTTTTGTTCTTGCTGAAAACTGGATGTTTGATTATTATATGGGCCCAGCACGCTTCCAAGATGTTTGATTATTATGATGTGGTAATTCTGGAAATGAGGTTCTCCCACATCCTTAGGATTCACTGTGTTTTTTTATTTTTATTTTTTTAAATTGTTGAAGGCTATAACTTGTTGAAGATTTGTTTTAAGGCTTTTACAAACTACTTTTGGAAGGACTGTTCCTTGTCATGTGAGCTCATTTGATTCTCTGTTTTCATGTTCAGCCAATGTTTTGATGGAGATTTCCTTGAAAGCTAGAAACCAACAAATAACACACAAATATACACAGAAATACACACACACACACACACACACACACACACACACACACACACACACTCAGAGAGAGAGAGAGAGATACAATAACCTTGTTTCCCTGTCTCTGAAGACGGGATCTGTGCTGAACGGTTCTTTACAGATTAGCTATACGTCCTCTGAGCCTAGAGATCAGCCTAAGGTGAAAACTTAAAAGTCCTCTCAAGACTTTTCTGAGAATGAGTTTTTTTCTGGGCATGCATGTGACCTCTGAATTCCTTTGTATATATGGCTGCTTTTGAATGTACTAATTTTCTAGAGTCTCACCTTAGCTTCTTCCCAGGGCTTTTGATGTTATATTGTATGTCTCTACCCATAATCTCTTGCCTCGGGGGTTTACAGCCCCCTTCTAGCTTTTACTAGCAGTGCCCACCAGTTTCCCCACTGATAGTCCAAAGTGTATAAGGCAGAATGAGTGAGCCAATCGCGTCAGAACTGAGTACGAACAATTTTCAAGTAAGGTCTGTTCTGCTCCCTTTTGTTCAAGATGGAGAACTGGGTTGCTGGTGCTGAAAACCAAGACTTGTCACCACTGCATGGTGGCGGGGTGTGGGGGGTGGTGGAATGGGTGGAGGATAAGCAAAAGCACCACCGCGCTTCCCTGTGATTCTGAAGATGTTTTTTCTTGATTAGACATGCTTGGTTGCTGTATACCTTTAATTGTTTTCAAGGCACCTACAAAGTTTGGTCAGTATAGTTTTTGGTTGGCTGTTTTTCTTTTTGTTTTAATGGTTTATGGGGAAACAAAATCTTGGAGCTTCCTAATCTTCTGTTTTCCTGACATCACTCAAATTTTATTTTTTTTCCCTCCTATTATCCTTATCCAACCTTATTTCTAGACTCATTTCTTTTGTATGACAAACACATTAGTATTTCTTATAGGAATAGACCAGACGTTATTAATTCTCCTACTTCTATCTTAAGCAAAAGTCTTTATCTAAACTTTGTATTCCAAAAAGACATTTTTGTTAGTTTAGAATGTTTAGATTGGCAGATATTTTCTTTAAAAATGTTTTTCTATTTAAATTCAATTTAGTTAACATGTAATGTATTATTAGTTTCAGGGGTAGAATTTCGTGATTCATCAGCTGCAAATGCCCTCCTTCATGCCTGTCACCCAGTTACCCCATCTCCCAACCATCTCCCCTCCAGCAACCCTGTTTATTTCCTAGAATTCAAAGTCTCTTATGGTTTGCCTCCCTCTCTGTTTTTTATCCTATTTTTCCTTCCCTTCCCCTATGTTCATCTGTTTTACTTCCTAAATTCCATATGAGTGAAATAATACAGTATTTGTCTTTCTCTGACATATTTCACTTAGCACAATACATTCTAATTCCATCCATGTTGTTGCAATTGGCAAGATGTCATTCTTTGTGATGGCTGAGTAATATTCCATTGTAAATAGATACCACATCTTCTTTATCCATTCATCTGTTGAGGGACATCTGGGCTCTTTCCATAGTTTGGCTATTGTGGATATTGTTGCTGTAAACATTAGGGTGCCTGTGCCCCTCAAATCACTATTTTTCTATCCTTTGGATAAATATCTAGTAATGCAATTGCTGGGTTGTAGGGTAGTTCTATTTTTAACTTTCTGAGGAACTTCCTTCCTGTTTTCCATAGTGGCTGCACCAGTTTAGATTGGCAGATATTTCATCAGCCCTTTGAAAATATCATTGCATTATCTTTTAGCTTCCATTGTTTCTTTTGGAAGGTCATCAATTTTGAAAAATTTTACCAGCTATATGACACATTTGTTCTTTCCATCTCAGACACTTGTTGCATGTCTGTTATACTTTCTTGATCTATTCTCTGTGTCTTAGGAATTTTCCATGTATTTCCCTCTCTATAACCTCGTACAGATATTTCCTTCTAACCTCTCTTCCAGTTCATCAATTCTTTCTTCAGCTGTCTGTAATCTGTTATACCATCCATCCATTGAGCTCTTTTAATTTTTGAGTTTTATAATTTACAAGTTCTCAGCCGAAATTCTTAATCTTTTATCTTTTTTGAATATTTCATCATGTTATTTTTAAGTCTGTGCCTTTTAGCTTATTATTTGAAGGTCTTATAGGTCATACATTGCTTCTCTTGGTTTTCTTTCATGTTTTCTTATCTCTTCACATCCTGATCAATTTTAATCACAGAACATGAATTTTAGGTTAAACATTGTAACAATAATTTAAGGCATAAGGTAATGGCTATATTTTTCCAGAAAGAATTTAGATTAGCCTTGGTCACAAAACTAGGGCATCAGTAATCTTTGAGCACTCTAATCCAATTTCAGACATTATTTCAATTTAGGCTTTAAAATCTTTGTGAGCTGGTCTAATTCCAGTTCATCCTTCCAAGAAATAGTTCTTTAAGACAAGGACCTAACCAACACATGGTGGATCATCAAGGCCTTCCTTGTCAAATCTCAGACAAATTGATGTCTTCAATTTTGTATTCCTGGTCCCATAAGGCTCTGGAAAACACTGCTCAATTTATAAGGCCCTCAATGTTCTCTTCTTCAATCAGCAGACACTACAGGGGAAACAGCCTCAGTGCCTCTCTGGATTCTGTTTTCCCTTGAATCTTGATCCCTTTCCTTCCTTTACTAGTTGCCTGATGCCTACAAACAAATTAAAAAAAATTTTTTTTTTGTCCAGTTTTTCTAGCTGTCTTCCAAGGGAGATTTAGTTTCAAAGGGCTCATGCTAGAAGTAGAAGTTCCCAAATCATTTCTACCACAATATATATATTTTTTTGCTATTTTTACTAATCCCTGACCTAATTCAAGAAATACAGTGAGAAGAGATATGGGAACTTGAGAGAATTTTAGGGAGCATTTTGGCCTTAATAATAATAGAAGTGAAACATGCACTGAGATCCTGATTGAGCCAGATATTGTTCTTACCTTTTCATGTACTTACACCTTTAGCTTCTAAAGATAAATTTCATGCAAAGCCAAGGTATTTTATCCAGTAAAGAGTAATCATGAAAGTGGGAATCTCTCTAAAAATGACATACTTCTTGATCTATAGTTTGTTGATAGCATTCAGTGACTAGCTCAAGACTTGGACATGGTAGTTAGGCAACAAAATTTGTGGAATAAACAAGTTAATAGAGAATGTTGGAATGTAATTGAACTAGTAATTATATTATTGAGTTACACTTTAAAGAACCATTTGTAGGCACAATTGAAGATGCAGAGAAGCATCTAATCAAATGTGTTCTTAGGCATGATTTAAATCCTGGCTCACAATAATGCAGCTGTTTGTTCTCCACTGTTTGTAACCATTTAGATCAGCAAAGTTGTGTCACAGTAAGCATCCCTTCCAAGCCAGGAACATGTCATACGTAAACTTGGCGTGCAATTAAGATTAAATATTGCTCATAGGTATCCATCTGTCTTGGAAGGCTTAGCTGTTCACCTACCTCGGGAAGTTCCACAGAGCAATGTGAATATGTCATTTTAAAAAATTGTACCAATTTTGAAGTAATACTGAGTGTAATTAAAAGTATTATACATAATGTTAGCCCAAAAGATTCAGCCAACTATTGAGGTACTGGGAAGATAGTCCTCTTCAATATAAAATTCTGTTACATGTTATTTCATTATTTATTTTTTAGGATTTTATAGCTATTTTTCTCTAAAAATCTTCAAGGTACTCCCATACGACTCTTTTAAAGTTGGCTCTTTTCATGTAAAGTTATAAATGAAGGAAGTAAGGTAGTGCAGAAAGGGGAAAGGAAATGAGAAAAAGAAAGGTTCAGGAGGGACTCTGGCAGAACAACTAGTATTATTCATACATTTTACGTGAGGAAGTTATATACCAATAAACATCACCTTGGTGGGTAGTAGACTAGTTTTTCATAAAATTAAAGATCCCTCTTCATTTGATGACCTCACTTACTGACTCTGTGGTAATTTTTTGTCACAAATTCTTTGACACTCCTTCCACGAGTGGTGGAGCCTATGTCCTCTCTCCTTGAACCTGAGTGGTCCTTGGACTCCCCCAGTCAGTGGAGTACAATGCCACGTCTTTCGGACACTTGTGCTTAGAACTCAGCCACCATATCGAGGAAGCTAACGTCGCCACATGGTCAGGTCATGGAACAACCCTGGCCAACAACCTTGGCTAAGGTCTTAGCCAACAGCTAATGTCAACCACCAGACACGTGAGAAGAACCTTGAGTCTTTATGTATTTCCAGTCTTCAGCCCTGAGTTTTCAGTGGAGGCCCCAGGCTTTATGGAGCAGAGACAAGCCATTCCCACTGTTTTCTCTCTGAATTCCTGACCCACCAAATTTATGAGCATAATAAAATGATTGTTTTATGCCAGTAAGTTTGGGGAAGTTGGTTGTACAGCAAATAGACAACTAGAACCCATTCAAAATTGAGGACTAGAATCTGGTCACAACCTAGATCTCCTGGCTCATCTTCCTCATTCTTCCTATCCTCTCTGGCTCCATGCTCCTGTACTTGCTCCCCGCTGTGCCCCTGCCCAGTCTGCTCTCCCTTACACAGGCATCTCATGCTCTTTCATCTTCCTCACACTTCTGCTCATACTATTTCCTCTTCCTGGGCTTTAGTGTCACTAAGATCTGGTTTGAGTCCTATTTGGACCTCTCGGTAGCAGAGAGATCAATCTCTTATCTTTATTAGAAAAATAGGAGTCAAAATAGAACCTATTTATAGATTAAATGGCTAAAGTATTTAAAGTGCTTAGTGCCTGACACACACATAGTAAGCATTCAGTAAGTATTAGCTATTATTATAAGTCCTTTCCATTCTTGAAAGTGAGTTCCTACTGAACAGTTAAGGCTTAAATGAAACTTCTGTCTTTTAAGTCTGAGCTCATATGTCAATTCCTCTGTGAAGACATCCCCATTTACCAGAAAAAGTTAAATTGCTCCTTCCATTATGCTTCCAAGGACTTTTCACATTCTCCCATTATAGCTTTGACAAGTAACTTATTATACAGGTGACTCCCCACCCCGTAGACCTGACATTCCTCAAGGGAAAGGTTTAAGGCCAAGACCTCACAAAAATACAGAATGTCCTTGTCTCTTGTGTGAGTATATGTGTGTATGTGTGTGTATTTGATATATATGTACATCAGATACCATAATGAGGAAAGTAAAGTGAAGAATTAGATGATTATAGTAGGACAAGGCTCGAGGGTTTATAGAACTTGGGTTCCTGCCCAAATACTGTTTCCAATCAAAAAACTGAAATTTTCCAACTTTGTTGAGGTTATATAAATTAATTGTGGAAGCAATGTAAGGGGAGATATACATTCTGTCCACTGTGTACCAGCCACTGTAGTGGGTGCATACAGTTTGGACTCCATGGTCTATTAATATACACACCCTCTTGCAAATATCCCCAATGGCAGTGCCTAAATGTGAACCTAACTGTGCTAGGACTAGAGGAGCTGAGGACTAGGATGCACTTTGACTACATCTCTAACTGCACGTGGGCACTCGGTACCGGTCATCCATCTTTCTGAGTTTTTCTAGTTTCCCACTCCTTAAGAGGACTTCCTCATTCCTCAGACTTCCCATATTCCTGGCCTTCTTTCCTGCTAGGTGGATGACCTCACCTCAGACTTCATTAGTAAAAATAAATACCATCAGTGGAAATTTATCTTCCTATACCTCCCCCCAAAGACCTGCACTCGCCCCTATTTCTTCTGCTGCTAAAATGGAGAAGGTATCCCTTCACCTGTCAAAGGCCAGTTCCTCCCTTTGGGTTCTAGATATCTTTTATTCTCATCCACCCAAAGTCTTCTACCTTCTGGTTTCCCCCTTCTTTTTATGCTTCACCAATGTCTTCCTCTCTACTGCCCATTCCTATAAACATGCTCTAGTATTTCCCATCTTCTTGACTTCACATTCTATACCTTTTCTCCTATTGCTTTATTTTTCTGCCCTTTCTCAGGAAAGTTTCTTCAAAATAGCTGGCTATACTTGTCTCTGCTTCTTCTTTCACCATTCCCTCTTGGGTTGACTCCAATGTAGATTCTCTTTCCAGCCCTCTCCACTGACCACTCTTATGAGGGTAATTAATGACCTGTTTTATTTTAAATTCACAGTAGCATTTGCTTCCTTCAAGCTCTCCCTTCTTTTTTGGCCTCTAGGATCTTACTTCCTCCTTGTTTTCCTCTGTCATTCTGTCTGCTCCTCCTTACCCTCCTTGACTGGTCTATTCTTCTCTGCCCTACCTCCAAATATTAAGAGTTCCCTAAGGTTCCTGGGGCTTCTTCTTTTCCTTGTCCTCTTTCCTTTATCCCTAGATCATGTCATCTTTTGCCCAGGATTTAAAGAACATCTTCATGCTAATGAATTCTAAATCACCAGCTCAGGCATCTCTCAATCCTCAGATTTATATTTGCAACTGCCTTTCTAATATTTCCATATAGATAGTCCTTAGACATCTCAAATTTAACATGCATCAAAAAATCTCAGTCTCCTCCCTGCTTTCCCTCCCAAACTAATCTTCCCCATCTTAGTAAACAGCACCACTTTCCACACCAGCTGCCAAAACCAGTAATGTGGAATTCATTCTTGACTCTACCAAGTGTTTTCTACCTCCAAAATATACCTATCTCTATCTCCACAGATGCCTGACTCATATAGGCACTCTATAAATATTTATTTTATGAACAAGCAAATAGGGAAAATGTTGTTTGTCCAACAAAGAAGCATGGAACAGGTTCCTTTGAGTCTAGTGGAAGGAGAAGTGAGTGTTCCTGTTCCAGGATCAGAAGACACTGGAATCAAAGCTCACTGAAAAGAGGTGGGAAAAATATTTCCCCAGCTTCTGAGATAGGAAGGAAATGTGCGTGGGGGTAGAGAAGAGTCAAGATCATTCTGAGTCACAACGTTGTGGTGTGCAGAAAGGAAAGCTCACATAGAATAAGCAGGAAACTCTTTGAGGCCACTCCTTGGGAACTTTCTCACAGAAGAGTTTATAAACTCAGAGAATGAGGCAACCCTTTGAAGAGCCTATTTAAAGGGCTATAGTGTCTTAAGAAGAGAGGTGCTCTGAAGTAGGTAGCATGGAGGTCAACAGCAGTGTTGTTGGTAGTAAAGCAACAGGGGAATTTTAGAAGCTACTCAGCATTCCTGCCAGTGAAAGGAGGTCTAGTGAAGGTGAATTTCCAAGCCTCATGTTCTCAAGTCGCTACAGGTGCGCTCTCGCTCTCTCTCTCACTCACTCTCTCTCTCTTACACACACACACACACACCCTTTTGTAAAAAATGTCTGGGAGAAGCAACATCTTATCTTTTGGAGAATCACTGTCCATATTTGCATTATGAATACTCCAAGATGTCCTGTCATAGAGAAAAATGGTTTAACTTTATAACATACAGTATATCCCATACATGTTTGGCCTTGGAGCCCTTTGTCATGGAATACCTTATAAACACATCACTGCACCCTACTGTTCTGCAAAACACAGAGGATTGACTGCAGGGAGGCCCTGTTTCCTTAGCTATGGACTCAGGCTTGGTGAGGGGTCTGCAAATCCCCATATGGACCAGACCTTGAATAAATAACAGCACCTAAATACACATGGCCCCTTAAAAGATGTACATCCACATCTGTAATTTTAAAAATTCCAATTCTTAATCACTGGACACTGAACATATAACTGTGGTCCTAGTATGTGGAAGCATGAAGAGTAATTTCGCATTCAAAAGGGATCTTTAAAAGTAAAAATTTGTGGCTCAACCATCCTTAAAATGACTTTGATCCAATAAGTAATAACAACTGATATATTTTGGTGCTTAATATAGTAAGGTACTATACTAATTGCTTTATGGGGATGGTCTCATTTACTCCTTACAGCAATCCTATGAAGCAGGGACTATTATTACCATCTTCCTTGCATAGGTGAGAAAAATGAGGGTTAGTGAAATTAAGTGCAACAATTTGTTGAAAGCCATTCAGTATGAAGTGGTAGAGCTGGGAATTGAAGTGAAGAGCCTTACTCCAGAGCCTGCAGCTCAGCCATTAGGCTGTGTGTCCCTCATCTGAGCAACCTGTCCTGGAGGGAATGAAGCTATGTGTTTGAGCTTTTTAAGGAAAGAACAGAGATTTTTGTGTCCTGTTTGAGGGCAGCTAATTCTGTTCCTACATGTTCCTGAGGAACTCCTCTGTGGACTTCTCCTCCACAAGACCAAGCTTTCCCCTTTTCTCCATTAACTCTACAATGAAAGAAGAAAGCACACATTCCAGCATTTTGAGGAAAAAGAAGGCATAAAAGAAGGGATCTTTCCTCACACTTTTCCCTCATGACATCACATCCATCTTCTCTGCACCTCACCAGGACTTGGTTCAAAAAGAATTGGGAGAAAAAAAAAAAAGAATTACAGAGTTATGAAGTAACTTTGCTGGCGGGAGGGATATGTCCCTGCACCTTTCCTAAAAGAGGGGGGTATGTGTTGCTTAGAATGGAGGCCCATCATCTCACGTTTGGCCGTCATCCTGAGCTGTATGTCCTCTTCTCAGTCAGGGACAAGGCATGTGATTTGAATGTCTTAAGATATACTTTTGAACGTACAGCAAACATTAATATACATATTTTTTTTTTCCAAGCAGAAACACCAGAGAGCAAAATTCAGGAAGTGTAATGGCGGTCCTTCATGCGTAACAAGGACAATGACTGGGGAAGTAGGAGTTCTGAGTCCTTGACTCTCTGCCCCGTAAATTATCTGTTGAGTGCCGCTGCTTCATGTCTCAGATTGGCACTGCTCTGCTCTTTCCGCATATGGAATAGGTTGTTGCTTACACATACACAACAGAGAGCATCCCACCAGGAAAATGGAAGATAAAATTGCTTCCCTGAACTGTTTTTCTCTTAGCAAGTTATTTTCCAGAGTTTTCCCAGCATGTCTCAAGCAGCACTTCAATACCTCATCTCCCGAGGTGCGACACTATAGTCTAAATGATGTCCTGGGAAAACACTTACTTAGGATCTAGATGGGAGTTAACAATTTAACTGCCTTTTTTTTTTAAAAGAGCTGCATTTTAACACATTCATAGGAAGGGTCCGTGGGAGAAACAAAATCTGAGACTAGTCCATGGTATATTAATCCATCCTTACTCCACCCAGAATAACAGCACTACATAATTTCTTTTGTAGATTAGTATGGAGAAATATGTGCCATATATATATATGTCTCAATGTGTCTTCTCCCAGCTAAAAGCAGGGTGAAAGCAGAGAAAAGAGGGGCAGGAACAAAAATGACTCCAAGACCTAAAACATGCACACACAGTGATGACAGTTTGTAGACCTCACGCTGAGCTTTCCAGATGTGGATTCAAAGGAAAGGAATCTTGTCCACTCAGAGGATTCCATGGGATCAAACCAATTGCTCAAGGGGTTTTAAGCTGTTTTTGGCACTAAAATCAGGTAGGGGGTTTTGCCAGAGGCCTAGTGAAACAGATACCGTATAATGAAGTGAATTTCATATCCAAACACAGTCTTTACAGTAGAGTCAGTCAGGTTCATCGGGCTGTTCCTTATAAAGGCCCTCCAGCTCAGCTAGAAGCATCTCACCAAAGAGAATACTTCTACTGGGGGCCAGTCTACCCTATATAGTCAGCTCTCTGCTCGTCAATAATGTGCAAACAGTAGAGTTAAAATGAATCCAGAAAAACACTATATTAATAAAATGGACGGTCTGGTTATCACCTGAGTGCAGAAAGTTACATCTTGCTAGTAAATGTTTTACTGACTTAAATTTTGATCAGTTTGTAAGTTTCCTGTGCCTTTCCCATCAGCATCATAAATATTCAGAGGAGGGTATAGATGACAGCAGTGAGAAGTAGCAGCCTGGAAAAGGATAATCACCACCATCACAAGCTCTACCATTTCTTTATATGCATTATCTCTGCACTCCTCCCAGTAACGCTGCAAGAGGTTCTATCTTACAAAATAAGACACTGGAGATTATCGACACACCTCATTTTACTGAGCTGTGCTTTATTGGGCTTTGCAGATATTGCATCTTTTGCCGATTAAAGGTTTGTGGCAACCTTGTGTTGAGCAAGGCTATCATGGCATTTCTCCAACAGCATCTGCTCCCTTCATGTCCCTGGGTCACATTTTTTATTATTCTTGCAATATTTTAATCTTCTGTCTTCATTATACTCTTTATGATGATCTGTGACCCGTGATCTTTGATGCTGCCATTATAACGCTTTTGGGGAGCTCACATATGATGGCAAACTTAATTGATAAATATTGTGTGTGTTCTGACTGCTCCGCCAATCAGGCATCCCTCCATCTCTCTCTGACTCTCCTCAGGCCTCCCTATTTCCTGAGACATAATATTGAAATCAGACCAATTAGTGACCCTACAATGGTCTCTTAAATGTTTAAGTGAAAGGAAGATTCACACGTTTCCCACATTAAATCAAAAGCTAGAAACGATTAAGCTTAGTGGGGAAGGCATGTTGAAAGTGGAGATCGGCAGAAAACTAGGCCTCTTGAGCCAAACAGTTAGCCAAGTTGTGAATACAAAGGAAAAGTCCCCAAAGAAAATTAAAAGTGCTCCTCCGGCTCCTCCTGTGAACACATGAAAGATAAATGAAACAGCCTTATTGCTGATACGGAGAAAATTTTAGTGGTCTGGATAGAATATCCAACCTTAAGCCAAAGCCTAATCCAGAGCAAGGCCCCGACTCTCTCCAATTCTGTGAAGGTTGAGAGAGGTAGGGAAGCTGCAGAGGAAAGGTTGGAAGCACGCAGAGGTGGGCTCATGCGGTTTAAGGAAGCATTTCCATAACAGAGAAGTGCAAGTCGAAGCAGTGATTGCTGATGTAGAAGCCGCAGCAAGTTCTCCAGAAGCTCTGGCTCCGACGGCGAAGGTGGCTTCCTGAAACAACAGGTGTTTCAGTGCAGACGGAACAGCCTTCTGTTGGATGAAGATGCCATCTAGGACTTTCATAGCTAGAGAGAAATCAAAACCTGGCTTCAGAGTTCGGGCTGACTCTCTTGTTAGGGGCTCACGTAGCTGGAGACTTTAACTTGAAGCCAGTGCTCACTTACCACTCCACAGTCCTGGGGCCCTTAAGAATTATGCTAAATCGACTCTGCCTGAGCTCTGTAAATGGAACAGCAAAGTCTGGAGGATAGCGCAGCTGTTTACAACCTGGTTTATACTGAATATTTTAAGCCCACGGTTGAGACCTACTGCTCAGAAAAAAAGATTTCTTGCAAAATATTATTGCTCATGCAAAACAGCAGGTCAACCAAGAGCTCTGCCAGTAATGTACGAGGTTAAGGTCGTTTTCATGTCTGCTAACACAGCATCCATTCTGCAACCCATGGATCAAGGAGTGATTTCAACTTTCAAGTCTTATTATTCAAGATATACATTTCATAAGGCTGTAGCTGTCCTGAATAGTTGATTCCTCTATGGAGGTAGGCAGAGTTAATTGGAAACCTCTAGAAAGGATTCATCAATCTAGATGCCATTAAGGACATTCGTGATTCATGAGAATCATGAATCATTATCAACTTAGCTGATAAAGCAGTGGCAGGTTTGAGAGGACTGACTCCAGTTCTGAAAGAAGTTCTACTGCGTGTAAAACGCTACGAAACAGTATTGCACACTACAAAGAAATCGTTCATGAAAGGAAGAGTCACGTGATGTAGCAAACCTCACTGTTGTCTCATTTTGAGAACTTGCCACGGCCACCCTAGCCTTCAGCAACGCCCACCTTGATGAGTCCTCGACATGGAGGCAGGATCCTCCACCAGCAAAGATTATGACTCTGAAAGCTCAGATGATGGTTAGCAGTTTTTAGCAATAAAATATTCTTAAATTAAGACATGTACATTTTTTAAATCTATAATGCTATGGCACAGTTAACAAGACTATAGTAAAGTGTGCATATAACTTTTATATGCACTGAGAAGCCAAAACATTCATTTGACGTGCTATATTGCGGTGGTCTGGAGTTGAACGCACAGCACCAGGTAGCCATGCGATGAATTGCCAGAGCTCATGAGTAGTGGAGCGGACTGTAACTCCATTTCTGACTTTCCACCATACCAAGCCGCCTCTTTATTTCTACAATTTAATTAGGAGGTTCGCCCCGCTCCCCATGTCTTACGATCCCTTCCTATTTTGTATGATTTTCTTCCCAGTGGCACAAGAGGACTAAACATCATTTGAAAAAAGAAATCACTCTGTTGATCTTTTGAGTAGAATTAATACTCTAGTAGAGAGGGAGAAAGCACTTCTCAATCCTTGCACTCTGTTGGTAGCAACAGCGCAATCTGAGTTCTTGAACAGTCTCCTCCGGATTTCTGTTGACCTAACACATTCTCATTAAAAGCCACTTATCTGCATTCCTGTACTGAGGTTACTGCCCTTTTTGTGCATTTGTGATAGGGAGCTGCTTTGGGGGTTGGTTTTCCCGTTTGCACCTGTTTCATTTCTTCAGCACACATCTAGGGCCTGCCAGCACTGTACAGTGAGCCTCAGTGTGTTACAGATGCACTCAAACCATGAGCGGTTTCCTTAAGGAAAAGCGTCCTTGTTGACGTGAGATCCATACTTCTACTTCCCAAAATACCTAGCTGCGGCCATGTCCATATAATTAATGCTGCTTTGAAGAATAGTTGAGCAAACATTTTTATCAATGATTAAACTTGAGAGACTGCATAGTTCACCTGGGATGTAGGGTCTGCACTCAATATTATACCAAAAGGCTAATCCATATGGAACTATGTAGAGCTGGTTCATTCACTTTTACAACTGTGAATTGTGTCAGAGCACTGATTAAATCATAATTTTAAAAATCTATCCCTTTATTGGTGTACATTTCATTTTTTCCCAGTTTCTTAAAAAAGGTCTGTTTATTTTGCTGTTACAGACTGTTGCTGTGAATACTCTCATTCATGTCTACATGTGAACATTTCCAAAAATTTTTCTGGAGCGCGTGCTAAGACATGGAATTGATGATTCACTGGGTGTTCCTCATCTCTACCTTTATTAGCGATTGTCAAATTGTTCTCCAGTTTACATTCTTAGTGGCAGTAGATGGAGGAGACTTTCTTTGACCACACATCTTCATCAGCCTTTGGTTTATCAGATTTTTTTTTAAAGATTTTATTTATTCATTTAACAGAGATCACAAGTAGGCAGAGAGGCAGGCAGGGGGCAGTGGGGGAAAGCAGGCTCCCTGCTGAGCAGAGAGTCTGATGTGAGGCTTGATCCTAGGACCCTGGGATCATAACCTGAGCTGAAGGCAGAGGCTTTAACCCACTGAGCCACCCAGGCGCTCCTGGTTTTATCAGATTTTTATTTATTTTTGCCTACCTGATGGGTATGAGATATTCCACTGTAGGTTTTTTTTCATTTAATAAATACTTACTGAGCATCAGATGTTATAGTGGGAAGTATAGTGGGAATTACTTTCTTATTATGTTACGTTAGTCACCAGTTTCTGATGTAGTGTTCCATGATTCGTTGTTTGAGTGTAGCGCTGATGGGTGTGAAATAGTCCACTGTAGTTTTGAAAGTCTTCAAGTGTTTGGTAATAGCTGACTTGGTAGCTCTATGAAAATAGAGCTTGTTCTAAATGGAACAGATACAACATAAGAAGAATTTATTCCATGAGGTCCTGATGACTGTGGTCAAGGAAACCAGTTGCTGCCAGTGCTTTGAGGGGTTATACTAAAAAATAAAAATGTCACTGGTATTCATATTTTAACAAGTTGTAAAAAGTTCTTCCCCTTTTTCTACTCAGATTGGGTTATGAAGTTGGTGTTAGCAATAAATAAATTAGTCAAGATTGGCACCTATCTGCACAAGGAAAGTGTTGCTTAGAAATGGAAAGACAGGTGGGGGGGGTGCCTTGGTGGTGCAGTGGGTTAAGCTGAGGATTCTTGGTTTCAGCTCAGGTCGTGATCTCAGGGTCATGGGATCAGGCCCCACGTCCGTCTCCACACTCAGCTCAGAGTCTGCTTGAGATTTTTGCCTCTCCTGCTTGTGTTCTCTCTCAAACAAACAAAAAAGGAAATGTGGAGACATGTCCTGGGACATGCTTGAAGATGTTCTCAGGTGCATGGGGTGGGGCAGGGTGGAGTGGCGGCATTGGCGCCTGAGGTGCCTTGTGAGGCTGGGCCATCCTCTGGGGACCAGCCACAAATCCCAGGCCTGATTAGTAAACTGCCTCTTAATCCGTGTTTATTTTCCCTTTGTTATCTCTGAGCCTTTAATTAATTCTTATTTCATCATGTTAGCCTTATTGCAGCCCTACTACAGGGAAGGAAGGAAAGAGTCTTAAGACCCCTTGAGTCCGATTTGTGAAAGAGTAGAAATGGCCCCGGAGACAAAGATGGCGGCAACAGCGATGGGCGACGAGACTCCAAGGGAAAGGTGAATCTTGAGGGGACTGAAATCTGGTTATCAATCCAGTCTCCCATTCTTGTGTAGAGATTCTACCTCCATTCCGATCTCGGAAGGGGTGTAGAGGGAGGCAGTGTCCCTCACTGGCTGCTGGGCAGGTGAATCCTGGCTGCCTCACTTGTGAAACAAGCCCCTTCTTCCTTAGTTTCCAGGGAGTCGGCATGACACTGCAGAAAGAGGGTGCTCTTTGCAGCTGGCAAATCTGAGTTCACATCCACGCTAGGAGAGGTTTGTGAACTTGGGCAAATTACTTTAGCTCCCGGAGCCTCCAGTTCCTTAGCTCTACAACGAGGGTAAGAGTGCACACACTCTTAACTTCAAGAGCTACCACGAGGATGAAATAGGATTGCGTAGGTGAAAGCACCTTGTATCATGTCTGGAACACAACATACAGGGAAGAAATATTCATTCCCTTCCTCCCCCGCCCCACCCCTCTGTCCCTGGGACCAGCTTCCTTGCAACCCAGCATCCTTGGAGGCAGGTCTGTTGGCCCCGCACCTTACGTGAGCCCCCAACACCTGCACAAAAGTTGACCTCTCCCAGGCCTTGTCTCTGCTATTGGATAACAATTGACTGACAGTGATTAGCTTCATATCGTACACTCTATGCATAGTTTCAGGTACCCCAGCGTATTTATGGGGGAGAGGCAGTATCTGGGGGACAGCAGGAACCCAGGAATAATTAACAGTAGCCTCCAGATCATACCATGTACCTTCAGCACAAGCCTCAGCTGTTTCATTTGGAGGTATATGGATTTTTCTCTGAAAGCCCCCAGGGAGCAATCATTGTCCTCACTGCCCTTAAGGTAACTGCCTCTCTTCACTGCTGGAAGAGATTTAGGACCAACAGATGAGATTATGATTATCCATGACACTCTTTGGTCTTAAATTAAAATGCTTTCAGTGGTGGGTGGCTGGCTTAGTGGCTGCCTCTGGAACCTTCCATCTCTCAGTTAGCATTTCAAATTTGCCCCTGCAGCAGCTTCCTCCTCTGGGAGGAAGACGGCCCCTGATAAGGATTCCAAACAGGGCCTCAGCCCTGTGCTTACCCACGAACACTCAGCCGGCTAGAAACATCCTTCCCTCGGGCACCACAGCCCCTTCCTGGCCCTCTCAGTGGAGCCACAGAAGATCAAACAAGCTTAATCTCTGACCCCCACACTGGCCACCTAGCAGGAGTCTGTCTTTAGGGCAAGGGGGATCTGAAATAATTCATGTTACCCTCACCACAGTGTTCTTTCTCTGCAGGAGGCTGTCGGCTGCTTAGGGCTATCAATCTGACATACTTCTCTAGTTCTAAGCGGAGACTAAAATACCATTTAAGTCTTATTCCAACAGTTCTCGAATCATGTGGGTATTACAAAGCATGAAATCATCATCTCAAAAACTCAATTTTAAAGTGCTGGTTCTTTGGGAAAAATACGAAAGAACATTTCCCCCTGTTTACTCTGAGGTTTGCTCTCCCCCCTCCCCCAATAGTGTGGTTATTATGTTTTTCTTAATCTTTGGAGATTAGGTTTCAATTTTTCACCTAGGCTCCAATTTGCCCATAAATCTCTTCATTTTGCTTCATTTAAATGTTTTGGCCAACTTCATGGTTTAATAATGAGAAATAAAATTGGAGCCTTAATGACTATTAAGGAGGGAATTTTCATTTCATCTGGAATTAAAAGAGCTGTTAGAGAGGCGGGCACCCCGTCAGACAAGCTGTCACAACCTTCGCTGGAGCGTGCCAAATGTGGCTTGATATTATAAGTTTCTTTACACCCAGGGCACTCCTGCAATACGATTGCTTGAAAATCCTTCAGATCCACCTGATGGCTATGCCCCTACTGATTAAGCTGAGAACTCTTCATTGAATTCGGGCCATCTGAGAAGCCCCCTAGGTCCCCGGGGTGTCCCTCACATGCTGCCCATCAGAGCTAAGGCAAGTTACCCCATTCCAGAATGCTCCAGCACAGGTCGTATAATGGGGGCCCCGAGACCACGACGATCAGATAACCAGGCAGCAGAGAGTACTGTTTCAACACCTCCGCCCGAGCGGACGAAACTACGAAAAGTTTTAAAACCCCTTTCTCATAGGTTGACCAGTGGAGAAAGTTATCCACCGCATGGCTACATAGCCTAGAATTCCCTCCTTGTCCCAGAGCTGAGAGGAAACCCTAGCTGGGTAATTGCCCTTGTGCAGAGAAAGGAGCTCCAGTTTCTTCTGCTTTTGCAGAATATAGCGAGTCCTCTGAGACAGTCCATGGAGAGGCTGCTTGGCCCTGGATAGGATAATGAGGACTGGCTGGAGCCGGATCAACCTATTTCTACTGGGGGCTTGTTGGATGGTTAGGAGGGAGAAAGAACTTCAGATTCTTCCATCGTAGCTAACCCCTCCAGGTAAGTCCCACCCAGGCCACTTTCCTCCCCACGGGTCACCTTGAAGAATTATCCTACAAGTATCCCATCCTTCATTTGACATTTAGTCCTATGTTGTCTTAGGTGAGAATGCTTTGTGCATTGGCCTTTTAACATGGATTGTAAAAGTTCAAAGGTCAAGAACCTTGTTCTATAGTTTTGATTCATTCATTGACTGATAAACAAATCAGGGACGAAGCCACTCATGACTCCAGCACCTACTATGGTGGAGGGCACTGAGCAAGGCTTACTGTTTGCTACTCCAGGGACCCCAGAGAAGTGCGGTACCTAATTTCTGCCTTCAAGTAGCTCACGATCTTGTTGGATAAGCTCAGTGTGTATGGAGAGAAAGATAATGCACTAGCACACCATAAGGTCACCATGGTTCAAAAACACATAAAAATCGCTAGAAGACAAAATTTTACAAGACCAGTGCTCTAACCCCTGAGCTATGGAGCCATCACTAGAAGACATAATTTTAATACTGAGTTTCTTTAGGTACTGCAGTTTAGGTTCCTTTGTTTTTTTTTCTTCTCCTTTTTGGATTTTTCCAAAGTTTCTATAATGCATGTGTATTACATATATATATATAATATTTATATGTATATATAATATACATATATATACGTGTGTGTATATATGTGTGTGTGTGTGTGTGTGTGTGTGTGTGTGTGTATATACCTGAACCTTAAGGAATATGTTCAGGAAAACAGCATTTTTGAAACTCGCCGAAACTGACCAGACTTCTCAGTATAGTAATCAGTCTACATGCTAGAGTTGTAACTCACTGACCTTCAAACTGTGACGGTGTCTTACATTTTAAAAACAAACCACCAAGGGGAGAGGTTTGGGTTTTCCTGGCAAGTAGGAGGAGACTGAACTTGATTTTGATTACGTTGGTAAAAAGATCGAGCCCCATTGCTCTGAGCAAGTACCACCTTGATGGACTTCTATTGAAATGGATAGCCCACAAAACCAAGTTTTGGTAATTTTGTTTTGAGCAGAAATCACTTTTTGAGGATAATGAGGAGAGAAGGGAGAAGGCTGATTGATTTTTCCAAAACTGGCATATGGAGTCGGGAGGCTGAATCCTTCTAACCTAGAGAGAAGGCCTGTAGACAGCTGGAAGAAAATATCCCCTTGTCCTTATCGACTGGAACTCATGCTCCAACAGCCCATGATGCCATCAGCCTGCTCTCCCCACTCAGTTCGTGCCCAGTAAAATAAAGGAAATCATATTCTTGCCTGGTATAAATTATTAATCTGTTCTACGCACAACTGCTTTAGATCAAGTGTTTCTTAACATACTGCTGCCACTCAGTGTCCCCCTGCAGCATTTTTATGTACGTTCGGTCTCAGCTGAACTTGCCTCATTCGTTCAGACATTCCTTCACGGGAGCTCTTTCAATCCTACACTGAAAGAATAAAAGATGGAAAAGGCAAGTTCTCTGCACTTTTCGTGCCTTACTCTGGTCGGTGGGGGTAAGAACAACACATGTATCATGTACATACAGTTCAAGGTGACAGAAGGTGCTGAGAGCCATTGAAAAGGTTTGGGAATGTTTAAGAGAGGGAGAGGTTACTTCCTTACTCCTCTGCGGATGGGGGTCACTGCAGGCTTCACAGGGGGAGATGGGATGTGAGCTCGTTCTTCAGTCGGTAAGCTCTAGCGATACAGAGATGACTGGGAAGGACATTCCAGGAGGTGAACATTGTCCAAGCGATGACAGATGAAAAGCACGGAATACACAGGATCAAGCCGGACCAGGCAGTGGTGTGGATGGATTGCAGGGTGGATGGAGGGTAGGTGAGAAAAGGGTCTGGAGAAGTTTGAAAGATCAGCCTGGTCTGGATCAGGGAAGACCTTAAATCCTCTGGAAATAAGGGCAGGCTCAGCAAACCTGCTGCTGTCTTTGGAACAAAAATGTGCTAGCTGATTAAAAATGTTACTTCTGAATTCTGTACTTGATTGGCCCACTCGACCACTCAGATTTTAACAATTCCATTGTCCTGACCTTTCTGAAAATTGTTTTCTGCCTAAATTGGACATGGATAAGGACTATTGGACTATAAGGACTAAAATGGACTATTGATTAGGACAGAGTGTAAATGGAAGACTTACTCTTGTTCTCACAGGTTATGTTCAGTAACACTATTGGCTTTGCTTTTTGTCTGCTCACTTAACACCAGAGGAACTTTGCTTGGCAGCTGATGAGGACAGAGGGAAAGAGGTTTTAAGAAGTCAGCTCAGGCATCTTAACACTCAACTGGGAATGGGGGAAAAAACACCTTTTACTTCCTGCATCTACATATACGGTTGGCTTAGAAATAAATTACATCAAAGATCACTCAGTGGGAACTAAGCCAGAGGACTAAACCTGGCAATATTATCAAGCAGCACGGAGAAAGGCTGAAGTGCTAATGCAAAGCGTTCTCTCTCTTTTGAAATGGGCATAGGGAGCACTGGCATAACCTGCAGGTCTGTGTGTTAAACCACACACACACACACACACACACACATATGTACACACACGCATGGTTCAGCCTATGTAAGGGGAAAGGGAAGAAGCAAAGAAAAATAAATCTCTCTGTACAGAACTGTTTCTCACCTGATCCTCCTCAAGCTAGTTCTTCGAATCCTGTCCCCACACTGGAGCGCGTGGGCAGACCCAGGTTCCTGGTAATGCTGCTGGGTGCTGTCTGCCTGTGGATGACTCCTTGACCTTCAAAATTTGACCACGTTTTGGGGCTCTGACATGCTTTTTCATGCTCAGTTAGTGCTCCAGGATTACAGATGATGTAGAAATGGAAGTTACATTCTGTTACTCTTAATGGCAAAGCTACCACAAACCTAATCAAAACAATCCAAGTAGAATAACTTTTGAGGCAGACTCCGTTGTACTATGGATAACAGGATGGTTTAATGGACTGAAAAGGAAAATCATTTTCGATGTTCCTGTACATCACAAATGGGGGGGAGGTTGGTTCTGAATTAACTGTTCACATTGGTTCCACACCTTCACTTCTGTATTCACACTCCTTCCCCCCAATTTAAAAAATATTTGAGCTCATTCTCCACTTGGCACCATTCCGTTGCCTACTTCAGTTAGTCTTTCTGTATTCTGCAGGGCTAGGTTGTTTGTCTCTGCAGTGAATCCCACTAATGTAATTTAAAGAAACCCAGGAATGAGACAGAGATACAAATCCCCAGTGTTGGAAATAGGAAAGCGCACGGTAGGAGAGCTGGAATCCCACAAAAAGCAGCATGAGGATGAAGGCAAAAGCGATCTCTCATCGTAAGAGTGCTCAATTCAACGTGAATTAACCACAGTGCACGCCAAGGGAGAAGAAGCAAAGCCTTGCTTTTCTAGCCTTGAAAACCGTTTTTAACAACCCCCAAGTCACAGTCCTGCTTCCTCCACTAAGCCCATCTCCACCACGTGGATAGGGTCCTTGGCCCCTCTGAATTTCTATGTGGTTTATATTCCAAGTCACACACTCCAGCACTTGGATATCTCATGTCTTACTTCCATCGGTCTTCATAGGTGAGCTCTGTCTGCCCAGGCAGAATAGAAATAATTTCTTCCCTTTCCTCACTACATCCCACAGAATCTAATGTGGTGCTGTGTGTTAAAGAAATCCCCTCTCAAGGTCACTCACCAATGTCAAAACAGTGCCAACAGGATGAGAAGTCCTTTGGTCCCTCTGACTTTTCTGGCATAGTCAAGAGAGAACATTAGGTTAGGCACAAGGAATATAGTGAGCAGTATCTTTTAGCTAATTTTCTAGAAGGAGGATCATTGCAGTCACATGTTTGATCTCTACCCTCCATAATATGGAGTCAAAGCAGTCTTACCTGTCACTAGGGTCAAGTCCCCAGACAAAACCTCAGTCACAAGGCACTGATTCCCTGATGCACTTCAATACATCCCAGCCAGCAAAATACTTATATGCATGCCCTTAGCTAATATCTGGACAGATTATAGCTCAGTTTCTGCATGCTCCTTCCTTCTTGGGCTCTCAAGTCTTCTGTTATTTTTGACCAGAGAGGTCATTTTCCATTTGATTGCCTTTGTGGATTTTGTTTCTCAACACTGGTGCTCTTTGTATGATACTAGTATTTTTTCATTCATTCTCCAGATTTAGGAGTATGGCATTAATAAAATTTGAAAAATGATATTCTATCAAGAGTGATAGAACTTCTCTTACCTGCTGGTCTTTAAATTGTAACAGATTTATTGACACCTTCAGTTCTAAAACTTGCCCACTTTTTTCTTCTAGTAGCCACACCAAGTTGTAAAATATATCTCTCTTTATATGTAGATATATAGATACATAAATATTTATACTCATATTTATATAAATGCATTTTTTAATAAAACAAAGTAAAATATATATACTTTTCTCTATGAGAACAGCTTTTTGAAGGCTTGACATCACTGATCTTTGAGGCACACTGTTGGATTACCAGGCTGACACCCCCTTGGGGCACCCTTTGGGTAACAGTGGGGATTTTCCTATGGGGAGAAAGTCATCTTTCACAGAAAACACTCATAACTCAAGGCAACTAAAGGTTTAATTTCTGTCTTGAGAGGGCCCCATAGGAAGCACCAGCCTTCGGCAAAATCCTTATGAAAGGATTCCTTCTCTGAATTTTCCAAACAGGCCTCTTTGTTATTACCCCAAGAGAGTGAACCACCAGTCAGGGAATTAAATCTCCCTTATCGTTTCCAGACTATTTTACCTTGCTGTGCACACCCCATTGGCGGGAGAGCCACAAATGGTTCCTCAAGCTCCACTCCAACCACCAATCTGCCGTGTCTGAAATGCCCCAGCCCTTGCCGGCTCACGTATTTGACTCCTACACCATGGGGAAGTCCCCCTTGGATTCCAAAAGAAAATTCAACTCCTTGGAATCCAAAACTAATAAACTTTCACAGAGTGGCCCCAGGTGGATTGGTTATCACGCTATGTCGGTCTCACCTAACCAATAAGGCAGCCGGTTGGCAAGTTCCCAGGATGAATATTCTCCTATGACCATTGGATTAGAGGAAGCCAAAAGATTTTCGGCCGTCTACACGCTCAACTTACACCCCACCTGGGTTCTGGGGTAGAGATCTTGTGACGGTTGGGGCCCTGCAAGGCAATTAAAAGAAATAAAGCAAAGTATTATATTTTAATTGATGTAATCTTCAAGCTCCCAGTGGAATCTGGGGTGATATCTGACTAGAGTTACCCCAGGTATCAATTGATGGCTATTCTGTGAAAGTGCATTTAGGAAGACAAAACCCTACGAATCCCGAACTTCATTAACATGTGTATCCGTTTGGGGGGAGAGGGGGGTTGGCTCAGACTCCCAGGACTACAAATTGAAAGAAGCCACCTAGATTTTTCTGGGATCTGAACAAAGGCCAAAGGGGGTGGGGGAGTTGGAGAAGGGAGAGAGGGTGGAGAGAGAGAGAGAGAGGGAGGGAGGAGGGCAGGTGGAGGGGAAGACACCAAGTAGGTTTATATTTTTATTTGCTTTTAGCGTATCTGGATGTCGGACACACCAAGCTATCCTTCCCAAACCCAAACAGCTTTCACCCATCACTAACACTTCAGGGTTTGTTTCTGTTTTATTGTAAATATTCCAGTTGAAGAAAGATAAACAGACAAGAAAAAACCGCTTTATACAGTATACAGAGTCAGATAGAAAATACAGAATGGAAAAGAAAGCCGACAACCAACAGATAAAAAGTGGAGGCGAACCAAGGAAGAAGACTAGTTGGTTGCAGGTTCATGGACCAGCTCGGGCGAGGCACAGCGACCGTCCCCGCAGCTAATAGAAACTGTCTAGCGCTGTCAGTCTTATCTTCACTGCACGCGGTGAAGGACACAGACTTCATAAATGATTCATGGGGACTTTTATTTCACTAATCCATTAAAAAAAGTTGGCTATTGATCAAGATATCCTGCTCATAAAAACGAGTTGTTTAAAAAAAAAAAAATCAAAACAAAAAATCCGTTCCCGCCCCAGTGTGATCTGACAGTAGAGACCACACTGCCGGAAGCAAGGAACGGAGCTGTGGGTTAGAACAGTGGGGCACCACTGGGGTCTGCGGTCAGGCGGCCTTCGGTGCCCTTCCCACCAAATCCACGAGACTCGAGGCAAGTTTGAAAAAAATACTCGAGTCTTTTCAGAGCTTGCCATCATTTGATGGTTTAAGAGGGGAAAAAAAAGATTCAAATTCATGAGAGAGGTCAGCCAGGACACTACCGGCGTCCTTAAGGGAAATCATCAGGGTCCCATTTTGGCCCCCAGGATGGCAGTTTAACTAACAGGACTGGCATAAGGAAGCTGTTGAACTACCCAAATGGTAAAAACAAACAAACAAAAACCACCAAAAAACAAAAAAACCCATGGAATTAAGCTCATCATCTTCCAGAGATGTCTTTATTTTTAGTACATTCAGAACAGAAATGTGAGGACAGTTGGATTCGAGGTGACAGTGGTGGTGGTGACGGTGGTGGTAGGGGCTATTTATTTCTGTCTCCCTCTGAATTGTCTACGTTTACAATCAGGAATTGCATAGAATTTGTTTTCCATCAGAAAATGAAAACTCTGCATGAAACTCCCAGCTGGTGAAGCCAAGCAAAGGTCACAGAGATGCTGGGAAGCCCTTCCCCTCAGCTGAGTGTGTTGGACCCCGCAAACATCTCACAGAGAACGCAGTAACCAGCAGCCATCTGAGAGCCTGGAAAGCATCAGTCATTCTGATTTCGGAGATGGAAGAGAAGTTAAATACTTTACTCAAACTCACACGAGGGGACTTCTGCCTCAGCTGAGGTTAGAGCTCAACAGGCCCCAGTTTCCAGCCCTGGGTGTATCAGCTGTGAGGCCCCACCTATGTCCTAAAAACCTGGCACCTTCTTGATTATTTAAAGTTCTTTCCACTTAATAAACACGCACAGTACACACTCACCCACATACACATGCACACACACACACACACACACACACACACACCCCTGCACCCAGATTTCACATCTAGTAGAAAGAAATCACCCAATCCACAATAGTCTTGGGCATCTGGCTTCAAAGGCAGCCTCTGAGTTTGGTTAAAGAGATGCCCTTGACAAAGGATGCACCGTACCAATAGGGGGGCCCCACCTCCCTTCTCCCCTGTGACTAGCACATTCCATCTGAAGCCAAGCCAGGGTATGGGAAAAGTGTTTTACTGCCACTCTGTGGCCCCAGGACACCTTATGCCCCAGGACACCTAATGCATTCTGCTCTCCTCCCCTGTCTCTGTTCTTCAGAGATCACCTTCACAAAAGCCCAAATCAAACCCAGTGGTAGTGAAAGTCAGAAAGAGAGAGAGGGAAAGAGAAGACATAGTAACCCCTGAAATCCCAGGCATTTCAAGGTCTCTCTCAGTAAACCATGAATTGATTGGATTTGGGCATTTAAAAAATTACTTTAATGGACTTTTGAGACTCTCCACCTCATTTTTCCCAAGACCCTTCTCCTACACTCACTGGAGCCCCCAACCCCCACTTAGAAAAGAGAGGTCGGCACCTGAAATCCAATGCACTGGCCACTCCATGTCCTAAAATTTAGGAAAAAGAAACGGATTATTTAGACTCCCAATGCCTAACGCAGCCTCCCCCTCCAAAAAAAACCAAAAACAACCCCCCCCCCCAAATCAAATGGCTAGAATTGAGACAACACGAAGAAGAAAAGTGGGGCGGGGCGGGCGAAGATGGGGAAGGGAAAACAAAACAACATTAACAAAAATATACAAATCCAGAAAAGAAAAACTTCCCTGTTGAGTTTAATTTGTTTTCCTGTAAGAACTAGACCCAGGGTACAATGGCCCCTTCCTAGGGGCAATTCCACTGATGATTCCACCAATTCATTGGACAGGTCTGAGCAGGGACCCCCACCCCAGACTCTGTAATTCTGGCGGGAGGAAAAGGCCCACTGGGAGAAGATGGGTCCTTGTGGCCAGGAGGGAGGGCGTCCCCTCGCCGCTGGGGTGCAACGTCTCTGGGTGGTCCCGGCTCCCGGCCCCGGGCGCTGGGTCTGGCCGGGGCGGCAGGCTCTCTGCGCTCTTTCGGTCAAGCTCCTGGATCCAGGCTCAGGCGAGAAGCGTGGACGCCGCACGGGTCCCGGCTCCCCGCGGAGCGCAGCGCCCCCGGCCGGCCCTCCCGCCTCCCCGCCCGGCCTGCACGTGTCCGGCGCCCCCGGGGCTACTCGGGCTCGCTGCTGTTGGTGGTCTTCTCCCACTCCAGGCTCTCCTCGCTGCGGGCGGGAGACGGCCGCGCCCGCAGGCCCTGGAACCTGCGGCACTCGGGGCAGACGCGGATGTGTGTGCAGCCGCGGGCCACCAGGGCGGCCTCCTGGGCCAGTCTCTGCGCCAGCTGGTCAGGCTCCCCGGCCCCGCACAGCTTGCCGTTGCTGAGCGTCGCGGTGCCGCGCGGCCGGCGCTCCTCGGGAATGGGGGGCCGAGGCGGAGGCACCCCAGCTCGCCGTCGGCGGGGGTGGACACTGTCCTGACACAAGATGATGCTGCGCAACTCGGTCACCATCTCCTGGCAGACGGACACCTGGGGAGGGAGGAGGAGGTCACAGTTCAACATCTCAGAACCAGCCCCTGCGGGTCCCTGGCCTGTCCCTTGCACATCTGCTTGGGTGGGCTGGGGTGGGGGGCAGAGTCTCCGAATTGAATAATTGTAGGTATGGAGATACTGGGAAGACCTGTCAACCCATCCCCTCATTATACCTCCCACTTAGCATTTGAACGTGCTCCCCACCCTGCCAGCTGGTGGCCCAGTCTTTGCCACACACCTCCAAAGACACTGGCCTCACTATGTTGGGACAGAGCCCATGAAAAAGTTCTTCCCTCTACAGACGTCACAATTCGTCTTCCTAAAATTTCCTTCCATCCATCCCTGTTAGATTTATACCCTGAAGCCTACTAAGTAATAGCCTCTCTTCTGCAGGTCAGTGTTTCAAGTACCTGAAAAATTCACTCTCCGTGAACATTCTGTTCTCAGGCTAAAGACTCTCATTCTTTGGGTCGAGTGGTTATAGCTAGAAAGAATACTCAATATAACAACAAAAGGAACAGCAATCACCACCCTCTAGGTCCACAGCCTCCTGAAAAAAAACCCCTGGGTCCAGCTCCATTTCAGAATATTTTAGATTTTAGAGTGGTTATACAACACCCATGCTCTATACTGTGTATCGAAGCCAGTGGGGTCTAGGGCAGACCCTATATTCAAACACATTAAAAGTTGTTAAGAGTAAATCCTGAGAGTTCTCATCACAAGGAGAAAATTGGTTTTCTTTTTTTTTTTCCTTCTTTTTTATTGTATCTGTATGAGATGACAGATGCGAGCGAAACCTGCAGTGATCATTTCACAGTATCGGTAAATCAGACCATTACCCTCTATGCCTCACACTTATGCCGTAATGTATGTCAATTATTTATCAATACAACTGGAAAAGGGCCCATTAGCATTTCTGTAGCAAAATGTTCATACCTTTACACGGAGTGGGACAAAGACCACAAACATTAATGCTAGCCTCAGACCTGTGCAAGTTTTGTCGCCCAGTGTACTTTGTACAAAATATATTTAAAAATTTGGAACTTTCCAAGCCTTTTAGGTTTCAGAGTTGTGGGTGAAGAATAATGACCCTGCACGGCTGCTACTTCTACTCTACCCATTTCACAGATGTGGAAAGGGAGGCTCAGCGAAGTCATAGACCTTGTGAAAAATCACTTGACTCACCAAGAGCTGGCCCAGAATTTGAACCTAAACCTATCCACTCCAAAGCACGTGCACGCTCTGTTTAGTTCTCTACTCTGTGCTGGAAAGGACGCTTTCCGGGACGATGACAGGAGGAAAAAAACCTGCTCTTTCATGGTCTTTCTTCCAGTCTTCTTATTCTATCAATGGAATGGTTGTTCTACTAGAGCCAAAGAGCTAATGGAGCCTTTACTCTTCATTTTAGCTCTTAGAAGTTCTCACTGAGGTTTTCGAGGTATATCCTGAGGGTGCTTAAGCTTTTAAGAATAACCAGATCCTCTATCTGGAGTGGCTGCAGGGAAGGAATATCATCTAATGGGTTACGACCCATCTAAACCCTTCCTAAACTGAGCCCTGTTACTAAATATCAGAGACTCTGGGCAAGTCCCGTAACATCTCTGTGCTTCCAGTAATAACCGTAAAGCTAAAACAATAGCACCTGCCTAATCTATTACATGTGACAAGACATACATTTATCGGCTGTCAACTATGTATCAAGCACTGTGCTTTGCACGAAAATAAGATAGTGGCCACAGTCCTGGCTTTTAGGCAATACAATGTTCAGTAGGGAGGCTGATATGAAAATAATTGCAATACAGTGTCTAAGTGCTTGATCAACAGGTTGTAATGGTATTGGAAAAGAGGAGAAATGATCAACTCCTCCCATCCAAGGATGAAGGCAGGAGAACTGGGGAAGGTTTCAGAAAGGAACCCCTGAACTGAGTCTTACAGAGTAAGTAAGTAGCACCATTATTTTAGGAGTAGACAATGCATGAAAACCAGTAAAGTTGGGGGAAGAAGTTGGGGTGGGGCTGGGGAACCGAGAGAGCCTGGTGTCAGGCAAGGCAAGGGAGGAGAAAGCTTCTGGAAGCTTCTGGAAGGAACTGTCCACTTCATGAAGGGCACACTGAGGTCCAGTAAGGCCCCTTGGGTTCTCTTTGGTTTTGTCTATTGGGAGGGGTTAGATCTCTTAGCAATGACTGTTCAGTGCAGGGGTAGGGAGGAGTCAGACTGCCCTGCATTGAGGACTGGATGGGAGGTCAGGAACTGGAGACAGCTGGATCCCCCTGGTTTGGAGGAGGGGAAGGATAGCACAAGAGTAATAGTAACACTGCTACTATTTTATGACTTTTTGTTGAAAAGCCCAGCATGGAGCCCAACAAGGGCCTTGAACTCGTGACCCTGAAGTCAAGACGTGAGCTTAGATCAAGAGTCAAATGCTTAACTGACTGAGCCACCCAGGTGCCCCAATATTATTATTTCAAAATAGAAGATAAACTTGAGCATGATTTTAGATTTTGGGGAGAGAGCAAGAGGCAAACCTACAAGAGAGAAAAAGGTAAACTTAAAAGGGAGAAAAAGGAAAATCCTGGAGTAGCCGAGGGACAGAGGGGTATCCAGGGGCATCTGCGGTGGCTGCAGCGGTGGCTTCAGCTGTGGGTAAAGTTTTTAGTGGGGTTTTGATTCGGGGCTAGCCACTCCTGATTTGTGGGAGTGGGCAGGAGTAAAATTAACCGTTACGCATGAAGGGACAGAGCGATGTGACGAGCAGGTGATGGTTTGGAAGTCCGAGTGGGTATGGGAAAGAGTCTGAGCACAGAAAAGTAAAAGGAGCAGAAGGCAGGGCTGTATTGAGGCCCCGCCTGAGGCTGGACCCCACAGACGGAGGGGCACATGTATATCCCTGTGTTTCCAGTGTAAGGGAGGAGGCTTACAACGACCCAGAGTTGAGAGACTGAGAGAAAAGTGAACATGCGCTAAAAACCAAATAATGCCTTCAGCATGTCAGGACCGGTGCCCCTTCTCAGAGGTAGAATGGGAAAGAATGGGATAAAGTCTTCTGCCTTCTATCCAGACTTCTCAGTCTGTGTGAAATTTACATTAACCCAGTTCTTAAGCTACAGGTTTGGGAATTAAACGGACCCAAAATCCCTGAGAAGGGAGATGTACTTCTTGGCCTTATGTGAATTGGGATATCTCTAAACATCTTTACCAGTAAGGCGAAACATACCAAAGACAGAAGAACCAAAGTCGTCCCTTCCACTGGTAGCCTGGTACTTTGGGCTTTTCCTCTTTGCTCACACTACACCTTATATTACAGTTGTAGAAGACTTCGTTGTGAGTAAAACACACATTATGTATTTACCACCTGGGCTGTTCTGGAAAAGAGTCTGAAGCTCAGGAGTTAAGTGCACTTTCTGCAGTGGTATGATTATAAGGGATGAAGCATCAACCCAGACCGCTTGCCCGTGGGATCGGGACTCTTTCTGCCTCGCTGTCCCGTGTGTGCTCCCCCCTCTTCCGGGATCTCACAGGTTTTGTCTGAAATGACTTCCGTAGGTGTGTGAGCCGATCGGCCAACACCACAGGTCGTACCCATTCGAAGGTTTACCTCAGTAGCTTCCGAGTGTCGGAGAGTCCATAAAAACTCCAACATAGCCATAAAAATGGCCACGATTAAGCCACAGATAAGAACCACAAAGATTCCACCAATATTCTCCATCCCCAGTCCTGCAAGAGAGTGAGAACAAACACAAAATAACATAAGAGGGCTATAAGTCATACTCATTCTACCAAAATGCTGGAAGTCGTTTAACCAACCAGAACCTGAGTCTTGTAGATGCTTTTCACACATCTTCCTTGCAGGAGATATAATTATTCTTTTGAGGAAAAAAAAAAAAAAAAGGTGTGGCATAGCTGGAGTAGAAGAGGGGAGGGAGAGTCGAGTTGGAAAAGGAGGAGTCTGGTGAGAAGCCTCCAAAAGGCCTTCTGGGGGTCGGAGGTGAGGGTGATTTTAAGAAAAGGGTCAGGGGTATCTGGGTGGCTCAGTCAGTTAAGCGTCCAACTCTTGGTTTTGGCTCAGGTCGTGATCTCAGGGTCGTGAGATCGAGCCCCATGTTAACTCTGTGCTCAGTGGGGAGACTGCTGGGGATTCTCTCTCCCTTACCCCCTGCCCCCCACTGCCCACTCTCTTTCTCTCTCTCAATCTCTCTAAAATAAATAAATAAATTAATTAAAAAAAAAGTGTCAGGGAAAACTTGATTTATCCTGCAGAGACATGATACCAAAATACCTATAAATTCTAGGTGGTTCATACAAATTTTAGTCCATCTTTACAATACCGGTTTTGTTGGATATAAAGCAGTTTTTCAACCAAGCTATGGATAGAAAAAAAAAAAAAATCCAGTTCTGTATCTGGGTCAACAGGTTACGAAGACACGTATTGAGACAGAACGTTTTTATCCCTCTGGACCAGTGGTGGCCATCAGAACCACGTGGGAAGCTTGTTCAAAATACAGACTCTTCGTCCTTACACCACCAGAGCTCTTGAATCCATATCTCTGGAGTGGGGCCCAGGAATCTGCATTTGAAAATACATTTCACAGGTGACTCTTTTCTAGCCAGACCTAAAATTCTTTTGGAGATTAGTATTTTTCAGAGCAAATACATCACGAAGTTCCTTGAAGTCAGGCATAGTTTCCAGTGGTATTCTCCCCACCAAGCACGATCCCTGGCAGATAGCCTATACTCAGTAAATATTTGTAGGGTTTTACGCTTGTTTCATTTCCACAGTGTCAAACATTGAGTTTAGCTGTGTCACCGGATGCTTTACTTGGCATCAGAGAAACCCAAACTTCAGAAGCGTGTCATAAGCCCATGAGACCCTGATTCAATAGGGGCCACCGTCGTAGATCTGAAAGCAACTTTGATCCAGGAAATTGCCAGGAGGGTAGCCTACGCCCTGTGCTAGTCTGGAATGCTTGCACATTTGAGTGTCTGTGTAATCAGGGGTAGGACACGGAGCTACGCCAGCGTTAGGGAAAGCCAGCCTCATACACCACTATAAATGAGCTTATATGAGTTCTGCATCTTGGAGAGCTGGAAAAATAGCTCTACGTAGCCAGGAGCCATTTCAAGATGCCTCGGGTTTCCTCTCACAAAGCCTCAGAGTGGATGTCTGTTGCTTTTTTGTTTTGTTGTGACAATGGCCCAGCCCATGTAGGGATGGGGGTGGGGGTGGGGGGGAGGAGGGAGGCGCCTACACTAATCATCTGCTATGGATCCTCTCTTTTGAATAACCCCAGACAAAGGGATATTTAAAAACTCAATTCTAAGGGAAGGCATATAGGGTTTGGAGAAGATTTCTACTTTCTGGGAGGAAGGAGGTTAGGGTTCATTTTAACACCTGCCCCTCTAACCTGGGATCATTTGAGCAGAAAGTTTTTTGACCATGGGAACATCAGGACCCACGTGAGTGGGGCGAACACAAAGGACCCTTGAGAAAGAAAAGGGCACAGATGCTGGGATGCTCTGGTGTCTGCTCCAGGAGTAGGTGCATGGGTGGAGGGAAGTACATCTGAGCATCATGGGTGAACTCCATGGGTGATACTTCAGCTGTGGAGAAGGCTGGATGGAGGGCCTCAGTGAAGGAGAAATGGTACCCCATAACCTAGATGAGGTATGCCCACCTGTTCAAGTAAACAGACCCCCCAAGTGACTGCGAAGTTCCTGTAAGACTCTCTGGTCACTTTCAGATAGTTGCACTTGAAACAGAAAAAAAAAAAAAAAAAAAAAAAAAAAAAAAAGACTAGGATCCCCCTGAAAGGCCTCAACCTCCCCTCTTATTTCTGCAGAGGGGAAAGCCCTTTCAGCGGGGCCAATTCTGCCAATTGGGCTCCCTGCCTGTCTTTGACTCTCTTCTTGCCCCTGACTCTCCCTACACATAGACACATACTCACGTGCCTCTCTTCTCAGAGAGAAAATAAGAAAACCTCCTTCCCCTTCCAGCTCTGTCTAGTGAACACCCCTTCTCTCTCCTTCCTTCCCTGGCCAAGATTTTTGAAACAGTTGTCTATATCAGAACTATTTTAAGACATTTTAAAGCCCTTAAAAAAGCATACATTTGGAGGCCCCCCTCTCACATAACAGCAAGTAGAAGAAAATGCACCCATATCTTAACATTAAATGCATTTTTAAAATTTTGCTTGTGATGTGACTGAGTAGCAGGCAACATTTAATGTATAATTGGCTGTGATTTCTCAGCAATCATTGTGCATACAAGGGAATGTTTGCAAAATGAGAAAAATCTAACCCCCAAAATTGTTTCTAAATGTAATGAAGTTTTTATGAATATTAAATTTAAAAATTAATGAGGTCGAAACAATGTTACATTTTAGAGATATTTAATTAAACGTGTCTTAATTTAATTTTGCAGTTTCTTTTTTGCATCTTGAAGCTAATACATTTTTTCAGGCCTCAAACATAATTTTGGATGCTTGAAAACCTTTTAGGCCCAGGGAAGCTGAAGAAGAAAATGGTTCTATCTGAATCGACTTTTGTTTTTCCCACTCACTCATCACTCATCTCGCAATTCTGTCTTGCACCACTGAAACCACCCACACCAAGGTCACCAACGAACATCACGTTTCTAACCTTTTGGAAATTTTCCAGTCGTGATCTTAAGTGACCTCTTAGAGCACTTGGCATTGCCAATCACATCTCCTTCTTGACTTTTTATAAAGACATTGTCCTCTTGCAAACTTCTCCATGCCTTTTGCTGGCTCTAAGGCACCTTCTCTCCTCGTTTCCCTGCGTTTGGTCTCCTGCCTCCCCCTCCTGCACTGGCTAGTACCAAGTCCTGCTGATTTTGCCTCCTAAACACTTGTTACTTTCTCACCCTTCTCTCATTCCCTGCTACTGCTTTCCTCGTTCATGTTCAGGCTCCCACTGTCGCCTGGTTGGACTACTCAGCAGTCTCGGAAATGACCTCGTGCTTGCAGCTGTATCGCTCAACTCTACCCTCCACTAAGTTTGCTTGAATGAACTTCTCAAAATGCAAAATCTAACTGCGAGAAATCTCTAGTTACTGTTCATAGTTCCCAGCACATAGCATTGTTGCCCCTGTCTTCTTTCTGTACCCTCCTCTGCCTGGAGCCTACCTGAAACCCCCAGACACACACTGCGCTAAACTTCACCTTTCCTTTAAGGCTTTGCGGAGTGGTCACTTCCTCCAGGCTGCCTTCCCTGATCTTACCTAGCTCTGTTAGATATACGGCTTTGGTATTTCACTGATCATGCGCTGTGACTCATTCTAACATTGCATCAAATAATGCCCTAGTTTGATCTGCTATCTCTGGATTTCTCACTATATTATGAGTTCCTGGAGGGATATATCCAGGTCTCGCTCAGCTCTGTAACCTCGCAATCAGGGTGCCTGGCCCGTAATCGAAGCCCGATAAATGTTTGTGCAAAGAATGAACAGAAAGTAAGAGGATAAAGACATCTCCTATGTAGAATTCTGCATCATCAAAAGCTTTGGATCCATACTGTGAAATGTATTCATTCCTAATTAAATTCTGTTTGAAATAATAGTAAAGTGTGACAGCCCTTGTCGGGGGCTCATAGCCTGGTCACAGAAGCAGATGGCCCAGACTGTGCGGAGTGGCTGGCCAAGGCAGAACTGAACTCTGACATGGGCTAATCCACAACGTGGACCCAGGGTACCGGGTCCCCGGCAGGTGCAAGGGCATGAGGGAGGGTTATACACAGACAGGTGATTGGAGCTGGGAGAAGTTTGATCAGATCTGGGAAAGCTTCTCAGAGTAGCTGAGGTTTTAACAGGATGTGGGGAGAAAGCATTCGTCACTGAAACACCCCCAGGTCTTTCTTTCCCAGCTTCTCAAGTTTCAGGTCCAGCATGTTAATCATGGCTGTTAGCTCCAGTGTGCTGAATCCTGGCTGGGCGGCCTCCCCGCCCAGGAGCGAGCTTGTAAGCCATCGGTGCCTTTAGGAACTTATTGGAAAGTGGAGGCAGGAATAGATTGCTGGCATAGTCAGAGTTGAGAAACAGATGGAGTGGGAGCAGGCAGCGAGTGCTAGGAGAGCCCAGCAGTTCTACTTAACGCTGCCATCAGTCACTCTCCTAAAGTCGAATGCCTTTGCCGTACACAGCCTCTCCTCGAGCACGGACACCATCCAGTCTGATCACAGGCCCTCCATGCACTCACAGCCGCCTCAGCCCCTGCAAGGGGGGAGTCGGCTAATCACAGCCCCTTTCCCTTCTTAGCTGTACACCACAGAAGCCACCTAGACAGATGGCTTTCAGACTGATAGTCTCTCTTGACACCTGAGTCTCAGAGCCTCAGCTATGCCCTGGCAATAAGACCGTATCAACTGGAACAGAACCGAGCTCCCCCTGAAAACTCTTGATTAAACACTAACCCTGGTGTCACTCCTAGCTTGCCCGCAAATACAAATTACAGTTGACAAATGCAAACCAACAACTTTCCTTGTCTCTAGAACTACACAGGGGAATGGCAACCTGGAAGAGAGGACCTCTGAGCAGATGTGAATCTCCACCCAACTGCTCTGCCTTCAGTTCTGCCCTGAAAGTGATCACTTTTTGGAGTCACGTGCTGTACTCCCCTTGCATATCTCCTTGTGGCACTGTGGAAATTGGCAACTGAGAAGCATTGATGCTCCTTTTGAACAAGGGGTAGGTCTAGCCTGGGAGGCAAAGAGGCAGAGGCCGCAAGAACCACAGAGGTGGGTACAGAGAGCAGAGAGACCGGCACTACGATCCCATGTATTTGTTTTGGATGTGGATCAATAAATCTTTCTCGAGAAGCTTCCACGAGCTGAGCACCAGGCAGTGTGCTGAAGTTCTGTGCAGCGATCCACACTGAAAACTCTTGATAGACACCTGAATTCTTCGACCAAAATGACTTTCGAGCACTTTCTATCTCAAAAGTCATATTCACCTACCTCCACGCAAATATATTAAATGGTCCCATCTTCCGAGACTTATTTACTGTAAATAGCAACTTCACGAGACCACGTGTGAGCTGACCTCTACGACCTTGTGAGAAAATACGAAGGGACCCACCAGGTGTGCACAGCCGAGGACAGAAACAGCAAAGCGTGCCATTCACTCTTCCCGCGACATTCCCTGACTAGACTAGCAGAGTCTCCAGACAGTGACGGAAGAGAGTGACAGCAGGCGAACGGACACGACGTCGAAGAGGAATGGAAGAGGCATCTGATAATTTTTGCAATTTATCAAAACACAAGCTTGGGAGAGGCACTTTACAATTTATCAAAATACGAGCTCAAGCGCCTCATTTTTAAAGACATTTGCTATCTTGTTCAATTATCATTAAAAACACTGTAAAAAAAAGGCCCACTGTCGGCATTTTACAGTGAAAGAAACAGGAATTCAAGAAAGTTAAGTGGCCCAAGTTTTTACAGCTGAGACGTGATATCTAGATACATTTCACTGCCCCCGCTCATGTTCTCTATAAAAATGAAGTTGACCTTTATGACTGCTTCCTGGCAGCAAAGTTACTAGGCTAAACATTTTCATTGAATCCCTGTGAAACTGCTACCATGTTTGCCTCCATTTTTCTGACAAGGAAATCAACGTAGTGGAGTCGGGTAACGTGCCCCTGGTCCCACGGCCAGCAGCAAGGGCCAGATCCCAACTGAAGCCAGAGCCTGTGTTCCTATCCCTGCCCCACACGGCCTCTCCCCAGAACTAGTCTTCCTTCTGCAACAGGGATGAGATTACAGAGCTCACCCCCACGCTCTGACGACCGAATTCATTCCTGGGACCTCTCCTCCTACCCAGAGTGACCGGAAAAGAGGGTCACTCTTTTTGGACAGGGGTGATGTATGGTTGTGTGTATGGGCGGTGAGTTCCACTTAGAAAATTCCCTTCTCCCCTTGACAACATTACATCAAATTCTTGAATCAATGCTTCACTGACTCCACCTTGACTCCGCAGCTGCACAAAGTTGAGCTGTAGGCTCTACGGTTGCTCACCTCCTTTGACGGCAAACACACTGGGCCACCATTTGCCTCTGTTCCTGATCCTGTTAACTGGCATCCCCTGGGAATTTCTCCATCTCTCAACAGTCAATCTGATTTGATTAGGGAGAAGCTTCCTCGGCAAGCATCTCTCTGAGACACTATCTAAACTCCCATATTCGGGTTTCCAGTCTTGGCTCTCTCCAGAGAAACCAGAGAACCGGGATCATCAGACTGGGCCCCCTGAGAAGAGAGAGAGAGGAAAACAACCCCAGAGTCCACTCCCCACCCATCCCTCACCCCCACTCTCACTAAGATGTCTCACATCCCCCTGGGCCAGACAGCAAACTTCCTGCTCTCTAAGGATTCTGTGAGTCAATACCACTGGCCCCTTTTCCATCCTTGAAAGGGGACCCTGATTTTCACAGCCTGGTGGTGTATTTATGTTCCTTTGAAGCCCAATTGTGAGCTTGTGTTTTTCAAGATAAAGGTATTTAATTTCCTTGGAATTTACCGGCTACCTTTTTGTCCAACCATTGTTCTGCAAAGCCTTCGGTAACCCAATCCCCTTGAATCAGGGTGCCGGCATTTGTGAGTGGCTAACGGAGATTTCTTTTTATAGGGGCTGAGTGAGAGAATAAATAAAACAAGTGGTTTTGAAAAGAAACTGCAGAAGAAAACGAAAGAGCTTGGAACAAGGCTTCCATACACTCCACCATTTCATTTTTCAGCAGATGAAGATAGATGGTCACTGAGCTCCAGGCAGGGAAGGAAATTGGGGAAGGTCTGGGGAAGGGGTAGTGTGGTTCTCACCAGAGCCAAGGGATGCCTGACAAAAAGACTCATCATGCTTGACGGCATCATCCCAGTGTTAGGGTTCTTCTCTGGAACTTGGCAATGATGTTTGAGCTGTAATACTGGATTAGAAGGAAGGTAGCACCAGATCCTTCTCTTTGAAATTTCTCGCATTTTAATAGGATAACGAAGTGGAGAAGAATTATGTTAGCTACTGCCCACTGTCTGGTACACACTGCAGATGTTCCTCGACTTACGATGTCCCAATAAACCCATTGTCAGTTGAAAATATCCTAAGTGGAAAATGAGTTTACTACACCTAACACACTGAACATGATGGCTTAGCCTCGCCCTCCTGAGATGTGCTCAGGACACTGCCATTAGCCTACGGTTGGGCAAAATCATCTTGAACAAATCCTCGTTTGTAACCAAGTGTAGGAAGATCTCATGTAATTGACTGAACACTATCCTGTAAGTGAACCCTGGAATGGCTGTGTGGAGAAAGAAGGGCTGTTGGTGTATCAGCCTTGACTCTGGTGATCTCAGGGTGACTGGGCGCTCTGCTGCTGCCCAGCATCATGGGAGAAGATCGTCCCACACACCGCTAGCCTGGGAAGAGATCCAAACCCCAGGTTCCAAGGACGCGGTATACTAAATGCGTCTTGCTTGCGCGCCATCATGAAATGGAACAACCGGAAGTCAAACCGTCGTTAAGTCAGGGACCAGCTGTACTTGAAAGCAAAGTGCCTACAGCCACTGTCCATTTCAGAAGCCTCTGACAAAATGACCCTCCTCACATCATCCCTTCATCTCCATCCCTCTCTGCCGGCTGCATAGTCTCCTCCTTCCTTTAGGCTCACGGGAAAGCCAACGGACTCACATCAGGGAAAGAAAGATCACCCAGGAGCCGCTCTGGAAAGCAACTTAATATGACTGCCCTTTGTTGGGTTTGAGATGCAAGGAAAAAAAAAAAGTTCCTGTGGCTCCATTCCTGGCAACCATTTAAAGATGTAAAGGAAGAGATCTTTCGGGTCACGCTGGTCCTGTTCTTTTGCCCCAGGAGGGGCTCCCTGGAGCAGGAAGTTACGTTCTGTGAAGTCTGATGGCTAATTTGCCAGAGAGAGACCAGGCGATGGTGCCTTTGTTCCAGGCTAGTGCTTCTCGCTTGGCTTGGAGAGGGTCATGCGGACTTTTGCTGGGCGAGGAAGCCCTTTCAGCTTTCTGAGTCGTGTTTGTTTGGGCTTCGGCCACGGCAGAAATGGGGCCACTGCCTTAAACTGGCACCAGCTGCCGTGGCTGGGGACGGGAGCCAAGCCCTGGCTCTTATGGCAACTTGCACAGCATCTCCCAGACGGGGCGCTTTGGATGTATTAATACAGCCCATCCTTTCCTTCCAAAGGGCGGCTGGAGAGAGTGGACACAGCCTAGTTAAGAGAACCCTAGCATCCCCTGAAGCATCTGGGACCCAGGCAGGGCGACCTCACTCTTTATTTTTCCCTTTTCATCTGCTCCGTTCTCTTCTCTGTGCCAGGGAACATTTCGTCCCCAGTGCAGAGTGGAGCCTCCTGTTATGACCTCTCCAACTTCCCCGGGAGCCTGATCTGCCTGTGTGCCTCCTCTCTCCATCCCTCCTGAGCTCTAGCGTCAGCCTCTGTGGACTGGGGAAGGGTTTCCAAACCCCAGGGTTTTCCACTTGGCAGAAACTCTAACTTAAGTTTTTTATAAATTACCTGATATCTACGCCTAGCTCCCATTTCCACCGATCGCCAAAAACTTTGAGACTTCAGTCACTTTGGCTTTAAATTAAGCCAAATGCAGTATTTCCTCTGTTCTCACTTCACCCCTGGATGTAGTCCGGGTCTGAGGATAGGAAGGAGATGAAGTGTCATGGGAATGGGTTAGGTGTCTGGTCTTAATGCTGGGTTCCACTTAGATTTCCAATATCTATGGGACTAGGAAAATGCAAGCCTGTCACTGGTTGCTCCCTCCCTGTCTCATCTCTCATGCCCTCTCTTCACTGTAGTATGACACATATTTCTGGGGCTTTCCAAACTCCAGAAGCAAACAAAAAAATCTCTTTACTTCTTAGAATCCCCAACTAATCTAGGAGTTCTATCTGCTCCTGTCTTGTGTCCCAGCAAGGTAAAGAGCTCCTTCTTAAGGACCCTCCACATTCTAATATATCCTTTTCCTGCTCAGAAGCTCCCTATCCTGGCCAGGGTGTTGTTGTTGTTATTATTATTATTTATTTTTTTTATTTTTAATCTGGTTTGCAGATGTGGCCTGGGTCTTGTATTATTTTTCTACTCTCTAATTTCTAGTGCCAGCTTCATGCCAAGCTTCCTTTAGGTATTAGCCTTCCATATTGCAAAATATTTTTCCAGCAAATCAAAAACCTTGACTTCTAAGAACACTGTCTCTGCTGAGTTGTAAGAACTGTTGGAACTTAAAGTCAATAATTTGATTCTTTGTTCCTCCTGAGGCAAGGACTGTCCCCTGAGACCATGAACGCCAGTGACAGCTCAGAATTCCATCCCAGAACCTGCTTTCATCATGTCCCGTCTTAGCCCAGCATCTCTGAAGTCTGGAGCCAACGTTCTCAAACTCAGCCCAGGGTGCCAAGGCATTGGCAATGCCCTTGGATATTTATGAAGCATCTTCTGGGACACTAATTTTACTTAGAGTTGAGGTGGAAAAACCATTTTAAATAAACAAGCATATGTTACATTGTAAGTTGCAAAATTCATGTGTTTTTAGAATAAAACAGGAGACCAAGGACATTCTAAGCACAGTGGGCTGTTTTAGTGGATGTCTCCAGGCCCCCAAGAGTATAGGCTTGGTGTCTGCTGCTATTAATTCCTACCAACGAAAAGCTTGGGATATGCTGGTTTTCAGTCCAAATGCTACCTACAAGTTTTCAATGCTCTCTGAACTCCGACCTTGTCCTACTTATTCAAACCAGTTTCTGAACGCAATAGCTACGCTCCTCAACATTCCTAAAGCAGTGACTCCTGATACATGCTTCAAGGTTCAGGCCAAATGTCCCTAAAGTCTTCCCTGACCACTGCTCAGAATTAATCACTTCCTCCCCTGGGCTTCATAAACACTTTCTTTATGGGTCTCATAAAGCATTCCTACAGTGCAAGCATTATAGTGATGATTTGTGCCTCTCTAGGTTCTAAACCTCTTGAGGACGGGGCCATGTCTTCGTCTCTTCCATAATCTCAGAGCCTAGCACAGCGTCTGATATGCACTGATTTACAAAGCACATTGGATGCAGTGGGGGTATGCGAACATTTCTACGCCACCAGCGGGGGGGGGGGGGGGGGGGCGGGTCAGGGTTCCTATTTGGGAGGCAACAGGCATAGGAAGTAGTACCAGTCTGGAGGTCCTTGAGATGATTGCCCACTTCAATCATTCATTCATTCATTCATTCACGGTTCATCCTTTCATCAAAACATGGATGTCATGTGATAATGCTGGTCACCAAGATACAAAAATAAATATGACACAGCCCCTGCATTTGAGTTTTTTATAGTCTGTGGGGGACAAATGTCAACAGATGCAAAAGAGATGTCGTAAGTGTGGGTTTTAGAAGAGCTATCTAGCCTTAAGGAGCACATGATGAGTGGGCATGCTTGTGGCCGTGGACACAGTTCAGAACTCTCACGGTGCCTTAATTGCTCCTCGAGGACTAGATTTGGGAATAAAATTAGTTCTCACTTCCTTCATGCCAGTCACTTTTGCAGAGGGTTTATTCAACATGATTTATGTCATTTGATCTTCACAATAGCCCTGGGAGGTGACATGATTATTCATCGTCATCTCTATTTCCTAGAGAAGGAAACTGAGGCTCAAAGATGTTTCTTTAGTGTCTGTAACAAGGCTGTTTGTGGAGTGGGATCCATCTGAACCCTCTAGAAACTGCCCGAGGGAAGAGAGCTATCCTCGTAGCTGATGGTAGAACAAACAGGTAGGCAGGACAGTAAAAGTCAACGAGCTCCCTTCTTGGAGGGTGGGAGGGGGGTTGGGGGAAGTCCACTGGACTTCAGTGACACCTTGAGTGGGAGAGATGATCCAGACAGGGGCCCGTGAGTGACCACGATAAAGCACCCAAATCATCGTATTTGCCAATTTTACTGTTTCTCTCTGGGATCGGTGAGATGCCTAAATAAACACCGGCAAAGACATACATGCACAAAAGGGAAGGAACTGTGGCCAGGTTTGAAAGGGGGATGAAAGGGGGAAACTAGAGACATGGGAGCAATTCAGCAGTGAGCCTCGAGGGGAAATGTGCTCCTAGAGATCAAATGGGGGATCGGGTTGACAAAGGCAGGGAAAGCCGGGGAAGCCGACAGACAGTGGGAAGCAGGAGGGAGGGAGATCTGGAGCTGGCAGAGCTAGCTGCCAGCTGGGGTGGGGGTGGACGACACTGCAGGAGTCTGTTGGGGTCCCTACACTGCTCTGAGCCCTGACTCCTGCCCACCCCACCCCCCATGGTGTTCCAGCCTCCCTCATCCACAGTGTCTCTGCGTCACCACATCCCCTGGGTCAGCTGCTCAGAGGCAGGAACGACCTGACTACGTGGATAGCTCTGGGGTGAAGGTTGTGCAGGAAGGTCATTGAATCAGTTTCATCGGTCACTTTGCTAATGTGACCCAGGAGGACACTGCCATTAGAAGCTTTTGACAACTACCAGCCAGCAGCTTTAGTCACAGATCCCGCAAATATTTACTGGGTCCCTAGTACGTGCCAGGCTCTGTCGGGGAGGCTAGGGACACAGAAACAAACAAGACTGGGTCCATGGCTAAGGGGCCATCTGCCAAGCAGAGACCAGGAGCTGCAATGTAGAACGTTGAGTTCTCTGTCCAAGCCACAGAAGGCACCCAGCCCGCTGGGGGAGTGGGGGGTAGAGGGGACCAGGGGCTTCTACGAAGAGAGCTACCTGGACATCTCTCCTATTTCAGTCATCGGTCAGGGGATGGACTCAAGGTCCCTCTGCTCTGGGGCCCAGATTCACCTCCCTGTTTCTACTTTAGATTATTCCAGATCAAAAGCCACCACTGGTTCCCTCCCTCGCTTGGCAAGACGGCTGCTCTTTCCCACCGGTCTGAAGGTCACTCTTATCACAGAAAAACATTGACCTACGTTACCTTATCAATAAGCTCATTTTATTTTGACTGTTCCAGGCCTAGTCAGATTTAGACTGTTTTTAATCCACGTGTCTTTTTGTGGGGAGGGGGTGATGCAGGAGCATTTCGCTACCCACACCTTCCCGGGACAAACCCTCCATACAGCTCCGCTCTCCCCACGGGAACCTTGCTTGGCTCCGGCTGCGCCCATGGAGCCCCTGCCCACATCACGGATTCCTGCTGCATCTTCCTCAAGGGGCCCATTGCCGGCACCGCCCCCCACCCCGACCCTCCCTACCACTCAGGTCCTAAACATCTTCAACATCTACTTCATTCTATCAAATCCACAGAAGTTTTCTGATACCCACATTCATTCATTCATTCATTCATTCATTCATTTCCTTCTTTCTTCCTTTCCTTCCTATTCTTTCTCTCTCTCTCCTTCCTTCCTTCCTTTCTTTTTTCTGAACAGAGTTAGTCTCCTCCACACTTGATCGTTGGGGACCGGAAAGCCAAGGTTTATGTGGCTTCCGTGGCTTCCTATGAGGGAAGGGGCAGCATTTCCTCTAACTTAGAAAAGGCCACTAAACTACCCAGAAGGCCATATTCCCAAGACCTAGTCTTGCAGGATGGATTCCCACGCAGACACACTTAGAAACACAAAGTCACTCGTTCACGGTCTCATCACGGATAATCATTCACGCTGGGCAGAGAAGGAAGCATACAGTATTACTCATTTCCCTCCTCGGCCGCCTTCCTAGGGGACAGCATGTATAAGTAAATTTGTTACATATTTTAGCAAGGCTGCCTTAGATGACTAGGGCGATCATATGATTTATTGTCCAAGCCAGGACATTATGAGACATAAAGGGGGTTCTAAAAATAACTAAGAGGCATTAAACGATCGACAACAGATGTAGCCCGGGACTATCCTGGGCGAACCCCCTACAAAAAACCCCGGGTGCTCAGGGACCCTGAACACTCCCCCACCACACATATCAGCCGGTGACTGCTTTCTATCCAGTGTGATCTAGACTTCATTCATTCACTCACTCATTCATTCATTCAGTAAAACATCCACGTGCCAGGCCCTGTGGACAGCCCTGTGAGGAAGACAAGTCCTGTCCGCATGACACATATTCCGGTAGAAGAAATGGAAAGTAGACAAATGCATGAATAGAACGTATAGTATCAGGGCATGATGAGGCCTGACAAGAAAACCAAAGCAGAGCTCAGGGGATGGGGGAGATGGGTGAGGGGAGGGTTGGCCTCTCTGGGGGAGCCTTCGCAGAGGCTCCAGCCCTCAGCCTGGCCCCACCCAGCCCTAACTTCTTCCAAGGCTTGCTCTCCGTGTGTTCCAGCGACCATCACCTGGACTCTCAACACCAGAACAAGCTGTTGTCCCCCAGAGCAGGAGGGGACACTCCTGAACCTGCTTACCTTTGGCTCTGTGATCTTCCTCCTTGGGGCATTTGCCGCCTTCCCACCATTTGCGCTTCAGAATTTCTAGGCGGTTGTTTTCCTGCAGCTGGAGAATGGCCAGGTCAAACTCATCCCGGAAAACCGAACCTGTGGGATCAAGGGAGAGCCCAGAACACGGGGTGTAAGTGTGCTGTGAAGCATCACTCTGCTCCTTTCCCTCAGTACACCTCCTGGGCACTCTGGTCACTTAACCCCAGGAGGAGAGGGACAGACACGGCAGGGGTCCCCACAGGAGCACGGCTCTCCCCCTGGCTGGTTCTGAGGACCCTGCACCAAGAGGAAGGGGTTCTGGGCCTTTCTACTTTCCTTCTCTCTATACTGATGTCATGTTCAGCCCACAGTTGAGAGCCTAGTGAGGGTCAAGCGACGGCTTCTGGGGTTCCCGTGGAGCCCCACTTCCCCACCACTTTCTACTCGGGTTTAATGACCTGCCTAGGGACACTAGGGAAGCTGGTCATGAGGCTTCCCATCTGCCTCCAAGAGGCCAGGGTGGAAAAACGTGTGTGACACAGACCTCTCCCTCCGTCAGCTGTCTGTCTTCTGCTTGATCTAAATGAATTTCCCAGGCACCTGTAACTCTTGCTACATCACACCTGACACCTGTTTACCCAGGGCAGCCCCCAGGGGGAGAAGAGCCACCCGAGAGAGTGACAGAAGCCACCTCTCCCCCATCTGTGTGCAGAAGCCAGTCACGGGCAGCCCAACCTTCCCCCCCGGTCTGCTGAGTGTCCGACAACCCCCCGTCCCCGTCCATCACCCTGTGTATACCGCTCCTCCTCCCCTCCTCAGACAGAAGGCTTCTGTTCGCTGCAATTCTTTTTTAATTTTTCTAATGGAATATGGTCAAGGAGCTTTGGTTCTGGAATTTAGGTTTAATCACAAAAACAGGCTTAAATGAAACCATGGGAAGCTCAATGCCTCAGTACGGGCTGAGGCGGAGATCTTAAAGGAAAAGCTGCCAAGAGGCTGGAGACCAGCTAAACTGCTCAGTTTTCCTGCTCAAGCTCTGTGAAGGCCTGATGTGGACAGATGCCTCAGGGGAAAAGGCTACAGCGAAGGATTCAGGCTGAAGCTTGGAACAAATAGATTTGTGCTCTTCAACTTTAATACGCATGGCCTGGGGATCTGGTTGACCTGCAGACTCTGAATCCGTGGGTTCCATGGGCCTTTTATTTTCCTTAAGATTCTATTTATTTGAAAGAAAGAGAGAGAGAGAGAGCACAAGTGGGGTGACGGGCAGAGGGAGAAGGAGGCTTCCTGCTGAGCAGGGAGCCCAATGCAGGACTCGATCCCTGGACTCTGGGATCATGACCTGAGCTGAAGGCAGATGCTTCACCCACTGAGCCACCCAGGTACCCTCAGGTTATGCATTTCTAACAAGCTCCAAAGGGGATGCCCTGCTGTTCGGCCACAGACTGCACTTTGACAGACCAGGACTAGATCAGCTGCCAGATCTCAGGACTCTGACAGCCACGACCCACAGAGGAAAGCTTCCCTCCTGGAGATACAACTACGCCTGGGCATGCAAATCCGCAAGCTTGTGGCACAGAACGTGTCTATGCGACGTGGGCCAACATCAAGAACGCCTCGTGTGCCGTAGGTACTTATTACACACCTGCAGCGGTCAGCTACTTGAACTGCAAGATGGGGCTACGTCGTGAGACTGATGAACATTCCAGGTTTACAGACAACTGTCCGGCCCAGCCAGGCATTTCAACCAGTTTTCAAGGCATTTTCAACCCAACTTCAACAGTACCCCAGGGGCTCCATGAAAGGATTATTCTGTTTATTCCATGTTTGCCTGCTTTGCCTTAACCACTTTACTAATTTTCCCTCTCATTCCGTGTGCTGTTTTTCTTAATTTTCTTGGGTCCAAGCACATAGCTTATTCTCTGGTTATGTCCTTACCCCTCTCTCCACCCACTTAAAAACGACACACATGCTGCCTTTCCTGGATGTAACCCCAGCTGGATGTAAATTCTCTCTCATCACTGGCTTGTATGATGCTCTTCCCAACCTGATCTGAGAACCTGGACAAGTCCACAGCTCACCTATCCTGTCTTGTTGAGTGGGTGGGATCCTCTGGCAACATGGTCTGGAAAGCAAAGTGCTGAACCTGGCTCAAACCCAGCTCCTCTACCTGCTTTGTGACCTTGGACAAGTACGTTGTTGTCCTGAATCTCAGAGAAGGGCCACATCTACCTCGCAGGTAGGCTGACATGTGAAAATAGCATCATGCCAGATACAGAAGAAGAAATGTATTTCCTTCTCTTTTTCTTTCATTATTGATAAAATTTCTCAAGTTGGCCTGCTTTGTGTCAACTCTCAACAGGTTTGTTCCATGAACACTTTTAAAGCATTTGAGATTTCAGTAATTTAACTGAAATTTTAAAAAATTTATCTTAAACAGCTAGATCCTGATCAAGGTGCATGTTAAAGTGTGTTTTGTGGTTCACGCCACCATCTTGAAACAAAATGGAAGCCAATAAATCTCTCAAAGAGGGCCATAATCTGCACATTAATAAATATCAATGAAATATGATGGTAAGAAGGGCATATGTGGTCTTACAAGTGCCCGGAGTGAGGCCTCTGGGTTTACAGAAGTGCTAGTGTCAGAATTCATTGAGCTCAAGAATGAACTGTATCCTTGCCTATGCTCATTGGCTTCGTTTCCCATCCATCTTTAAGAAGTCACCTGCTTTTACCAAATAACATAGGGGGTTAGGGAAAAGATGGGGAGGGCACTCATGTTCCCCCTCAAACAGCATAAGTGGGAGACGCTGTGGTTTAAGGCACCTGACCTGATTATTAGGTTTACCCCTCAATTACTCTATAAGATAGGCATTAGAAACCTAATTTTACAGATGGGTTAACAGACTCAGAGAGCTTAAACGATCTGAGGTTCCACAGTCCAGAACCAGGAGCATTCCCAGGTCTGCCTGTCCCCAAACCCATGCTTTTCACACTCCATGGATATAGTGAATCCAAAAGAATTCTAAGTTAAGTAATGATCAAAAAAAGGAGTATGTTAGATGACAGCAAAGATGTATGTGCTATATATCGCTTTCCCCACATGGTCTGATGGCCTCAGTTGCTGCCTCTCCCCCTGCTGCCTTGTACAGAACAGCCTTGTAGAAGAACAACGTTGGGCAAGGACAGTGCCATACAGTGTGGCTCTCCATGATGGGTGAGGGAAGGGTACATGCTCCAAGCACCAGGGGAACATTTTCAGATTCCCTCTCCAATCTAAAAAGCAGTTCAAAGGGCTCCCCCTCACCTTCTGATGAAGGCACTATCAGCAGGAGAAGGCCCAAAGCATGAATATCCTTTAGAAAGCATAGTTGGGAGACCTTTCTGGAAGTCAAACATCCCTACCATCCTATAACAGCCTGGAAGGCCACAGTCAGCTGAATACTGAGTTCTCCTGTTCATTTTCAATGACTTATACTGATTGAGAGTAGATGTGTCCCACAGATGATCTGAAAACCACCTCACCTCATCATGTCTATCTCCTAGCACTAATAGCAAAATTAATTAAGTTTGACCATCTCTACCTTCCCCTTCCCACTGCTAGAGGTCCATCAACAGAGCAAGAGCCAAAGGGCAGGAAGCAGAAGAGGGAAAACAAAAGCCCTGAAGCATCCACCAAGGACATCAACGTGTCCTTGAGTAATTAATCAATTAATAACTAATCAATTTGACCGGCCATAATTAAAGATTGAGAACTCTGATGGAAGTATGTGGGTTTGCTTGTTTTTCGGGTTTTTTTTTTTTTTTTTTTTTTTGCTTTTTTTTTAACCTGAAGAATGCCCACCTAAAGTCACTGTTAACTGGTTCTAGAACAGGGCTGTCGAATTCAGTGCTGCATTCGGTGGTCCTAGCTACTCTGACCCTGCCTGGATGGAGCTACCCAAAGAGGCTGTTCCTCTCCTGCATACCGACTGGCATGCCAATCCCATAGCCCTTGGTGTCCAGCAGGCCCCCAATCTGAGTGAGGTTGCAGTTTCGCTGCCGGTAGTACTCATTCATGGTGGATTCCAGAAGGAAGGCATAGTTGGAATTCAACACCCTGGCGATTCCCTCCTCAGTGCTCTTCACAAACACACTTGGCTGCTTAGAATACATGTAATTCCACATGCGTTGGTAGGTCTGATAGCGGGAATTCTGGGAAAAGAACACAAGAAAGCAAGATTAGAACAAGAGAAAGGAAATGCTGGTTTTAAAAGGGAGGGAATCAAAGTGGACCTTAAAATCCTGGCCCTTTTCTTACTCAGCCCCCTCATTATTGTCCATATAACATTTTCCCTTCCATCTCACAATGACCCACTTGTCATGGCAAGAGAGGGGGCTGTGACTTTGAAACCTCTCACAGGAAGGCAAGGAAAGAACAGGGTCCTAAGACACTGCAAACTCTGCCTAGTGGTTTGATAATCAGTTTTGCCCCATCTACCCTAGAGAAGACTTTCGCTGCCAACCTCCGGGTTTGGACCGAATGAAGAATGGAAATTCTGGTTGTGTCCTTCGCTGTCCTTCAGGCAGGAGGCAGTGAACTCAGGGTCATTGGGACTTCTAAGAGACAATGTCTGAAGGAGGAGTGTCACCCACTTTCTGTTGACCCTAAACCAACATATCAATCCCAGATCCAATGCTGGCCTCTATTTTTACAAATAAGAAGACTGGGAGAATTTAGCCAGGTGTGTGTGTCTATCCACACCTGTGTTTGCATGATGCCTTCAGTTGTTGTGGTGCCGATAGGCACTGAGGCTTGTATGGAAAACAGAAAACTGAAGTCCAAGGCCTTGGACTTGTTTCATGAGAAAATGGACATCTTGGGTAGTTGGATGGCTGGACACCTATTAACTCCAAGGGTACTTTATAGAGCCGGACATAGATGAGCCCCAAGTGAACCTCCAAACTAGATGTTAGAGATAATGGGATGAAGATTGATGTTGTTATCTTTAGAGGACAAATATCTCAACTCTATTCTGCCCAGTTCCCCATGTCGGTGAGCCACCCAATGGGTTTACTTGGAAGAAGGTCATGCTGGAGCCTCCGTGAATTGTGCCATACTCAATGGCGGTCTGGTCAGCCAGGTCATCCACTGACTCAATGGGCACATCCATGCGCTGCACAGTCAGGAAGGCCGCTAGGTTGGCCGTATAGGATGAGATGATGATCAGCGTGAATGCCCACCTATGTGAGAAAAGACCAGGAAATCATCCTTGCCCAGGCACCCCCAGGAGTCTTAGTCCCCACCCCCAGTCCTGCAGCAACACAGAAGAGACCAGGAGTCCCTCTTCAGAAGGAGCTCCCAGCTCCGTGGGGGAAGAAAACGGAGGCAGGGCGTATGATGTCAACAGAAATGAACAGAGTTTGTGAGCCTTTCTTGAAAGAAGACCATTAATTTTTTCCCCCTCATTTCTTAAAGGAGATGATTATTGGGTTGCTATTCAAAAGAGGTATGTCCATGCACATGAGGCCATCTTGGAGACCATGAGAAATGAGCTAGTGAATGAGCAGAGGGTGCCAGTTCTGGGGGCTCTGTTTAGAGCCAGGGATGGGGGGCTGCCCCTGTCTTCTCATGATGCAGCCTACAATCTGATGTGCATCGCCATGGGCTGAGCACCTGCCAGGAGCCACACACATCATCTCACGTACTCCCTACAACTAAGGGAGGTAAGTCTTACCCTGATTTTGCTGATGAGGAAATGGAGACTGAGAGAAGCAAAGGAACTTTCCAAGTAACACATGGATAAATTCATATTTTATTTTTAAGGATTTTATTTATTTATTTGACAGATAGAGACACAGCAAGAGAGGGAACACAACAAGCAGGGGGAGCGGAAGAGGGAGAAGCAGGGTTTCCACTGAGTAAGGAGCTGGACTCGGGACTTGATCTTGACCCTGGGATTGCGACCTGTGCCACAGGCAGACGCTTAACAACTGAGCCACCCAGGCGCCCCTAAATCCGTATTTTAAAATGAGTTCTATCAACAAGAAACTCTTAAATATTAACTGGTGATAAGCACCTGTGACTGCTGAGAAGTTAGAATTAGAAGCTACTCTTGCGGGTGCCTGGATGCCTCAGTCAGTTAAGCATCTGCCTTTGACTCAGGTCATGATCTCGGGGTGCTGGGATCAGGTTCGCTTCCTGCTCAGGGAGGGTGGGTCTACTTATCCCTCTGCCCCGCCCCCCCCGCCTCCTGCGCATGCTCGCGCTCTCTCTCTCTCTCTCTCTCTCTCTCTCGTGTTCTCACTCCCTCAAATAAATAGATAAAATCTTAAAAAAGAAAAAAAGAAACTACTCTTGTAATGCGCAAACTATTTCAAAATAGAGGGGTATTTTATTGGGTAAAACGAACTCATTTAAAATGAGAATAATTTTGCAACTCAAGCAGTGTACATGCTTAATGCCATTACAACTAGTTTGTTCACTTAAGTAGGTTAAATAAGCCTTCTACCATCTGGTCAGCAGTGTGGCTCTGCATCCCAATCCATTTGTTTATAGGGGTTCAAAGACATATCCAGGCATAATTGAGGTTGGATAATCACAGGTTCTGAATCTGCGGAGTCTGAATTAATGAGGCTTTCCTCATTATGAAGACATTGTCGACTAAAGCATAGCATTTGCCAAAGGAGCCAGAGGCCGACAGATTCCAGGGGGTTTTTCAGAGCGGGAAGTCCCACTGTCTCCTTTACCACTGTGTCCAAGGACTCCTGTAGGCTGCCTCCCAGGTGGGAAGTGACAGGGTCATCTGCCAACTCAATGAGTGCCTCTATATGCCAGACCCCTGGGGAGGTGACCTGGTTTCAGTTCTGGCCTGTTCCACTCCACCTGTGAGACCTTGGGGGGAAAGCCACCTACATCCTCCAGGTTCGTCTGCTCGGGAATAGTAATGCCTGTTCTGCCTGTCTTCGGAGAATTGTGAGATCAAATGGGATAAGATGTCGCTGGTGACTAATCCTCTGTAAAGGACCAGAGGAATGGGAGATAGAACTGTAGAGACAGACCTTCCCACTGACTATGGGAAGAAAAGCATCTGGCCACCTTCCCTACGTGTGACCTGTAAGTAGGGTCAGGTGTCCTTCCGTCCTTAAGACCTGCTTTCCCTGCTCCTGCTTCCATTCTCACACTCTGCTGCAAGTTCTTTCTTCTGACCATCCCCCAGCGGAGGCCAGGGAGGTGGGGTGAGCCATCTCCACATGGAGGCCAGAATTCTGAAGGGGCTTAGCTACCCGGGATAGCACCATGGGTTCATGAGCCCCGGGTGTGGACTTGACCTCAGAGTTGGCTGGGCAGTTTCCCTCAGCCTCCTGATTATACTCTGGCATCTCTCCCACCGTGGGTGGCCTCGAGGTACTTTATACGGCTGGTCACAAAGGAATGGGTCAGAGAGCCAAGCAGCTTGGGGCAAGCCTATCATCTCTGCTGAGAAAGGGAATCACACACTCTCTCATATGCTCTCTCCAGAGGGGTCAGTGGAGCCCTGCTCCTATGTGAAAGGGTCATTAGCAGTTGTCAAGTTGACATTCTTGTTAGCAATGTGGCATTCTCGTCCCTTGCTCAGGGTGGGGAATCTAAGGCAGGCCGCAATGGCCCTCTCTCTGGCTCTCCCACTCCTTCAGGGAGCTGATCAAACGGAGGCCTTGATTTGATAACGGAGAGCTCCGAGGGGCAGAGGATCTCCCTAACAAGTCAAGGCCCCCCCTCCCCCAGACACAAGGGAGCCTCCCAGCCCCCGACAGCTATTTAAAGTACTGCTGAGCCAGTGGGCCAGGGCTAGCCTGTGAGACAGGTGGCCCTCCCAGGCGCTCAGGCAGACATTCTCTGGAGGAGGGAATGCCTGGGGCTTGGGGAGCTGACAGGGGTGGGGGGGTGCGGTGTGCAGCCGGCGATGGAGCCCTCGGAGAAGTACACAGGAATACACCCCCTGGAAGGAACAGCTCCAAGTAGAAAGAGATCAGAGTCTGCGGCCGACTTCTGCTTGTCTGTATGGCTTCTGCCTGACTTCCAGGATTTTGATGGAACTCTGCGATTTTTCCCTCCCAAGACCGCCCCTTTTCCCGGGGAACATTAAAACCCAGTTCTTTCCTTTGATCTACATGGTGGTTTCTGGGCATTACCTGGTAATTGCCCAGATGTCTTAAATCCTACTATATTTATCATTTATCAGTGAAAACAAAACCCCCAGCTGGGTGGGGGTCAATGTCCCAGTTGTGTTTTTACCTCCCCATCAGTCCCAGTCCAGTGTCCCTCTGGTAACTGTCCAGACACTGGTGCTCAAGGTGGAAACACCACTTTTCCCTTCTCCATTGGCTTACACAGGCTGCGAAGGAGCGGAGAACACCGAGGCTGTAAGTCCTTTAGGCTATGAGAGCCAAACGCAAAGTGGGATTTTAAGCAAGGCTGGGAAACTGGGATTCTGCCAGCTGGCCTCTTGTCTGTTGTGTACATACAACACATATATGTGTGTGTGTGTTTCATTTCACCCCATAAGGGTCTAACAGCAATGATTAGTTCACATATTTATGTAGCACTTTCAAGTTTTCAGACTGCTTTCCCACACACCAAATCGTTCAACCGTCTTCTCTTTGCCCTGGGTGAGCCAGGAGGAGAAGGGAGCTGCAGGCCAGGCTGGCTACCTGCGCGTGGGGACTGCCCCCAAGAGCCTGTCCAACTCTGAGCCACTAAGAGTTTGCCTCTGCCCACACCTGCCGAGGTGGGCAGGTCTGGCAAGGTCCCGGCGCCAGGCCCAGAGGGAGGAAGGTGGAGAAAGCTGGCAGAGGGGGCCAGATGTGACAGCCGGGTTTCCATTCTTCCAGCAGGCATTTCCCGCTGCACACCCCGATTTGCATAAATCTGCATATGCCTTGGCAGGCCGAACCACTCAACCTCAGGTCATTTTCAGGTCAGGAATTTATAATCCTTTCGGCTGTGTGCCTACAAGGCAGTTTTCTGCATCCCCTTTCCCGCCCTGACTCCCTGCCCTCTGTCTCCAGACCTCCGAGGCAGAGGGAAAGGGGAACAGGAAAAGATGGTACAAAGTGTGCCCAAGCCAGTGCTCTCAAGCCAGTGCTCCCAAGCCTTCTGGAGCTGGTGGAATGCAGCCCAGGTCCCTGCTAGTCTGTTTTGGAAGGCAGAGCTCTCTGTGAGCTTCCTGGCTACCTGCAGCCAGGGCAGGGCTCACCCGAGGACCCCCCAGGGGTCCCTACCCCACTGGGCCTGGCCCCTCCTCTGCCCCGGATCTTACCAGACGCCACTGACGCAGCGGGTGGATAAGGCTCGAGGGGCGATGGTGGAGCCCTGCTGCATGAAGCCCCCGACGGGAAACCAGAGGCTGTTGCCGAGGGAGTACTGGTTCACCAGGAGGTTGCATCGGCCTTGGGCACACGGGTGGGGGCTGTACCACTCATAGGGGGTCAACCTGTGGGAGAAAAGGAACACAGACCAGTGCCAGGGAGGGTGGGGGTGAAGAACACACTGGAAAGAGCAGTGGCGGGGGGAGAGGGGGGCTCTCCCTTCTGTCCTCACCTCTGTACTCAGTCCCAGGCCTGTGGCTTTGACCAAGCCACTTCCCTTTGCTGGACCAGGATCCTCCCAACCAAAACCAAGGGGCTTAGACTACGCTGGCAGTGTTTGTACTGCTTTTCTTCAATTAAAAAAAATTTTTTTTTAAATTTTTTCAAAACAAGTCATGATGTGGAACTCCAAACACAAAACAGATTAATGTGCAGCCTCCTTGACTAGAAGCCACATGTGGCAGGGGACGGGAGGGGACACCTGGGAAGTGCTGTGTTCTTAAGGGGGCCACCCTCAGCCCCCTTAAGTGGTCACAGAGGGACCGGAGGACCCCACAGAGCCAGTGTTTAAACCCTCAGTCAGAACAGTGCTTCGCAAATGTTCACCTTCATCAGAATCACCAAGAAGGTTTGTTCAAACACAGACTGTTGGGCTCAGCGCCTGAAGCTTCAGATTCAGGGAGTCTGGTGCCGACTAAGCAGCTTCTTGGCTCACCGTGATGCCCCGGGTCCGTGCTGAGAAACCCTGGCCTAGGGGGTCCCCTGGGCTGTGGGTCTCAGCCCTGATTCTGTGTCAGACTCACCTGGGAGCTTTCAAAGAAACGCCACTGATAAGATGCCATTCCCAGAGGATTTGATTTGCTTCCGTGCATTTCTAAGGCTCCGCAGGTGAGTGTGATGGGCACACAGGGTCGGGAAAGGCTTCTCTAAGCCCCCTGCCTCTCCCTCCCACTGTCCCTCTCTGATGCCCTTTCTTCATGCCCCCCAGATGCATGCCTTCCCTCCTCGACCCACTCCTACACAAACCCCCCAGCTGTGCCGACAGGGATGCGTACGGAGGTGTTGCCGAGCAGGGCATGGAACTGGGTGCCAGTCTCATCACCAGCCTTTCCATCCCTGGCCTAGCCTGCTTGTTGTTCTGCCACGGCTCGCCCACATGGCCACTGCCCCTACTGTTCCTGAGTACAATGCCAGCGTGTCATCGCTGGCTCGTGTCCAGAGATATGCTCCTTCTCCCCATGGCCTACAGACCTGGCTTGTCCTTGGTGGTTTCCAAGCCCACAGGCTCTTAGAACTGGGCTTCAGAGATAGATTCCCTGGCCTCGGCCCTAGAGATGTTGAGAGGATCGAACCTGGGAATTCATTTTTTTTTTTAAGATTTTATTTATTTATTTGACAGACAGAGATCACAAGTAGGCAGAGATGCAGAGAGAGAGAGAGAGGAGGAAGCAGGCTCCCCGCTGAGCAGAGAGCCCGATGCGGGACTCGATCCCGGGACCCCGAGATCATGACCTGAGCCGAAGGCAGCGGCTTAACCCACTGAGCCACCCAGGCGCCCGGGAATTCATATTTTTAAAAGCTCCTCTGTGACTCTGATATCAGCCGGCTTGGAAACGGCTGCCTTAGATTAGTGGTTTCCAGATAGGTTTTTTCCCCCCCAAAATCTCACCCAGAAGTACAATAGATCAAGAGATAAAAGTGGAACTGGTCTGGATGAAGAGGAGTTGAGGCCCAGAGCTTTGGCTACCGAGCCTTTCACCACCCCTCCAAAGTCCCTGGTACCTCCCAGGAGCCCTCATGCCCCAGGGTACCCTGTTTTTAAAACCTGTACCTAAGGTAGGTGCATTAACCCAGGTTCATGCATTATACATATATGATATAATGTGTGTGTGTGTGTGTGTGTGTGTGTGTATGGTATTTTTTTTAATTAGTCCTCTTGTTAATGTCAGATCCTGGGGTAGTGCATGTGTGTGTGTGTGTGTGTGCAGGGCCGGGAAGGGGGGCAGTTTAAGCCCCCGGAGCTGGGTGAAAAGCTTCAGGCTGCAGCAGGCAGGATAAAGCAGGCGTCTGTGTCTGTATATCTAGGAACCAAGCTTTCCGACCATTTCCAGGGCCCTCAAGGTCCCCCGAGATCTATGGGAATAGCTACACACTGGGGCTCAATCAAAGGGGGCAAGAGTGAATTACAGAGCCGTGAACCAGGGCTCAGGCAGACAGCTTCCTAAAAGCAGCAGCCGACAGTGTGGTGAAGTGGAGAAGAGGCATGCCAGCCTCCTGCATGTCTCACCCGTTGTCACTGACAACAGATACTTGACAGTGGCAATGCCTCCAGACCCGAGGGGGGAAGGTGGCACCAGAGAGACACACACAGCAGCCTTTGAAGGCTACCAGCTTGTGAGCAAGGCCTTCTTCTGTTGGGCTGGATCTCATGGGCTCAGGCTGACTTTCCTGAACGTGGCTCTGATCTCCACTGGAAGAGGCAGAGACTGGGTGAGGCAATGCTCCCTGGGCAGGCTTGGGAGCTGCCCTGGGGTTCTGTGTTCTAACTAGAGAGAGCACATGTTCTCCTTGAGCTGTTGAACAGACATGCTCTAGGGAAAGGCCTCAGCCTGCAGAGGTGGGACATACCCTGGAATTGTCGAGTCCTGCCACTGTGGCCGCGAGGAGACCACTAGGGAGACAGCCGGAACAGAGCCGCCACCAGCTCTCCGGAAGCTCATCCCATGGTTCTGTTACTTACCAGAAAGTAAAGGCCCTTTCTGGTCCTATGCTATGGTGAGTTGGGTGCTGAGCATAGAGTGTGGATTCTGAACCGGTGACCTCTGAGCCCTGGGCTTGTTCTGCTTCTGGATAGGAAGCCGGCTGTCCCAAAGCCCAGGCTGATCCCATGGCCCAGCCCCGGAGAGCGATCACCCTCTCTGTGCACATTCATGGGAGGCCTCAGCCATGGGATGCCTTCATGTTCTTCGGGAGGCCCAGGGACAGCTTCTGTTTGCAGGGGAGAGGGAGGGCCTAATTGTCCCCAAACCCTGATCTGGACCCGTTGTTGCAAATCAACCCTACTTGCAAATGCCTTTTTCCCTCCCGCCCTCCTGTCCTGTGCCATCCTCCACAGCTCCCATTCAACAAGGCAGCTGTATTTTCACGGGCGGATCTGGGCTGGGGAAGGGCCAGGCCCTCTTCAGAGGAAACCTTCTCTGTCGCCCATGCCCTGAGACCTCCGGTCCCCCAGCTCTGGTCATCATTCAGTTCACTCTGTGGCAGATACTGGCAAGGTCTAATGCCAGGGCAGCCAAAGGCATAGTGCTTAGTCAGAGTGCTCTTCCTGCCACCCTCCTCCCGTCCTCTCTCCTCCAAGACCCAAACCCAAACTGGGGGCCTAGAGACTGGGGAACAGAATGGGGAAGAGACAGGGGTACAGAAGCAAATTCAGACAAACTGGCCTGTTTGCACCATTGCATAGTAGGGAAGCCGTGAGTAGGTGGGGGGATGGGTGGTGCCAGGTGGACAGCACAGCAGAGAGCAGGTCAGGTCCCCAGTCCCCCTCCCAACCCTCCAGTGTGGCCCCAAGGTCCTCTGAACCCGCCCCTCCCACTCCCTACCCCTCCCATGCAGTTCTCGAGGTGGACGCGAGGTGGCGGTGCGAGGACAGGGAAGGGGCGGCGAGCTTACCGAGCCACTAGGAAGAGGACGCAGCTGACGGCCAGATAGGCTAGAAGCATGAAGAGCCAGACGCCAGGAGAAAATGGGTCCAGAAAGGAGAAATAGCCAGGTTTGCGTCCCTGGAAATGAAGACAAAACCAGATTCACTGTGGGTGATTCTCAGTGGGTCAGGATGGCCCCTGGCCAGGGCGGGGCAGGCCAGAGGAGATATAGGGATGTGGGTCTGGCCCCAGATGGCCCTGCCCCTGGATTCTGGGTGACTGGCTTAAATGGCACTGGGGTCCAAGGTGCAGAGGGGCTGCTCCAACACCTAGCCAGCCCTGATCCCAGCAGACCAAACACAGGGACAGCTGGGGCCACTTCACTTCCTTGGTTAAGGGAGGCTTCGTGCTAGGCAAGGGGAAGAGCCCTCAGTATCCCTTATGTACCACCCTGTGTCCCCCTACCCTCCTCGAGGACGGCATGGTGGGCGCAGGGGCTTTGAGCCGCTGGTGTCCACGTCGCTGGAGTATGACAGCGCCCCTCCTTGACACTCACGTCTTTCTCACAAGGATGCTAACGGAACAGGCACCTTGTTTTTTTTGTTTGGAGGGTGAACTGATGCATAGTGAGATTAACCTTAAAAAGAGATTAACCTCGAAAATGGTACCATGAGACAGATTATTATTTCCACGTTACTGGTGAAGAAACCGAAAGCCCAGGGCAGTTGAGAGATGTGGGTCCAAGGTCACACAGCCAGTGAGTGGGAGGGCTGGGACTCAAATGCTCATCTTCCGACACCAAGCTCAGAGCTCAGGTACCATCACGCTGTGGGGAGACGTAGTCTGTCCCCAGCCCAGGGGTGTGCCTGGCCAGAGTCAAGGGAGCCAAAGGATGGGGCCAGGAGCAGAAACCTAGGTACCAAGCCCCTGGATATTTTCCGGAGGACAGTGAAATGCAATGAGCAGGATGGAGTTCCATGATCTACTCTGGGGTCTTGGGCAAGTGCACGCCCTTCTCTGGCCTTGGTCAGAGCCCCTATAGGTCAAAAGGGCGACACTGCTGGCTTACCACAGATAGCTGTCATACATCCTGTTTCCCCTGCTGTGTTCACCCATTCTACATTCGTGGCTATCATGAGTTGACAAGCCTCATATAAAAGTCCAGATTTCTGGCGTCTTTCACAAAATGGAGTGGTCTGGAAACTCTGGGCCTCAATCGCCAATGGGCCGGAGCTCAGCGGTAGTCGCCCCCTCTACATACGGCCGGCTCTCTCCAGCTCCTCCTTCCTCCTGCCCTTCCACACCCCCCAGTTTATCAGGGCAAATGGACATGAAGTTTAGCGCCCTGTCACTCGTGATGATTTCACTCTGTGTTTCTCAATTGAGAGATACTGGGGGGGGGGGGGTCTTTCATTGTTGGTTTCTGAATCTGAAACCCCATTAGATGCTCAATGTCAGAAATCTATACCTGATTATATCACAATGAGTGAATCGAGGAAAATGACAGCACTATTTAAAGCTGCCATATTTGGTTAGGGGTGATAAGGAATGATGCACGGTCGTGGGAAAAATTCCTGGAGACTCAAGTTATAAAACATCGAACATCACACAAACAAGGATCAAGACGTAAACATCGCTCCGCTGGAAACATATCAGTCATGTTGGCAAGAGAACATCTGATTCTACTTGTGATTGACGCCAACCAGAAGAGCAAGGAGTGGGCAGTTATGTGAGAGTTGGGTCTGGGCATAAACGGCCTTAGTTTAGGCGGAGCCCAGGCTGTTTATAGGATGCCAAAGAGAAGTACATTATTTGCAGGCTCCGAACTACTACTATTTTTTTCCTTCTATGTGGATGCCTTGTATTGCTTCTTCCCCCCAAAGGCATCTGAGTTACTGGTGTTTGGGGGCAAATCCGGTGTCATATGCCACCGGCATTTCTTCCAAATAACAGATTCTCCCTAACCCAGAGGATATATGATGGTGATACTTTCCTTCCGGAGAATTCAGAATGTTTCACTATGTCCTCTTGATTTCAATACCCAGTTCTCTGTATTGACAGATGGAAGAATGGAGACCTGGGGAGGTTAAGTGCCTTGCTCAAATCACTGGCGATGGCTTCAATTTCTCTGGTGCTCATTCATCACACCGCGCCACAGTGATGCCACCTCTCCCTCGTTCAGTTGGCCGCCGTACCGCGTGTTCCTCTCCTTTTTATCTTTGCAACTTGCTCCAATCAACCCCCTAATTAATCTCACGTCTTTTCCCCAGTGCCAGCAGAATCCCAACCTACTCTATGTCAACCCCATGAAGCCCTCTTGAACATTATTTGTACCCATCATCATTTATTTGGACTCTGTTGTATTTATAGGCATTTCTACTGATTCATACATGTCCTGTGGGCTGCAAGGTGGACCAGTTTCTTCAGGTGACTGCAACCACTTTGAAGATAGATAATTGGTTCTATAGAGTCTACGCCATAGACATCCAGGACAGGCCAAGCACTGCAGATGGACTGAAAATTAGATGCCACCAAAATTTAACTAGTTCCCTGGCTTTTTTAAAGATTTATTTATTCGAGAGAGCGAGCGAAGGGGAAGGGCAGAGGGAAAGAGAATCTCAAGCAGACTCCCTACTGGGTGTGAAGCCCTGCTCAGGGTTGATCTCATGTCCCTGAGATCATGACCTGAGCTGAAACCAAGAGTCAAAGCCTTAACCAACTAAGCCACCCAGACACCCGGAAGCCCCTATCTCCTGGACTTTTGTACTGTGTTTCAGGCTGACCACACCAGAGCCAGCATTCTTGATGCTGTCTGATGATGGGAGACACCCAAGGGGATGGTCACCAACAGATCACCATCCCAGCATGGGGAGACCCTTAGAATGTTAGAGGGGGTGCTACAAAGTGGCAGTGAACTCCCCTTGCATGTCAAAAATTCCTCTTGTTCTTAAAGATAATCTGTTGAGTCAATGAAACTTCATTCTAGAAGAAATGACATTATAGTGAGAATGCAGTTGCTTTCCCAGACTCTAGAGCCAGACACATAAGGACACCAGAGCTAGGTAATACAGGACAGGCAGTAAATTAAAACACAGACTCTGTAGCTAGCCTGCCCAGGACTGAATCCTGGCTTCATCATTTACAACTATGTGACCCTGAACAAGTTACTTAACTTCTCTGGGCCTCCATTTCCTCTTTTGTAACATGGGGGTAACAATAAAACCTACCTCAGGAGGGTGTTTTAAGAGCTGGATGAGTTCACACATAGTAAAAGCCATATGTGTTGGCTTCTCCTCTGGCTAATGGTAGCCGTGAGTGAGGGGAGGGAGGACAGTGGAATTTCCTTTTATATTAGTTCTCCCTCAATGGACAAGAAATATTTTTTCTGCCCTACAGTGACACATGCGAATGATGTCTGGGGAGAGAATGCCATTGTGGCCATAGTCACGTTCTGTAACACTTAGAATTTCTATGGGTTATAACCCATGAGTCATGAGGGTTCCCAGGGCTCTCCAGGGAAGCCATTAAGGCAACACCAGGCTCTATTCTGGAAAGACGGCTCTTAGAAGCCAAGGATTCCAACCTCAGTTCTGCCTCGGCCTTTCCAACGAAGGCACAGAGTGGGTCAGATGTGTGGTGGGTTCTCCCTTGTCCCTGGAGGGGCTGGGCATCCTGGTCACCCCTTCTTTTGTGCTGACACCACACAAGCTAGTGATACCGACTCTCTACCTGCCCTGCACCCTCTCTCCTCTCCTGCAGAGCCAAGGACAAATGCTCCTTCTGTCCTCCACGTGGTCTTTACAACTAAATGGCAACGCATTCAGAGGTCTCCTTCAACTCCCAGCTGTGGTCCACAGTCAATAAAAGACTCTTTAGGGCTGAAGAGATAAAAGCAGGCAGTGTCCATGCCTCTTTCTGGAAGAGGCAGAAGAAGAGGATTTCCTCCTACCCCGCCCCAGGAACCCACAGGTAACTTTTCTCAGGGTGTCTGCAATAGACGGTCTTGATGATAGTTGGGTTTAGCATGCACTTCCCACCTCTGAAGCCAATGGGAAAAAAGAGGCAAGCAATTAATTCCTCCTCACATAAAACACCCACATGAGTTTGTTGCCTATGTAACCCACACGCTAGCAGATCTATTTTCATTTTGCTCTTTGGAAATCCAGTACGAGGAGATGTAAATTCCAATCCTGGCACTGACTTTGACTTGCTGAGTGATTCCAGGCAGGCCACTCAACTTCTCTGAGTGCCATTGTCTTCTTCCAGAAAATGGGACCCGGCCATCAACATGAAGGGGGAATGTGAGAATTACTACAGTAATATTGATAGAACACCTGGAGCTTTGTGAGATAGGAGCGCCCAATAAAATACCAATATGAAAATGATGATACACCCAGGAAACCATATTTCCATGTTATGGGCTCTCGTGTTACTTAGCCTTAAGGAACAAAACTCTGCGCGTTCTGTTTCCTTATAGCAGGGTATTAAGCAGTATTAGAAATGATTCACTTGTTTACTTAGCATCGTTCTCCATTCTTCTAGACAGTCTTTCTGAAATGAAACAGACCTTCTTGAAAAAAAAAAAAAAAAACGGGTAATATATCCAGCGAAAATTCTGGGCATTAATTTAATGTTGGCATTTATGCCTCTCTCACTTTTTAATCACTGTCTGTTGTTTTGTTGTTGTTTTTTTTTTTTAACTTTTCTTGACAGAGAAGACTCTAGATAAGAGTTAAGAAGAGGAAAAGACAGAGCATAAAACTTCTCCACTTTGTTAATCAAAGATGGGTGAGGACCTTACAGAGGGAAGATAGCAAAGGCATGCTCTCGAAGAAGTCGTAGGTACTCTGGCTGGCTGGAGACACTAAACAGGATAGGATAGTATAGAATAGATAGTATTCTCAGATTAGAAAGGCTCTAGAACATTCCCCCGACACATGGCCTTGACATAGAGAAATGCACCTAACTGTACCATAAAGATGGGTAGTTAAAAGCGTATGGACCTGGGGACCAGAAAGTTGGGTTCAGTGCCCCCTCCACCATTGTGCTTTCTCCTCTCTCCATGGTCCCGCTAGCCATCGCGGACCTTAGCATCCTTCCACATAAAATGGGGACCATGGTACTGTGCCTCGGGGGGGGGGGGGGTTGCTGTATTAAAGCAGAGACTCCATGCAAAAGTGCTTCATAAATAAAGAGATGCCAGACAGATGTTAGTCAACACACAAGTACCCTGACGTACACCCAACCACCTTGACTATGTCAACACTGAACTTTTTTTTTTTTTTTTATAAATATTTTATTTATTTATTTGATAGAGAGAGATCACAAGCAGGCAGAGAGGTAGGCAGAGAGAGAGGGAAGAAGCAGGCTCCCTGCCGAGCAGAGAGCCCGATGCGGGGCTCGATCCCAGGACCCTGAGATCATGACCTGAGCCCAAGGCAGAGGCTTTAACCCACTGAGCCACCCAGGCGCCCCAACACTGAACTTTTTAAATGTAATTATCCATTTAGGGGGTATACGTGCCAAGCGTCAAATCTCAGGTTGGCGTCTGGCACACGCAGATGACGCCTTCCTACAACAGTCAGTGCGTGCTGGAGGAATGCAGACTTACTTTAATATTAATCAGAGCAAAACATCATTAGGCAAATTGCTGTTGCAGAAAAAAAAGACAGCAAAACGACACAATATACTCTGATGTTCAATATGAATGTTTTCATTTCCCTGTGCTCTTTTCCCCTCCATTCACATAGATATTGGAGTCCTCACAGTGGGCGTCAGAATCATAAAACCCCAGAGTACAGATGCCCCTGGGTTCCTTACTGTTTCAGCGTATACTGAATGAGCTGATGTGCCATGGAAATCAAGAGAGTCTTGAACTTCAGATGTCCTGTTATTTCATTCGCATTCTTGGAATAGTAGGGGTACTCAGATCTCGTTGGTACCCAGACTCTAAAGGCTGGACCCTGTATGTATGGTTTGGAAGCTCATCTAGCCCTGACCAGGGATTGTAATGCTTTTTCAGGTGGGTGCTAGGTTGTATGCGGGCGGTGCAGGCAATGGTGGGGAGGGAGCACTGAGTCCCGGGGAAAGCCGTGCGGGCCTGGAGCAGAAGATGTACTTGGGTGGCCTGAAACATGGGCCTCCCATCTCCTCTTGTTATCTAGACCATTGAGATCAAGGCCAGAAAAGAAACAGGAAATCTAGTTTAGTCACTCATCCTGCTGCCTGGGCTATGAGGCCTCCTGACAGAAGCCAGGCTCCTGGGCTCCGTGCTGCTCCATTAGGAGCCACAAAAGAAAGTGGTGCTCACTGCCCACAGGACAGCGGGATACCTCCCTCAGCCTTCCCTCCTGCCTTTCTTCTTTCTGTAATTATGGAGCCAATATAGCCTGTTTGGGATGATCATGTTTCCACATCAAAAACTGTATCATAAGAGCTTCTGGCCTGACAAGAGGGTACCTTCTTCCCACTAGGATCCACTTAGGGAGAAAGAGATAAAGACCAGTACAGTGCAGCAAATACATGGGCAGACAGCTGCTGCTCAGGGAAAGAGACCAACAGCTCCATCCAGAGGAGTCACACTGAAGAGCAAGTGACATTTGAGCTGGGTATCGAAGGCTGGAGAGGAGTTTGTTCCGCGGCCAAGAGGCAAGAAGACGGGCACAAACCTAGATCAGAAGAGGCTTGTGTGTTGGTGAAGTGGTGAGTGCTATGTGGTGAAGACGCCTAGAGCAGGAGCTACGAGTGGAACAGGAAAGATGGGCTGTGTTCTCCATGTTCAGAAAGAGGGACTTGGTCTTGTTAAGTGATGGGCAGCCAGTGAACCATCTTAAGTAGGAGGCTGATATGATTCCATTAGTAAAAAAAAAAAAATAGCAGTAAACTAAAAAACTAACTCTCAGCAAGTCACGTGCATTTACAAAATACAAAGCTAATGCCCTATTGTGCACAGGTCAGGCACTGTTATAGGTGCGTTACTTATGCATTTATGTATCCTCATTAAATCTGCATGACAACCCATTGTCGCACATGAGAAAACTGAGACACAGGGGACATGCAGCAAGTACATGGCAGATCTGGCTCCAGAACTTTCCACTGCTTTTTCATGAATGCTGGAAGTGACTATGGCCCTCTGATGGGGACGCAGTACTGGATGGGAGGGTCACACCTCTCATCCAGTGAACTCAAGGAGGATACAGGCCACCAGGATGGCAATTCAGGTCAGAGATAAGGAAAGCCTGAAGCAAGGTGGATTCAGTGGGGGTGGAAGGCGTGCTTGAGAACCATCTAGGAGGTGAGCTGACTGACTGAACGTGTGCAGTGAGAGAAGTGAAGGGCAGCTCGGGGGAATGGGTGGAGATGCCATGAGGTGAGATGGGACAGGGGAAGAGGAGGAAGAATTCTACAGAATATGGTTTGTGACACCAAATTTGAGGTGCCCATGAGATGGTCAGGTGATGTCTAGTCATGCTAGAAATAGCTTCGAGAATTCAGGGGAGTGGCCAGGGTTGGATTTATAGATGCGGCAGAGAGCTGTCAAAGAGAGAAGGGAAATGCACCAGGGACATTCACGGGGCAGGCAGAGAGAGAGAGAGAGTCAACGGAAATGCTGGAGGGGCAACGATCAGGGTGGTAGGAGGAAGAAGAGGAAGAGACAGTTACCTGGAACCTGGAACGGAGAGAGTTCTAGAAAGTGGGGAAGTGGGAGGGATCGACAGTAACAAATACTGAAGCCAGAATTCTAAGTCAGCCTCTGAGTGGCAGGGAGTAAGGCATCCAAATAGCAAAACAGTCTTCCCATTTTGGTCCTAGAAATGCCTGAGCAGAAACAGAGATTATACCCCAACAGTGAGAAGAAGGAAAATACCACATCATCGACACTTGGTGATCCCATGGTGGTGAGAAACTAACCCTAGGTAATCTAGGATGACTGTAAATTCACACACTATTTCTGATTGTCTTTAGACTTCAGACACATACCTGCCACCCCTTACTACTTAGGAGGGTTTTGCAATATTTTCAAAAGAGGCATTTATACTTTGGGTTAATTATTTTAACCTTTGCACACAGGCTTCATCATCACCAGATGTTCACATCTTGGCAATAATCACTCATAACTCAGATGACCTCAGATACAGAATTAAGATATAGATTCTGGGCCATTATAGATTATAAATGAAATTAATCATCTTGAGAAACTACCAACTTCAGAAAAATTCACAAAATAATAAACTTTCCACTTGAGAAAAATTCACAAAATGATCGCTATGAACTTGAGAAAAAGTCAAAAAATAATAAATACTCTCAACCTGAGAAAAATTCACAAAAGAATAAACCCCCAGTATTCAACTTTATTTTTGTTAACCTAACACTATTATAGGAGAGAGAGCTTCTCTCTGTAATTTCAGATTGAGGCTTTCATGGTGAACTCCATGGAGCTATCCTGTGGTATTAGCTGTTTCTGCCAATTCAGATACAGCAAAGTTCATCTCAGACCTGTTCTCTCCAGGTCTCCCCTGGTTTCATTGATTCAGGATTGTTCTCTCCAGCTGATTTTTTGGTACTTTCTAAGCACAGTGCCTTACACACAGAATGCACTCAATAAATATTTGTTGAATAAATGCATAAACTGTCAGCTCTGCTTAGTGTAAGGTGTTCATCCAGCACTCAATTTTTATTCAGCTCGGCCCCCTGTTATAAATCAGCTCTGAGCAGCCATGTGGCAGATCAGTGCCTCATTGAAGAGGCTGGAAGTGGGGAGGTCTCCTGACCAGAAAGGGGAACGTATGACTTCGGGTTCTCCAGAGAGACAGAATCAGTAGGAGATGTGTGTGTGTGTGTGTGTGTGTGTGTGTGTGTGTGTGTGTGTGAAGAGATTTACTTTAAGGAATTGGCTCTCACCATTGTGGGAGCAGTTAAGGCCAAAATCTATAGCACCTGCTGGAAACTCAGGCAGGATTTCTAAGGGATAGTCTTGAGGCAGAATTCTTTCTGTTCCAGGAAACCTGTTTTTGTGCTTAAGGCCTTCAACTGGTTAGATGAGGCCCACCGACATAATCAAGGGTAACTTCCTTTACTTAAAGTGGAATGAACACAGCTGTTAATCCCATCTACAGAATATTCTCATGGAATATCTAAGCTAGTGATTGATCAAACCCTGGGCACCATAGCTTAGGGAAGCTGATGTGTAAAACTTCATGTTCCAAGAACTAATACAATCATAGGTTTGTGGTAGTGGGTAATATCTGGCCAACAATCCAATTAAAGATGTCCAGAGGACTGGTGAGTGGGAATTTGATATTCCAGGCAGTGGTGTGCCCAGTGGTGAGGGTAGCCTAGCAGAGGACGTCCCCAGGCAATGAGTAGAAACACCAGGGATCAAGAGCCTTTACCTACATGGTTCCTCCCGGTCCATCGGGTTGTGAGTGGGGCTCTCGTATCCTTGGCATTAATCAAGAAATCAAGGCCAGAGCCTAGTTGTACAGCTTGGCCATAGTAATATGATTTGGAGAAAGGTCCTATGTTCCCCCACTTCTTTGGGATGCTGCCTCGGGGCTCAGTTGCAGGAATGGGGTGAGGCGGGTTCAAGACACAGTGCTAGCTGGAAAATCACCCAGGGACTACAGACAGGTAGGAGGACAAGAACCCTTGTCTCAAGAGTTAGAACACCTGGCTTCTAGGCCCCACCGTGTGTCAGTTCCAAGTGTGACTTTAGTTTCCTTACTGTCAAGTTGGAATTCTAATACCTTCCCTCTTCTCAAACAACAGTCCTAAGGACCAGATGAGAAAAGGTACACAAGAAAGCCTTCCAGGACAAGTTACTCAAAGATCACCTGAATGAGGGGAGCCGCCTGGTGTCCCAGAGACAGCACAGGCTCGAAGCACACCATTCCTGGGTGCGATCTCTGCCCTCACACTTACAAGAACAACACGAGGGTACTGGTGTCCTAGGACCACTAGAAGAAAGTACCACAAGCTAGGTGACTTAAAACAATAGAAACGTATAGTCTCCCAGGCAGGGGTGAACAGTTCAAGATCAAGGTATCAGCAGGGCCATGCTCCCTCTGAAGGCTCTAGGGGAGGATGCCTGCTTGTCACCTCTAGCTCCTGGTGGTTGCTGGCAATCCTTGGTGTTCCTTGGCTTATAGAGACATCCTGCTACTCTGTCTCCAAATTCACACGCTCTTCTCCCCCGGGTCCACATTTTCTTCCTTTTACAAAGACACCCCTCCTTGGCTAAAGGCCTGCTCAAATCCAGTATGACATCATCTCAACTTGATTAGATCTGCAAAGACCCTATTTGCAAATAAGGTCCTGGGGCTTAGGACTTCAAGATGTCTTTTGAGGGGACACAAGTCAACCCATGACCACAGTCAAGATCCTTGCAGGGGCTGGAAAGAGCGTCTGGGATGTAAGAGTTGCTCAATGAACGGGAGCTTTCATCATCGTGGAAAAGAGGCGGGGGACATCGCTCTCGCCCTTAATTCACAAGACAGCCACATCAATGACAGCGCCAACAGTGCCCAAATCCTCACACTGCTTTTTGTCTTAGCCTGGGGAGCTTGGGATTTCGATGCTGCCTCTTCTTCTAAACGCCGTGACTTCCTTTTCTAAGCCAGGCAGCGATCATGATGGATGCTGAGGTCCAGCATTGGATAGTGCTCCTCGGAGCTGCTCCAATGGGCTCTGTGACAAGGGAACTCTCCCTCTTACAGAAATGGGCTGCAGTTTCCGATGTCCTAGCAGCCCTGGCTACGTGAGCCCAGGCTGGTACTGTGAATACAGACAATCCTCTTTCTCCAGGGCTGGGATGTGGGGCCAGGGAAGGGGTCAGAAGCTAGAGGGTCTGTTCTTCAGCAGGCACGTGGGATGAGCGCTTGATCCCTTCCCTGTTGGGCAGCCTTGTGGCGCCGGGTAACACCCTGCAGTATTCTAGGTTAGTGTGACTTCAGACACCGAGAATGACTTGAGCATTGGGGAATCTTTATAATAGCTGTGCATTCAGAGTCAGTTTGGATAAAAGGATGAGAGGGAGGCTCTTCTGGTTCAGGCAACTGTGTCCTGGCAACATCGCTAGTATTCCCTTTGTAGCCCTGTTACTCTCCTGATCCTCCCCCACTGGCCAGGGTCCTCCATCAGGTCTGTCCTCACGCCTATTGGTGTGCCTTCCCAAACTCATTTAGACCCTTACTCTACTCACTCTAGGCAACTTAAGCAGAGAAGTCTTTCTCTCTCTCTCTCTTTTTTTTTTTTTTTTGAAGGATGTCAAAAAGGGGACAGGCCAGATATAAATGACATCATTTATTCACTAATATAGCTAACCCGGAGAGGATGGAGTCTGCATTCCCTCACCAGACAATGCTCAGAGTGAACAGAGATGCACCTGGGAATCAGCAAAGTCCTTGAAAATGCTGGGATGACTTATCTGGACTGGAGACCCCGTCCCTAGGAGGAAGCAGAGTGACCAACAGGTCCACTCACCGACACACGGCACAACCAGGGTTGAGCGCTCGCTCTCAGCCATCCCTAGTCAGTGAGGCAGAAGCAATTTTTACTGGAAAGCCCACAAGTGTGACTTTTCCATTCTTCCTGTTTGCAAGTCCGCACAGCTGATGCGGAAAAAATAGCCCAGCTCATTTGCATTTAAGTCTTGAAATCTAAATATTTCTGTGAGTCATTCATTATTACCATATAACTCAGTGTTTGCATGCAAATAACTTTAATGACATAAATGCTTATAAAATAAGTCTCTTACCATATGAACTCGGTAAAGAATGCTAATTCCCAGAGTCATGAATGGCTTGGAGAAATCAATCACCTTCTCCCGCTCCGCAGTAATGGTGAGGCCCGCCACGGCCAGGTCCGCTTTCTGAAAGGGACAGACAGATCCCATCAGTGGGGCGGCCCAGGTGAGATGCAGGGACAGAGACTTGTGGCCAGAGGCCGTCCCTACTGGGGAGATGTCACTCTGGTCTGGCTTCTCAGTGTGGGGAGGGACTCTGGGTGGCCTTGAGCCATCTCAGACCCGAACAATCATTCACGAGAGGACACGGTGCTGAAGCTGGAACTCAGGCACACTTGTGGCCAGACGCCTCTAGACACATCAGTAAGTACAAACAGCAGAGGACTGTTCAGGGACCATCTCAAAATGCCCAAGGAGAGGGAGAACGGGCACAGAGGCTACTGGATTCTCAACAGGAAGTCGTTTTAAAATTCAACTTCCTAATTTGCTCAGTCCACAGAACTTGACGGAGGTGCGAGCCTGAAGAGGAACCGCGGTGGGGGTCTTGGGGGTGCGAGAAAACGGATGTAAGCATGGAAGAGAGACAAGCTAACACCACCAAGCAATCGAGCAGGTAGCCCCACCACCACAGAGCTCGTCTTTGTCAGAGCTGGGACTGGACCTTGGCCTCCCAGGGCCCTGGACACTTAAATTGCTGCTCAGGTTACAGTTCAGGCGCCAAAGAAGTAAAAGAAGGTTCTGTGGCCTTCCATGTAAAAGTCACCAGAATTTGTTCTGAAGACATTTCCTTCTGTGCTCTTGGCCCTTGTAGGACACCACAGATGCCCATACCTGATGAGAGTCTGAATTCAACACCATCGGCTTCCTCAGTGTTCCTCTTTGCCGGACAGTTCGTCCTTGTCCCTTATTTAGACCCATCCCCTGGCAAAGCAAACTCACTTCCTCTTGGTCTGCTTCCCCGTGCATGGTGCAAAGGGGAAAAGCCCAGAACCAGCGTTCTGTTCCGGTCCTTCACCAACTCCCTAACCTAGGCCAGTCCCTAGACATCCTTGGCCTTGTCCTTAAACCAAGGATGTGAGGTGAAGACCGTGCCAGGACCCTGCCCAGAGATTCTCTAACGGGGATTCTCAACATCTCGTACATCTCGTCTCTGACCACCTGCATCAGAATCCTGTGGGAGGCTGACTAAAATGCGAATTCCTGAGTCACACCCCGGGGCCCCCTGGATCAGACGGTGGGTAGGACACAGGCATCTGTATTGGTACCAAGCTGCGCAGCTGATTCTGACATCCACTAATATGGAAGAACCATTTATTTAAAAAAAGATTTTATTTATTTGACAGACAAAGATCATAAGTAGGCAGAGAGGCAGGCGGGGGTTGGGGGGGAAGCAGACTCCCCCTGAGCAGAAAGCCCGATGTGGGGCTCGATCCCAGGACCCTGAGATCATGACCTGAACCAAAGGCAGAGGCTAAACCCACTGAGCCCCCCAGGTGCCCCAAAGAACCATGTTTTATAACAGAGGCGTGTATCTCAGACTGGCCTCCACTGGTTTCCATGTCAGCTTAACTCCTTCTTCTAATTCCAGTGGAGCAGCTGATGGAAGAGAGGAAGACAGAAAGGAGGACAAGTGGAGTCCCCAGCAGTCTGAGAACAGGCCAGGCATCGTCTCTGAATGAGCGCACGCACACACGCGCACAAGTGCACGATTCTTCCTAAATCACTGCAAAGAAAATAGAGAAAGAGACATGCTGGTCCTCATTCCGCACACAAGGGAATTTGCGATTTGCGTACAAGAAGGATAAATCTCTTGGCAAAGGACAGTCTCTCCCGCATTTCGATCTTGCACCTCCACTCCCGATCCACGTTCCGTCTGCTGGCGCAGCCATGTAATCTGGCAGAGGTTAACGAACTCAGGGCCTTATAAAGGCAGGCCAGGTGCCAAAAAAAGAAACTAGGGTGCGGATGTAAGAGATATTTCAATATAAAATGAAATATGTGAATGCTTCATTGTGCTCTTTCTGTATTTCTCCAAGAGAGTGCTAATTACTGCTATCAAATGAATCAACCCTTGAGATTAAAAAACGAAGTTTGATTAGAAGATTGTTAATGCTTTCATTTGGGGGCTCTTTGTGGAGGGCTGCTTGGGTCTTTCAGAACCTCGGCTCCTCTGTGACGGTGGCACTGATGGCAGTTCTGCCCGCTTGAGAGCACAGGTGTAGGCCAACAGATAATCAACGCAGCACAAAGACCCAGCAGGTGCAGCGCCGGGTCCCACACGGGCAGGCTTCTAGCTAGTCGGCAGCCAAGCCCTGCATGAACCTTGGGAGGAGGAGACGAGAGAGTCAGTTGGGTTGGACTGAAAGAACGGAAGAAAAGAGGAGGAAACCAAAATGGATAAAGTGGGCAAAGATAAACACAGCTTTTAGTCCTTTCTCTGGTTATTTAAAAACATAGATCCTGTCCTGCCAATTAACTGAACTCAACAACTCTACCCACAGGTTTCTTTTCCTCACCTACAGCTTTCGCCCCCAAAGGGTAAATTTTGTTTTTGTTTTTGTTTTTTAAGATTTTATTTATTTATTCGTCAGAGAGAGAGAGAGAGAGAAAGAGAGCAGGAGCAGGGAGAACTGCAGGAAGAGAGAGAAGCAGGCTCCCCACTAAGCAAGGAGCCCGAAGCGGGACTTGATCCCAGGACCCCGGAATCATGACCTGAGCCGAAAACAGACACTTAACCAACTGAGCCACCCACACATCCCAAAAGGGCAAATGCTGAGTTGGAATTTGGAAATCGGTTCACAAGTTTATAAAAGCTGTCATGATGTCATGGTAAAGCCGTAGAGCCTTTCCCGGGTGCATGCAGAACGGCCACATACCCAAGGGAGAGTGTGTGCCCCAGGCTCGGACAGGGCATCTCTGTCTACTCACAGAGAGAGCTTTTCCAAACTGGGGCCAAACAGAACAACCGCCTCATGTGGACACTGCTGATTCCTGGCCACCAGTCGGTCCCTCTTCCCTTTCCTGCCCCCCCCCCCGCCCCCGGCAGGAGTAAGTTACAGGAAGGGGAGGCAGGGAAGGAGAGGGATGGAAAAAAGCCGTGGCAAGCTAAAAGAAATGATGGAGATTTCGTGGTGGTGTTTTTTGTTTTATTTTGTTTTGTTTTTATTTAATCAACTCAGTAGAGAATAGTAATTATCTACCTTGGCTTCAACACCCCCCGAAATTTTAGCGACAACCTCTGGGGATCCGGTTATTCCAAAAGATGCGCGTTCATTTTATTTCACCTTAGTTAAAAAGACAATATGCTATAAAGCAGTCTTAGATGAGGAGATAATATGCCATGAAACCAGACTAACAAGCCAAGGGGGCTGGGAGTGTACGATGCCAGCAACCATCGGCGTAGGGGAAGGAGGGAGGGGAGGGCAGGCTGCCCGTCCGCCCCAGCCCTTCTGCATCTCTGGCCACTTGGGGCAGGAGGGCCGTGCTCTTGGGCAGAAAGAGCTGTAGACAGGACATCAGAAGACATGGCCCTGGTTGCAGCCAGGCCACGGCTCACTGTGACCGTGGGCGAGTTACTCCACTTTCTGGGGTGAAGTTTCATCCCGTCAGATGAAAAGGCCCCACCACATGCCCTCTAAACTGTCTTCTCCAGCTCCCAAACCCCACACTCGCATTTCGCTTGCCTCAAACGGGTAGAGCTTACTTCCGCGGGCCCCTGTTTTGCTCAAGAAGATGATGGTGGTCCGCAGAATTGAATGTTCTGGAACAGACGAGGAGAAGGAGCTCTGAGGAAGAAACTCGCAGACTGGTCAGCAAAGACCAGCAGCCGACAGGGACCCCGGGTGGGGACATTTTATTTTAGGGAAAGAAATCCAGAAAGGTCAGGAAGGGACACCCCCATCTGGACAGCAGGTCTGGGAGTGTAGCTCCACAAAGTGGGAAACCAAAAAAAGGTAGGCATCCCCCAGAGCCAGGGGAACCGAAGGAGGGCTGATAAAAGAGAAGTGGCAGAAAGTTCTGTATACATTACGATGTTCCCGGTCTTGGGGTGGAGGTGTGTATGTGTGCGCGCACACACAGGGGCATATAAATACATTCCCTCTGAGAGAAAGACCTCTCTCCTCCCCAGTTTTGATTGAAAGTGTTCTTTGAAGAGCTTCATGTTCTGCCACCGAGAGATCCCCCTCTTTTATCTCCTGGATGTTTGCAGAATTTACAAGGGGAGGGCAGGCTGGAGCTGGCCTGGAGGTCACTTCCAAAACAGACTATCCTTTCTCTCATGGAGTTTAAATAGGGGTCATGCAACTGCCCCCATTGCTATCAAAGCCTGGAGGCTCAGTGTGGCTGCCGTGCTTCTCCTGGGAGCTGGGGCCTGGCTGCGAAGAAGGCCGCAAATTCACAGCAGGGCTCCAGGAGGCATCTGCCTGAGCCCTGGCTCCCACCTGGCGCCTCCCTGAGAACACGGCTACCACCGGGAAGGAGTCTGATGGCAGCCCTGGATCCTGGACCGTCTGAAGGGAACAAAGCACTCTTCTGTGTCCTCCTCCTCTTTTAGAGAGCTGCTGCCCCCTTTTGGGCAAAACGCTCTCCCATTCTCTCAGCCAGGGCCCAGCAGCAAGGGTCGACCGCCAGTGGCCTCAGCCCGCCTTCCCCTGCGCCCCCCCGCCACAGAGTTGAGCTAAGGAGAGGATGGGACAGGGCCGAAGACGCATGCCTCTAGCCACTCAGCCTCTCTGGGACTCATTTTATTGTGCAAGTTAAGAGAGATGGCGGGAGTGCAAGTCTTCTAACCCAAACACCCTGGAGAGCTCTGCCGGGCCTTGGGGGAGCTGTGGAGGCCCCAGGATGAGGGGCTGAGGTTCAGCCTTCAGGATGGGAAGGAAGGACCTGTCTGGATTCCATTAGTATGCACCGACTCGCTGTATGACTTTAGGCAAGTCACTCAACCTCCCTGAGGCTCAGTTTCCTCACATGTAAAGTGGGGATGATAATCGGACCCACTTCCTAGCTTTGCTAAGGAACTGAGTGAGACGACACTCTGTAGACGGGAGCACAGGGCCCAGTGCAAAGAAAGTACCCAGTGCACGTTTGCCACCAGGAGGCCTACAAGAGTCTCTGCAGACAGTATCCCAACCCATGCTGAGCAGGAACGTTCGGGAGGGCAGCCAGGCCTCTTCTAGCTTCGTGTAGGGCAGGGGACCCTGGACATTTGGCCTATCCCGGGACAGACACAGAGCTGTGTTAACACTGGTGTGACTGCCTGTCTCCAAAGATTCACATAAGGACCTTCTTAGGCCTCATCCTGTCCCACTGCTTAGAAAACTCAAGGAAAAAGCTGACACCCAGCTTGGAGACCAAATCCAGTCATTTCCCAAAGTCTCTTCCTTGTTATGTGATTCTCCTCCAGGGACAGCAGATTAAAAGACCTCTCCAGCTTCCTTTGACTTCCATGGTGCTATCTGTGATCAGCTTCCAGATCTTTTCTCTCCGTTTTTTTGTTTGTTTGTTTGTTTTTGTTTTTGTTTTACAGCACTCTCCCCCTCCCTGCACCCTGACGACCCCAGCCTCCTGCCCCCTGGGGCAGCCAGCCACTCCCCAGCGCCAGCGCTTCCTGCCCCTCTGCAGGCCCCATCTGCATGCACACACTTTATTTCACCTGCCGCTCAGGCCCCACAGTGCCTCGCATTCTTTGCTGTCATTTATTTAACTCTGTAATTGTGTTACTTAACTCTGGAAAGCTCTGGGAGGCTACAGATGGAATGAGAAAATGCTGCACAGAATAAGGTTGTATTGAGCATTCCTGGAAACCTTCATTCCAAGATAATTGTCTCGGGAGATCCCGGTATATGGAGGAGGCTTACGGAATTTGAAGCGAGGCCTGCTTAAGGCTGCGAGAACGGGGCCGGCATAACGCGTAAACACCCAGGCAGGAAGGAGCTCTGAGTCCACCAAGCTTGGCTTGGCAGCGAGGGATCATGTGCATTAGGCTCTGGCTGAGGGTGACATGGGACACTGAGCTCGTCGAGCTCTTGTGAGTGCTATGTTCTGGGTTCCCCCCACCTGAGTGTGGACTCTCGGGGTAGGCAGGGACAATGTGCAGAACTCAGTGCCTCTTCCTCCATCTGCGATGCTCAGTATTCCCTCAGCCCTCTTTTCTGACTCCCCTCCCTGACCCAGGCAGTGGGCAAGGTGCTGAGAGACAGGCATGGCCCCTGACGGCCCCTGACAGTCCACTAGGGAGGCAGACCCATCATCAGACCGTTAGAGTAAATGTTTGTAAAATTATGGCTATAACAGGTTTTATGAAGGGGTTTAGAAGGCACCACGAGAAGGTAGAACAGAGCATTGACAGAGTCTGGGAGGTCTGGGGGTGGGATGGGGGGCGGGAGGGGCTTTCCCAAGATGAGATGCAGTTGCCTGAGCAGGAGTTACCTGTGAGATGGCCTGAGTTGAGCACTCCCAGGGGAAGGGATAGCATGTGCCAAGGCCCTGAGACAGGAGGAAGCTTGGTGCATTCCAGGGGCTGGAAGAAAGCCAGAGTGGCCGGAGGACATAAGGCTGGGGCGCATGCTGTAAGAGGAGGCTGGAGAGGCAGGCAGAAGAGGCAACACACTGAAGAGGAATCAGATGGACCCTGAGTATTTTAAGCAGTGGATGGCCTACAAGATAAGATTTGTAACACTAAGGCAGCTAACGCCTACAGCCCTTCCTGTGTGTCAGGTAATGGACTGAGCACCTGCTGCATATTATCTCACTTAGTGCTCACAAGACCCGTATGAGGCAAGCTACTATGATTACCCCATTTTACAGATCAGGAACGTGAGGCTCAGGGAGGTTAAGGAACTTGCCTAAGGTTGCACAGCAAGTAAGTGGCAGAACCAGATTCAAACCTGGGCAGCTGGGCTTCAGAGACTGTGTCCTGAACCCTCAACCAATTCAGTTGGCTCTAGTGAAGAAAAAAGATTCAAGAGAGGCAAGAAAAGACCATCCTCATTTTTCTAAAAAAAAAAAAAAAAAACTTTCACACCATGACAACCATACCTGTCCTCCCTGTTAGCCAACTATCCACAATCCTGTGAACTCCAGTGACTTCAGCCTCACTTCCCAGCATCCCCTGGGGCCCCAAGCACCTGACTCCAAACACACCTTGCACATCCCGACAGCAGTGGCTCCAACGACCTGTGTCCTCCACCTTGAATGTCCAACCCACAACCACTGGGTCTTCAAGGTCCATTCACAGTTTACTTGCTCTGCAAAAACATCTGTCACCTCCCCAGGAGTAAGCCCTTCCTCTGCTCCATCAGCAAAAGCAATAACACACTGCTTGTACCACTGAGGGGCGTATGCCACGCATTGCCCTGGATCAGAGCAGGGGGCCCAGGGCTCCTCCTCCAACTCTGTACTTCCTAGCTGGCTGTCTGCTCTGCACGCACCTTCTCTGTGCCTCACTTTCTTCTTCTCTAAAGGGGGCAGGACAACAGTTCCCACCTTCACAGAGTCTCTATGGGAATCGAATGAGCATGCCATCTCAAGCCAGGTCTGGCACAGAATAACTCTCTGTAAATGTTTGCCCCTCCTGTTATTACTGTTGGTGTGGGCATCTGGGTGCCTGTCTCAGCTCCCGGGACAAGGTCTTTGGAATACTTAACATATGTAGCATTTCATCGTTGCCATTGGCCCTGTTTGACAAGGAAACCGAAGCCCAAAGAGGTTAGTAACCTGCTCAAGTACACAAAGCTAGGACATAAGAAAGCTGGCTTTAGACCCACATGTAGTCTCAGGACTGCGTACCCTTTTTTTTTTTTTTTTAATATATTTTATTTATTTGAGAGAGACAGAGAGACAGAAAGGGAGAACACAAAGGGAGATGGAGAAGCAGGCTCCCCGCTGAGCAGAGAGCCTGATGTGGGGCTCGATCCCAGAACCCTGAGATCATGACCTGAGCCAAAGGCAGATGCCCAACCGTTCGAGCCACCCAGTGCCCAGGGCTGTGTACTTTTGATGGTTGCACTGTTCAAGGGGGATTTCCCAAAGTGGGCCCCCAATACGTCCCTAAATGGACAACCAGCACAGCCAACATTGCAGGACACAGGAGGACAGCCCACCAAACGTGGCTTACCCTAGAGGGCCTCCTCGCTGACCACAGAATGAGGCTGAAGTCTGACGCAAGCCTGTACGCAGGAGGGATTTTATCAGCAAGTCAGAATGGAAGAACCAGATTCAGGTCATGATCCAGACGTGGTCAGATACAATCCTCCTCTTCCAGCCTAAAGAAGACTCAATGCCCCACATCCCTAGCAGCAGGCTCCTTGCCCCCCCCCCCCACGCCCTCCCAGGTCTATGCCCTGGAGCCCCAGGCAGGAGAGGAACCAGCCTGTGCTCTCATGCTGCCCGGGGGAAGGCACAGGGAGGGTGAGGACAGGCCCACCCTGGGCCCAGCGAGAAGAGGCGGGACTGGCTGCATGAAGCTCCTTCCAGAATCTCACCGGCCCCCAGTCCTTTCCTGCTGCGCAGTGAGCAGATTAACATCTGCAGCTCAGCCCATTTCAAATTAGATTATCTGCTTACTTCCTGTCTTTGGATCGATTCACCTGCTGGGTGCCTTTCTCCCTCCCCACTCCTCCCCCGCCTAGCGAGAGGCCCAGGGAAGTGCGCACATCTGCTCGCCAGGGGTGGGAGGCAGGCTGACTTCCCACTCCTCCCGCTGTGCACGGGGTCAAGAATAAACTCGCTCTTGGGGCTCACCGGGTGCCTGCAAAACCGTGTCCTCATCTGCTGGGGACACCAGATGCCAGCCCTACCTCTCCTCCCTTCCCAGGATTTGGAAACACAGATGAGGGACCAGAGGAGAGCAGGCAGCTGGTCACCTGTTACACATGTGCATGCATTCACACACACACACATGCACACACACACCCCAACCCAGCCAGCACCCAGGCCCAAAGAAGGCCTGCTCCCTGTTCAGAGGGAGGCTCCGATCACAGCTTTCACAAACCAACCTAAGGCCACATTTGTGGGATTTCTCTGTGCTCGCTGGGCGGAGTCCCTCCTCCGTAATGCTCAGGAGCAGACGTCCCAGGCACATTAGTGTTCCTGGGGAAGTGGCATGTCATCTACGGGCCCAAGTGCTCCCCAGTGCTATTACTCCAAGGGGCAGTCTGTTCTCAGGGCTGGATGAATTTCTTTAGAGTTAAATTAAAATCCCCATGAAATATTTAGTTGGTTCGGCTCAGGGCTGCACTACTGGCCTATGTGGGCAGATTTCAGAATCTGGCAGAGTCAGAAGGGGCCGGCCATTCGTCCACAGGTGAGGTGGTGTGGTGTGGGGGTCCAAGCGGATGCCGTTCACCTTTGACCTCTTGTCCCAGGCTCCCGTTCACGGGCTGTGGACCCTCCTGTCCTTCGGCGTCACAGAGAGATGGATGTTTAAATCCCAGCCCCCCGCCCTCCACCGGCTGAGCCAAATTACCTCAAGTCTGGGCTTCGGTCTCCTGCTCTCTCAAATGGGCAAAATCACTTATGGCTGCTGGAAGGATGAGAGGTAACAACCTATGTAAATGGAGCTCGGGTGTGGTCCTGCCTCTCACTGTTCCCTCTTCTGACTGTAGCCCGAGGAGGCTTTTGAGAAACGAACGGAGATGGCGCTGTTCTATCCTATACTGACTTCTTCATCGCTTTTGTGCCTGGGGACCCTTCTCGCACTCTGCTGAGGTCTCTCAACCCCTTCTTTAGAAACATTTACAGATGTTTCTCCCATTCGCTGTATTGCCTAACTGTAGGGTGCAGAAAGACGACTGTCAAAATATTTTTCCATTTTTGTGCTACCGGGGCACAGAAGAGCCAGAGGTTGGTCTAAGAGCAACATTACGGTGACACCAGCAATGACAATGGCGCAGGTGTGGTTAAAATACCACGACCGTTTGTTGCCCACAGCTGTCATTGAAGGAAATAACATATTTGAGCTTAAGTTTAGCAAAGAAGAGGTGTCAGTTTGTCCCTTCCAAGTTTATGGACTGTGTTAATGCTATTCTCAGGCCCTCCGGTGTGCAAGGACCCCAGGAAAGGAACCTGCACACACTTCTCAGCAAATAGGACAGGCTGACCCCAGAGCAACACAGGGATAAGGCGCTGGCCCCCCGCACAGCCGAAACTCTATGTGTAACATCTGACTCTCCCTGAAACTTAACGACGAATAGCCTACTGGGGACCAGAAGCCTTATGGATAACGAACAGTTGATTAACACCTATTTTGTATGTTGTATGGTATGCTCTGCAGTATTCTTACAATAAAGTCAGCTAGGGAAAAGAAAGTGTCATTTATTAAGAAAATCAAAAGGATAAGAAACAAAACAGAGGAGCATTGAGGAAAGGAGGGAGAAATTTAAAAAGATGGAATCAGAGAGGGAGACAAACCATAAGAAACTCTTTATCATAGGGGGCAAACAGAGGGTTGCTGGGGGGGCTGGGGTAACTGGGTGATGGACGGTGGGGGGACACGTGATATAATGAGCACTGGGCATTATATGCAACTGATGAGTCACTGAATTCTACCTCTGAAACTAATAATACACTGTTAATTAATTGGTTTTAAATAACATAATTTTAAAAAATCATAAGGAAGAGAAAATATATTGTTCTGCATTCTAATACTGTACTGTATTTACGGAGAAACATCGATGTATGAGCAGACCCACGCCGTGCGAACCCATGTCGTTAAAGGGCCAAGTGTCATTCTTGACCCCAGCCCTCCTGTGCCCTGCTGCCCACTCGCCACCCGTGGGCCATGCTGGCCTTCATCCTGCTCCTCTGACCTCCCAAGTTCATCTGCGTCTTCACATCTCCTCCTTCCTCGGGCGGCGGTATTCTGCCCTGGCCTTGGCTGTGGCTAGGCTGGCTTTGTCCCACTGCTCAGATCTCAGAGCAGCCTTCCCCGTGTACCCATCTAAAGGACCCCCTCCCTGACACTCTCTGTCTTATTATCCTGTGTTATCTTCACAGCAAAAATGATGATGCAAAATTGTCCTCTGTGTTTATTCATTTAGCTGTTTATTGTCTAGAACGCAATCTCCAGGAGGCAGAAGCCTGTACCTCCTTGTATGCACATGTACCCCCAGAGACTTGAACAGGGCCTGGAATCTGGTGGGCTCCCTATAAACATCTGATGCACAAACAGGGGAATCAAAGAAGTAGGAGCTCTGTTCGCACTACTCTCTTACCTTGACTCCGCGCTGGGGGAGCAATTTTGTAGTCGTGTTTTGACTAAGAGAACACACTCCAGGGCCGACCTTGCCACTCACCAGCCACTTATCTTAGGCAAGTTACCTAATCTCTCTGTACCTCAGTTTCCTCATCTGGAGAATGGGGACAGGAATCCTACATATTGCATACGTGCTTTCCAAAGACCAAATGAATTACGGTGTGAAAGCCCTTAGAACAATGCCCAGAACAGGAGATGCTACAGAGGCATAAGCTCTTTTATTTGTGGGCTCCACATTAAAGGATCAACTTCAATTCTACTAAAAAATACTGTTTCAAAAACATCGGCATAGGTTGTGAGAAAATGCAAATAAATCCTACAATTGGAAAAACCAACGTGCGTTATGTTCATGACACAGTGTTTGTGTGGTTGGGAAGGGACAAAGAAGGAACAGCAGCGACAGCTGGGTCCAAGCAGGTTACACCTGTGCCCTGAAGCCCTGAGATGCCCGAGCTTGGCTTGCTCACTCCATGTCACCGCATCGTCATCCTCACCATCACACGCGACGTTCTGCAGACACGCCAGCAATCACGTGTCAAATAAAGAAAATAGAATCCTATTGAAATGTGTAAGATGACACACTCATTTCTAATACAAACACCCCTCTTTCCCCCGGAATTGAGAAATCCCTCCAGATAGTGAAGGACAGGTGTTGAGAGGCATGGAATGGTCACTAGTAAGTCTGCACCCTCGGGCCCGTCACCCACTCTGGCACAGGGTGAGTACTGGGGCACAGTGCAGGGCCCCACCACAGAGCACAGCTCCCCGGCCCACGTGGGGATCAGTCCTGCAGCCCTGACTTCATAAGCAGAAGGCTTGCACTGACCACACCGGCTCAACATCTATCTGGGACCTCAAGGTTCCAAGTCGACACTGCGGGAGCGGGTCACATAGGCTCAGGCAAGCGGCTTCCGAGGAATCTGACCATACCACTAGCCCACGGGGCCGTCTTGCTTTCGTTTCCTTTCCCACCTGTCGGCCTTGTAATGAAACCCAGTGTCACTCAACCGCCCCGTTATTAGGATGGTTTTTGTGGGATGAAATCAACGACCACCCTTTGTGGGAAGTACTGCTGAACTCCCAGAGGCTTCCCCGCTGTTCCTCACTGCTCCGTGCCAACAACTCCCCTCCACGTCTCTGCCCACACCTCACGATCCTGCTGGACAAGGAGGGAGGTCCCAGCCCTGCCTCACACCAGCCCCCGAACTACCCAACGGCACGAGGAAGGGAGCAACGATGCGACCAATCAGACCCAGAACGCGGGACGCTCCCAGCCTTTCTCTCATCTCTTATCAGTACACGCACAAGTCAAAACCCTTGCAAAGGGCAGAAGGGCATTTTCTCAGGGATTCCTGTAGGTTTTTGAAGAGGCGAGTGAGAGAAGTCACATGAACCTCTGGCCACCCTTCTTGGGTGATGAAGTGTATTTGATCCCCTTCTGAGAGGTGTCCCACTGTGTCCCACGTGGCTTGTGTGCCCACCTATAATCACATCCCCAAGGGGCTTTGCACAGACTGCTTTCAGCCCCACAACACCTGCCAGGTCAGCAGTAGCCAGTTTAGAGACAGAAGAGTAAGGCTCAGCAGAGTCGGGAGGTATTAAATCGGAGATAGGGGAGGCGGGTGGGGGGTGGGGTCACTGGGTGACGGGCATCAAGGAGGGCACGTGATGTGATGAGCACTCGGTATTACATGCAAATGATAAATGATTGAAGACTACAGCTGAAACTAACGAGGTACTCTGTTGGCCAAATCAGTTTAAATAAAAAATTAAAAAGAAAAAAATCAGGGATAATGGCCAACTTTGGGCAGGAAGGGGGCTTTAGAGAGAAGAGGAAGCATGCTGGTGGGGCAGGGACGAGGGTCCTTCTGTGTCCTACTAATGGTGCTATTTCTTGACCTGGAGAGTGATCACATGCGTACCTTCCCTTTGAGATAATTCATCAAGCTGACACTTAAAGATCTCTGTACTTTTCTATATATCTATTTATATCTAAATTTTTTAAAAAGTTCAGTGGTTTGCCCAAGCAGACACGGAGCCTCGTGATGACTCTTTGGGAAAGAAAGGCCCAGAAAACACGCAGTGTGGGGGGTGCTACCACGGTCACAATAACTGTGCCTCAGGCTGGGGATTTCACACACCCCGAGAAAGGTCAGTTTAGGCCCGGCATGTCTACTGCGCATCTCCGTGTAAATATCTGGGTGACTTCTAATTCAAGAAGGGCAGAAAGGAACAGCTGCATGTTTTAATTAGATTTGTATTTGCATCTGGATACAGAAAAGTCTAGATCCCTCATCTGGTCCAAACAGCTGAACAGACTACAAAGCTACAAAACTTCCGAAGGGACCAACTCTTTGCTGAACACCAGGCCACACCCCTAGGTAGCCGGTCCTCCCTGCTGGGATCTGCCATCACCCTCCAGCCTTGGGCAGCCCCCACTCGAGGTGGGTCTTGAAACGCTGTCCGAGAGCCCTGGGTGTAAGTCTGCTCCTTGATAGCTGTGTGACCTCAGGCAACCCACTTAGCCTCTCTGAATTTGTTTGCTCGTTTCATAGGGTTGTGAGGATTAAATGAGCTAAGGTGCAGGGCCTGATGCAGTCAATGTTCAGTGCTTAGTAAGTGCTCACTGCCATTGTTATGCTGTGGCTGATTCTAGAGTCCAGCCTCCATCCTCTGCCTAGTCCCTTTGAAGCCCCCAGGACGTGGCCTCTGCTGTGGGATGCACCATCCTGCCCGGTGGGGGTTTCCAGAAGGCTGAACCCTTCGACCTGATTTGCTGCAACTGACTCGTCTTCACTTTCGGCCAGGATGACGCCAATGGACACACTGGCTATAGCTCCTGACCCCATCTCATCTCTTTAGGTCTCCTGCCCGCACCCCGCTTTTCACCACTTCCTGGCTGGGGCCCCAGCAAGGACCCCGGCCCACCGTTCCACCACCCTCCAGGTCATGGCAGTCTGCTCCGGGTGTCTCCTGAATTGGGAGAAGGGATCCATTTGGCAAGAGTCGATGGTGTCTATCTGAGCAGTCCAAGTTTACTGACTGGGCCACATGCGGCCGTTTAAAAAAAAAAAAAAAAAAATGTAGGCCTTTGTTTTGCTGCCTAGATTGCAAATGTAGAGACAGCCGGAGCAGGAGTTTGTCGCCAAGCAGGGGAGGGAGCCTATCTGAGGGCTGCAGAAGATGAGAAATAATTCCTCAGGTTCTGGAAATGTCTGGAGCAGCCCAGGGCTCGCGGCGGCTTCCATCACTGCCAACGCTGCCATTGGCACGAACCACACCGGCCTGGTTCTCATGCTGACAAATGGTGGGATGTCAGTGGCTCCTGACGAGCTCGAGGATGGCACGAAAAATAGTCTGTGAATAAGCCCCACAGAGCCTATCATGGTGCTGGCCAGGAACTGTGAGATGGGGAGGCCAAGCCACGGCAGTGAGCAAGTTGAACGCCGCAAGACCTTCTGGAGCAAATTCATTTCTGTGAGTGAGGAATGGCCAGAGGACAGAGGGAGCTGTCACTCTAGGAGTCTTTGAAGCAGGCCTCTCTGTTCAGAGGAAGATGAGAGCTGAGCAGGGCCTGCCTGCTGGGGCAGGGCGGGGAGCCCCGGCAGCAGGATCTGATGACTGAGGTCCCGCTAGGGAAGCAAAGCCTGGCGTGTGCTCAGGGCAGCTCTGTGCAGTAATTAAAAGAACATGCTGTGGACCCATCTGAGCTCGGAGCCCGATTCTGCCACTCTGTAGCCACGTGACCTTGGACATGTTTAGCCTCGGAGCCTGTTTGCTGGTCTACACAATGGGGGGTGATGAGACTTTACCTAGTAAAGTTCTTTAAGGAATCAATGAGATAATATTTAGAAAGCAATTATTAGCACTGTCTCTGGTACATAGCAAGGGCTCACCCAACAGGGCCGGGATTATCTTTAGAGCACTTTCCAGCCAAGGGACATGCAGAAGGTCAGCAGAGGGAGGCATGAGGGCTGGAGCACAGCACATGAGTCTCAGGTGAGGGGCACTGAGAAGGCCACAGACAGGTGATCCTCGAGCCTGCTCCGTGATGCTCAGGCCTCTGTCACCCCTCAACACACAGACTCAGGGGACAAAGTCAGCAAGTACAATGGGGACAAGGTTTATGACAAAGGCAGTTAGAAGATAAATGTGTGTGGTTGGGGGGGGGGTGGCTGAGCAAACACCCAGTTAGGCCAACTGGAGCTGGACAGGTGGACAGTGGTGGAGATGTGACTCGGGGAACAGATCAGGAGACCCTGGGTCCATTTTTAGAGCCAGACAACTAACCCTGGACATTCCCACCTCATGGGGAGAAGACAGAGGAGTGGGGTTGCTGAAGCTCTTCTTTCTCAAGATAATATGGGCATGCCAAGGAGGGTGGGGTTGGGCGTGGAGGAAGAGGAGGCAGGGATTTACGGGAAGCCTATGCAGGCCTATGCGGCTGCTTGTGAAACGGCAGCCCCAGAGAAGGCATCAACTCCAACAGCCCAACCTACTGAACGCCGCAGTAAACCTAGGCCACTGGTGTGCTTTCCCTAGTACTAGTCCAAGGGGTTGTCTGAAGATCTACAGCTAGTTCTTGGCATTGGGCTGTTCTGTCCAGGCTCTAACTTCTTTGGGGTCAGAGGTTGTAATGGTTCGTTCTTTGCCTTTATAGCATCCCATTCATCTGTCCATCTGTTTGTCTATCCATCCATCAACCTATCCATCCAACCATCTGTCCGCCTACCCATCTATTCATCCGTCCGTCCATCCATCCATCCATCCTGCAATTATTGAGTACTACTATATTCTGGGTCCTATACCATTATGCAGATGATTAAGACAGATGTAATTCCTGATCTCTGAGAACTTCCATTCTAGAGAAGGGAGACACACAAGAATCAAATATTCCCATAATAGGCAAGACGACTTTAGATGATGATGATTTCATGGAAGATAATGCAACAAAATAATGTGGTAGAGTGTGACTAAGAGAAAGGATGGAGGTCCCTTAGGGTGGCAGGAAAGAATGCTTCTCAGAGAAGGTGACACCTGGCTTAGACATGGATAATGAAAGGGAAACAGCATATTGGACTTGGGGAAGACAGGTTTCCAATAGAATAAAGAACAAATGGGGCACCTGGAGGGCTCAGTTGGTTAAGTGTCAGCCTTCGACTCAGGTCATGATCTCCAGGTCCTGGGATCAAGCCCCGCATCACGCTTCCTACTCTGTGGGGAATCTGCTTCTCTCTCTCTCTCTCTCCCCCTCTGCCCTTCCCCACTGCTCACACTCTCTCTCCCTCTCTCAAATAAATATATATATTAAAAAAAGAAAGAAGAAGAATGAAGAGCAAACGTATGGGCCATGTGCCAGAATGAAGCATGTTGTGTCCAAGGGACAAAGACAATGTCAGTAGGGGTACAGCACAGAGAGTGAGAACCAAGTGATGGGGGGAGAGTCAGAGCCCTGTGGGCTCTGGATCAGTCCTTCAGACCCCAGCGGTATTAGTGAAACTGTGGCCGATGCAAGACAGAACATAGGGGAAATGAATATGCTCATTTAACAGGGGAGCAAATGGTGGCCCAGGAAGATTCAGCCACTAATATAAGGTTCAGGGAAAGACCCTGACTTTCAACTCAAGCCCAAGAGGACACGTGGACTTACCAGCCCCTCATCACCTAAAAGAGGTGCCTCCTTCCCCAAGAGATGGCCCAGAGAGCCCCTCCCTCTGGAGGGAATTTCTGCTCCTTGTGCCCCTTTTCCCCACAAAGGCAAGAAAAGAGGGGGTTCAGAACAACAAAGCAGGCCACCACCATTGCATAGAACCTCTGGAAGGCTGCGGGACCTCCCCACTATAGGAGCAGGACTGGGCGGGGGCTGCTTGCTCTGTGTTGGTCTGGTAATTTTATACAGTGACCGGGCATGGTGTAGCCAAAGGACACAGCCCAGGCCATCCCATAATAGGGAAGAACCCAGCCCGGGCTGTGTGTACCTCCAGGAGCAGGTGGGCATGCCTGTGTGCATGTGTATGTTGGAGGGATGGGGATGGATGGTGGGGAGGCTGAGGACCTGAGCTGTGAGCCCAGAGAGGAAGCACAAGCACAGCCTCCTGTGCTTGGAGAGATGGGTAATAGATGCCAGCGATAGGAGAGAGAGGGCTCACGCTTGATGAGTGACCACATGCCAGGCACACTGCCGAGACTGTAGGTCACTGATTCATACTCTAACTCAGAGGTGGCCGCTAGCACTTCCATTTTGAGGATGGAGACACAGTGGTCAGGAACGTTGGGGGACTTGCCCTCATGGCTCCCATCTGGCAGAGCAGGATCTACACGAGGGCCCGAGGGGCAGGAAAGGGGTGTGAGGACAGGGATGAGCACAGCCAGTCCTTCCATTTCTCTACCGTGTGTATCCCAGTGACTCCCAAAGGCAGAGCAGACCCAGCTCTGCCCTCCCACTGGCCTTTCCCCATGACCTCTGGTCTTTCTCACCCTCAGACTCATGTCATGTACATCTCTGCCACCTAAAGCTATTCTTTTTCCTTGTACTATTTCTCAGTTCATGACTTTACCAGCCACCTGTCATCCAAATCAGAGGGCGGGAGTCAGCCTGGAGTCTGCCGTCACCCTCCCTTCCCTGCTCTCTCCCCGTTGGATAACCAAGGCCCATCCATTTCACTTCCGCAAAGCCTGCTTCATCCATTACCGCGACTCAACTCTCCGTGCTGCTACCATTATTCACGTCTTCATTTGAATTATTCAGTAGTCTCTACACTGGTCTTGTGGCTTCCAGGGCCTCCCCATGCCATCCGTCTACTGAGCTGCATGGGCACTGATGGTTCTCAAAGTGGAGAGGCACAGGCACCAGCGGTTCCTAAATTGGAGACGCGTGCCCACACATCACCAACCAGGGCTTTCGAACTTGAACGTGCATCACAGTTGCCTGAAAAGCCCGTTCAGAGGCAAACTGCTGGGCCCCATGCCAGAGTATCTGCTTCAGTAGGTCCGGATGGGACCCCTGAACTTGGAATTCGGGTAAGTCCTGGGTGATGCTGCTGCTGCTGGCTCAAGGACCACAGTTTGAGAACTAGGGCTCTACAACGCATTTCTACACTAAGGATCCAATCCTGCTTACAGACGCCAGTGGCTCCCTACTGTCTTTAAAACACAGTCCCAACTCCTCACGGTCATTCTCATTACCTGGCCTAGATGTGCCTCTCAGGCATCACCAGCATCAAGCTACTGACCTCCCTTCAGCCTGGGAAGAGAGTACAGTGCACGACTTGTGTTCCTTAAAGCTGTCAACCATTTCAGATGCCACGTCTGCCCACACAGTTCCCCGCCTGCGAATCTTTCCCCCTGGTGCTTGTCAAATTCCTACTTGTCCATCAAGGTCCAACTTGACTGTACCTCCCTTTCAGGCATCTCAGTGAGTTAGAATGACTGTGGACTTTGATGTCAGACAGCCGTGACTTTGAATTCAAGATCAATCCCTTGTTAGCTGTGTGACCTTGAATTAGCCTCTCCACTAAGCTGGGGCCAACCCCAGCATCTTCATTATAAAATATAAATAATAATAGTTATCCTTCCAGATTATTGTTGGAGAGGAACTGATATATGACAAATGCCTGGCAAGGAGTAGAGTCAGTAAACGACAGCTATTATTATCATTAGCTCTGCTCCAAAGTTCTGCCTGGCTTCCTGGGGACGAACTCTTTCCCTTTTTCTCTGTGTTCCCACAAAGTTTTGTATGATTCTATTTTGCATATATCACATGTATGGCCGCATGATTTTCACACACCCAGTCCCATTCCCAGTGTGGTTGGGACCATGCTATGACATATAAAAGCTCGCCCTCCCAGTAGATTTAGTGGGCATGTGGTTTGGCCAACAAAAGGCTCTCTCTTTAAGAAGATGATCTATACAGGTAGTTACAGGCTCAGATCACAGTACTTGCTTGGCAAGCAGCGTGAGGGCTACTGTGCAACTGTATTTGGAGGTTCCATGTATACAGCATGTGAGTTCAGTGGAAGTAAAGACTGTGCCTTACCAACCTGAAGCCACAACTGATGTTGAATCAGTGCATCCAGGGGCAGGTAATATTGGCTGAGGATGGGAATATCTCATCAGGACGAGTTGGGTCCTGGCCTCAGGCTCAGGGATAAGTTTCTTATTCCTGGGTAAAGGGGAGTCCAAGGACTGGGGTTAGCTATATGAGAGACTCAGCTTGAAGAATAATCAGGAACTGAATTATTAGAATTGGGTGGTGAACAAGAATATGCTTTGGGGACTGAAAGAGAGGTTAAGTGCCTGATACTGAACTGGAGTTCTTGAAAGCTCTCTTAGAGCCCAGAGCCTGAATGAGCCTGCAGATACATCTCAGCTCTGCCATGTGGGTGGGCAGTTAGGACCAGAGGACCCTCAGAAGATAATAAGATACCCTCTTCTATAGCTTCCTTCCCCACCCCTGCCCCAAATCAATTCCCTACTGCCTGTCTCTTCTGTGAAACAGCAAGCCAATCTCTTGGAAGGCTTTTAGAGATGCCTTAATTAATACATTTCCATTTCCTTTTGCGGACCCCTCATTCCCCTTAACAGCTGGACTCCGTGGGGACGGCGGAAATAATTCCCAAGAAGTGAGCCTTCTGACAATTTCCCGGGCTGCTTCTAGAAGCCCATGGGGTTTGGAGGAGTTCCCAGTCTGAAGCAGCTGACATAGCTGTGAACACGGCTGAACTCCACCCTCCCCCGGCCCCCGGACATACCCACATCCACTCCCCTCTTGTGGAAGAGAACGACCACAGGGTTGGAAGGACAGGGAGGCAGAGCCCTGAGGTCTTTTCTTGAATCTGGGCTGAGCTTCTCTGCCCCTCACGCTTTTGAAGATTGCTTTAGGGGACAGAAGGATTTAAGTTGTTCACCTTCACAGTGGTGTACAATGTCATTACTTGGTCCTGCCTGGTTTGGGGCTCCCCTAGCCACAGACTCACATCTCTTGTGGCCACAATGGAGCAAACATTTCTTCAATGTGCCCGTGCTCCCCCTACTTCTACATCACCACGACGGTAACCTTCCAAAGACGGAACCAAATCTGGTCTGCCCTTTGGTCCCAGGCCCCTAGCACCGTGACCTACACAGTGCTACACAGCTGATTCAGACTATTTGATTGATAGTCTGGTTTTCTAAGCCTTGGCTTGATAGCTGGGTTGCCACCAAGAGACAGCATCAAAGGATGAGGGGTGATCTCGCTAAGTTTATGCACGGAATACTTAGTGCATGGCGCCTTGTTCTGTAGGATTCAAAGCAACTGTTTCGTAATGCTTTGCTGTGTTCCAGGCACCGAGTTGGGTGCATAATGAGGTCTAGATGAGTAAGATGCCGTGCTTGCCCTCAAGGAGCTGCTAGTCTTCCTTCCACTAAGAATCCATCCCAACAGCCTCCTTCAGAAGTCATTTTTGCCTCCAATGTTGCTATTCAAGTATGATGTACTTCGTATATCTAATTTAGGACTTATCCCATACCATCTTGTGTTAAAATAATTTCTGTTTCTCTGCCTGCCCTTCTAGCAGGCAGAAGAGCCTAAAGGGAGAGCCCCTAAAGGGAAGCTCCTAAAGGGAAGGGACCTGGTTTTAAAATCTAGCACTCCCAGGTGTTGGCCTCTCTGAGGCTGTGAGTTCTTAGTCTGTAAAAAGGAAGCAGTTACAATAACACCCACCTCCAGGAGAAGGGGGTTGAGGATATAAGTGTCAGCCAGATGTCCCCCTCCAGCAGGCCACTCAGAGCCATCTCCCTTACTGCCATTTTCCTGGAGCAAGTCTATTCCCTCCTCCCCATTATTCCAGCAAGCAGACACAGAGGACAGGAAAACTCGGCCAAAGTCACTCCCTGCATCTCGCGGGCCCCTTGCGGGGCAGCAAGAGGAGCTCCTGTGTTGTGCCTGGCCCTTGATACTCCTACGGTCTTTCACTCCTGGGGACTCAGCTTTGAACTAAGCAGAGATGTCACCAAGTGTCTGGAGCAGAGGAGACACATACGGCCAAGGGGAGCAAGGAGAAGGAGGACATCTGAAGGCCTTGGCAGAACCATCTGCTGAACCTGGGGGCTCACCCTGCCTCGGCCTGTGGCTCTGCAGGCCCCGTCTTGCGGGGTGCAGGCAGGGCGCTCCTGAACGGGGAGAGGGAAGCAGTCACGGAGGTAGACAGGAGAGCCCCACTGCACTGGTGGCTGCTGACACAGTCGTCTCTGAAGGAGGGGAGTGTGGCTGTAGTCTCAAGACCGCTTTATCAGCTTTTTATCAGGTAGGTAAAAGGAGGTGCGTGAGGGGAAAGCAGCTTTGAGAATTGGAAATGAGACAGAGCAGTGTAAAAGCAGGCACTGCTGAGAGGGAGGGCGGGGGCGGCTGTAGCCCAACATGTGGTCCAGAACCCTGGCCCTTTTCTTCTCTAGGACAATGGTATGTGAATAATGAGCCAGGCGAGATGGATTTCCTCCCTTTCCAAGCCTCTGGGAGTCATAAGCCAGCATGGCGACAAGACACGCCTCCCGCAAGATGCTCTTCCAGAAAGGACCTTTCCCAGAGTCAAACAGTCATCGTCTTCCCCCGAGAGGCAGGTACCCAAACCTGCACTTAAAGGCCTTCAGGAAGGGAAGCCCAAACCCCTCACCAGGTCCTAGAATCAAATGCTGAAGTCCCTACGTATCACCATCTTTTCCTGGGCATTGCCCCCACCATGGCTTGACAGCTTTGACTCGATGGCCATCTGTCCACCTGGATCATGGGACAGATGCCTAATGAGTACACCCACATCTGGTCTTCCCTTGTCCCCTCCACTCCCCTCTCTGCTACCACAGGAACCTTCAGGAGCCAAAGCCAATTAAGGCACTCCCATCTTCGAACAAAACAGACCACCGTGTTCTTCAACAGCTCCCCGAAAGTCTTCTGGACACGCTTAAATATCCAGACTCATAAATCTGATCACGACGGGCCCTGCCTATAACCCTACTCTCCCCTGCTCCTTCCCGTGTCTGACTGCAGCCACACAGAACCGCCCACACCGGTCGGTCTGTATCTCGGCCTTGGCTGCACCAAGGATAGTCTTTTCTACCAAGATGATCCTTCTCCATCCTTACTACGTCCTTTCCTTGGTGAGCCCTTCCCCGCTCACATGTGCCCATACTTCTCCCAGACCTGCCCCTGTCACTCACTACCTGCCTGACCTTAAATAGGTTCCTTGTCAGCTTTGTGACTCAGTCTCCTCATATGCAACATTTGTTGTGAGGACTAAAGGAGTTAATTAATACAGTCAAGTGTTTCAAGTGCTTAGAAGAGTGCTGGGCTCAATAAATGCTCAAGAGTGCTGGGCTCAATAAATGTCAGCCATTATTATCATCATCATCATCATCATTATTATTACCATCACTATTAATATATCGCCCTGTACCATAATTCTTGCTTTACCTGTCGGCCTCTTAAAGTGATGCTGGACTCCTTACTGGCAGCTGTTCACATCCAAATAGTGCTTGTTAGAGAGTGAACTTTGATGAATGAACGAATGAATGAATCAATCAATCTATCAATGAGTCAGTGAATGATCACTGAAGCCCATCTCTTCCTGATTTGAGGAAATTCAGAAAGCAGGTCTTCCTGGGGAAGGTAGAGTAAAACTCTCCCTGAGCCTGGCTGCTGCATGGGGGTAAGAGTTGAACACAGAGTTTTAGCCCCTTGGATTGGCATCTTTCTTTTAAAGAACAGAATTCTATGACCTATTTGCAGTTAAAATATTCTCTGGCTTCATGGTGAAAAGCAATCCCAGGGGACTTGCTGCGGTATTTTTTTTAGCTCCGCAAAATATCTCTGGACAGCCTTCCCCATTGGTCAAGGCCACTCACGGCCCACCCCACCAGGTCTCTGGCAAACTGGCTCCTCAATCCTTTCTCAAAGGGGCCCAGTAGAGGAAATGGAACGAGGCATTTCAGCTTCATTTACACTTAATTTATCAAAATGTCACTGGTAAGAGCAATTTGATGTCAAAGGCTTATGAGCCTTGATTCTAAGCCTTCCAAAGCCCTTTTCTCTTTGAACCTAATATGCCATTCTGCCAACATGGTGTTGAATGCCAACAGGGTGGATGGTTCTGCACTTCGAAACTAGAGGAAGACTCTTTCTCTTCCTGAATGTGCTTTTGAGCTGGGTCCTATGGATGTGAAATGCAGTTCCTCCCCTTCAGGATACCAGTGCTCCGGGCTTTACCAACAAGGATGCCTCACCCAAGCAGAGTGAGACAGGAAGGCATCATGGAGGTCCTCTGCCCAGATCTTTTACATTCCAGATGGAGTGCAATCCCTTCATGGGCCAGAGCCAGATGTGGGTACCAAGTCCCAGGCACCCTCCAAAACCTCCGGCTAGAAGGACATCTCTGAAGTGAATGCCAGTTGTGGCTTCACGAGGCTGCCCTTCCAGGGGGATGGGGTCGTGTGCCAGCGTGGACTACTAGGACTCAAAGCCTAAGCCTAACCCTGCCCCGCCACTCACCGGCTGTGGGACACTGGGAGAATCATTCTGTACTCCTAAGCCTCAGGTTGCTTTTCTGTAAAACAGGGATAGAAGTACCTACTTGATAGCACCGTGGTGAAAAGTAAAGCATGAGTGCTTGTGCAAGTGGTTTCGGACCTGAAATCATGGCACAAAGGGGAAGCAATACTGAGACAGCACCCTGGACAGAAACACCCCGGGCGTGCTGCTCCCCAGCTATCTGCTGCCATGGGAACACTGGAGTGTCAGTGAACCCCACCCTGTGTTCTGTCCCAGGCCTTGTGCTCAGTTCTGAACTCTGAGCAGCCCTTCCCATAGTGAGTTCACTTGAAGCAACATGCCAGCCCTCTGCTCCACAGCTCCCTCTGGCTACAACCCCTCATTCCGCTTTCCCACAAAAGCTAAGGCTTCTTTAAAGACCATGCCATAAGCCTTGACCATGGCCATCAGATCTCAGTCCAGCTCTGCACTGGGACTGCTCCAGCCAGTGACTCCCATCCTGCTAAATCTGAGAAATGCTTTTCGGTACCTCCTTTCAAGGGCAGCAAAACTTCTTTATCCTTTCCCTTTCTGTGGCCTCTTGGGGATGTGTTTTTTTTTTTTTTCCTGGGGCATTCTTCCCCCCTCAACGCATCAGCAGCAACCTCCTACTCACGGGGCACTCTAGAAGCTACTGCCTCAGCGCGCCGAGCCCACGGTAGCCAGCTCTCTGAGGAACACCTCTACCTGGACGTCCAAAACGCATTTCAAAGTTCCCAGTTCCAAAGCGAAATTTGTCCTCCCTTCTCCTCCCACCCTGATTTTCTCTTGAATTTTTCACCTCAAAGATTAGCAATATCATCTACCCTGATGTCCAAGTTAGAAATCTGGGAGTCTTCTTACTGTGGCCCTCCTCTTGCATTGTCCGCACTCTTTTGGTCCCTGAGTCCTGAAGATTGATCTATTAAGGGGTTTTCAACAGGTTACAAAACAGCACATCCACTATGACCCCATTGCTATTGTTACTTCTGTAAAGTATATATATTTGTTAAGAAATCAGAGGGATGAGAAACTAAAATGATAACCAGGGGTACTACTGGATGCTGGAACAATAAATGATATTTTGTTTTTTTAAAACATATATTTTTAAAAAGATTATATTCTTTTGTATAGAAGAAAAACTGTTACCTTTCAGATAGCCTTTGGATGTGTACCTTCTTTGAACGCCCAAGCTACTTTTGGTTCTTACCACCTCTTGCAACAGTAAAACCTTCTCCATGGCTTCCTTGCTACTGTCTCACCCCCACCCCCATCAGCTGTCCCTGCTCCACATCGCAGGAGGACACATGGGCCCTTCATCAATGACCACTGTCTGCTTCCTAACCTCATTTCCCACCACGATCCGTTTGGATATTCTAACCTAAGATGGAAACTATCCATGCACCTTCGGCCCAGGATCTCGTGCTCCCTCCTCCCGGCATGCTCTTCTCTCTCCATGTCCCTCCATGTCTGGTCAACCTCTCTTCATCCTTAGAGATACTGGTCTAGTGTCACCTCCTCCAAGAGTCTCTCCTAGATGTCACCAGCAGAATTAGGAGCCTGTTCTCCAGCCCTCTCTCTATGTACCCTGCTCTTTCCCATCACTGTCTTTCTCATCGTGCTTTCAGCCAACAGTCCTCACCAAAGAGTGCCCTGGGGCCTGTCTTAGTCATCTTTGTATCTGAATGCCTCGAACAATTTCAAAGAAAACTCTAAATAAGTTTATTGGAGTGCTACAGGAGGACCCCTGAGACATTTCCTGGGGCACCTCCCACTTCACACTATTCTAGTCCATCCCCTCCTCTCTACCAAATACACCTCCACCAACACATGCCATCACTGTGGGCAGGCCTGCGGGCTCATTGGAGAAAGCTCTGACTCAGGCAAAATGAAACCAAACCCAACAGCCTCCCTAAAGAGTCACCCTTCTCTTCTCCGCTGCTCAAACATAGCACAGGCATGAGAGGCCATCTACCTGGTCCAGCTGATGGGAACCCACTTGTCACGGGATCTGTGCCAAGAGACAGATTCTGGTGATTTCCAAACAGATGCCGTAAACATGCTCGAATAGTCTTATGCAACTAATACGCCATGTGTCCGGGCCCAAAGGCCTTGGGTCAGCAGGTGACAATGGACATGAACTCAGAGGCTCTAGAACACCCACAGGAGAGGGTCCACACCTCGGCACTGCTCTCCGTCTCACTCACATGTGCGGGAAGCTGCTGTATTCTTCAAATACTCTAAAGGAAGAGATTTCTTAGCCAGGTTCCACCCCCCGTGTGGGGTGTGTGGTCCCCCTTTATGTCCAGCTTTCTTCTCTCCTGCTGCAGTTCTAATTGTCCTCACCTTGCTAGTTGTCCAGGGGAAGCTGGTGGGCAGCCCTGTACACACACACACACACACACACACATACACACACACACACACACGCTGGATGCCTTCCCCTCTGCACGCTTTCTTTCCCCAAAGCCACAAGTGCCTGCAGGACAAGCCCTGAGCCCTGACACGGAGGCCCTGGCCCAGAACCGGTACACCCCCATGAAGAAATCTCTGACTTACCCTGGTGTGATGCTATAAACAATCGTTTACACCCTTAGCTGTCATCATGATTGGCTTAGTTTCATTTCTCGAATGGGGGAAGGCCATTTCCTTAAGCCAAGAAAGGGGCACTGAGACACCTGGTATGCCTCAATGAGCCTAGTCATAATCACTCCTGAGGGACGCCTGGCTGGCTCAGTCAGTAGAGCAGGGGACTCTTGATCTCGGGGTTCAAGCCCCACGGTGGGCCTAGAACTTACTTTAAAAAAAAAAGAGGACTTCTGCTCAGTGTTACCTGTGGCCCCAGGCAGGTGGCCTCACAGCAGCTGTGTCCTCACAATCCACAGCACATTCTATCACTTCCTTAGTGGCTGAGGCCCTGCCAGCGTGGCGTTCCACCCTCCCGGCTGGCCCAGCCTACCGTCTGCTCCTCCTGACCCTTCGTGGAGCCCCACCTCACCCCTTCTTCCTGTGCCTCCAGCCTCAATCCCCGAGGCTTCCCGAGGCTGCTGAGAGACATGAGTACGCGGGGCCTCCTGGGACCCAGGTTGCACGGGCTCATCTGGCTGCAGGCAAGGCCGTGGGCAGGGAGGTGACTCAGCGGCTTAGGCCCGTCCACCGTGGCTGGCTCTAGGGGTGCTGTCACTGTTGCCTCAGGATCTGACTTCTTTGAAGGTGGCCATGGGTTCTGGGGCACAACCCGGAAGCATGGGGAATGTGACCCTCTGTGGAGTGAACCTCAGCCAAGGAGAAATGAGACTCAGCACATCCGGAAGGAGCTGACCAGAAACGGAAGCTCAGAAGAAGGTGACCAGAAATGGAACCTTGGGTCCATCTAGCATCAGGATCTGTGTCCTCTGAGACCATGAGCGCTGAAGTCAGAGAGATCCGAGCTTACAGTGCTGACTCTGCACTTACTAGCCATGTGATCGTCAACCTCTCCAAGCCTGTTTCCTCAACTATAGAAGGGACAGATTCAGGGGTGGTGGGCTCGGAAGTTTCTTCTGGCTAGAACATTCCAGACTCTGCTGTTCCAGCCTCTGAAATGTCCCTGTCTGATCACACAGGATGGATCCAGGCTTCAGGACTAACGTAAACCATGGGGACCATCTTGGCAGGCGTATCAAAGCCTGAACCTGGGGAGCGTGGGGTCCCTGCATCACCCAGTCCTGCCCAGGACCAACCCCCCCGGCATTCAGCAGCCTCTGGGCCTATTCTTCCAAAGGGAAAAGACTTCCCTCCCCGGCCGTCTTGCCTCCCACGACGGGATCCCGCTGCCCTCCGATGCATTCCCATAGCTCCTTCTACTTTGCCTCACTTGCACTTACGGTTGGAGATTATATAGTAATAATTTTTTGATTTCTAAAACTATTTTATTTATTTGACAGACAGAGATCACAAGTAGGCAGAGAGTCAGGCAGAGAGAGAGAGGGGGAAGCAGGCTTCCTGTTGAGCAGAGAACCCGATGCGGGGCTCAATCCCACAACCCTGGGATCATGACCTGAGCAGAAGGCAGAGACTTTAACCCACTGAGCCACCCAGGCACCCCTGGAAATTATATAGTAATATGATCTCTCATCAACATCCATCTCTCACTGGTAAGATTTATGAGGGCAGAGTCCATGTTCACTTTGTCCCCCACTGTATCTCCAGCATCTGAGTAGCAGAAGGTAACTAATAAGTGGTTATGGAATTAATGATTTTAGGAATTAATTAATTAGTAATACATAGCCAGTGGGGCACCTGGGTGACTCAGTGGGTTAAGCCTCTCCCTTCAGCTCAGGTCATGATCTCGGGGTCCTGGGATGGAGTCCCACATTAGGCTCTCTGCTCAGCGGGGAGCCTGCTTCCCCCCTCTCTCTGCCTGCCTCTCTCCCTCCTTGTGATCTCTCTGTGTCAAATAAATAAATAAAATATTTTTAAAAATATTACATAGCCAAGTCTTGATGAGACCAAAGCAGCAGTGTTTGGGCTTGAAAGCCCGCCTGGGCGGAATTTTTAGGATCCCTGGTTGATAGCCTAAGTCCTTTGGTATGGAAATGCATGTCCTTGAGCCTCAGACTCCCCTCCTCTCCCTGCCGGCCTATGTCAATGCTCCTTAGGGGGCTTATAAGGGGACTGGCTGTACACTAACTCTGGCATCCCTGAAATCACCCTACCCGTCACCAGGCAGCCCAAGGGTGCTGAAAACAATGGGCTCAAGGTGACCAAGCTGGTTGGGAAGAGGAGGAGGAAAAGGCTCGGCATGTCAGCTCTCTGGGGTTTAACCACAGGGCTGCAGGGCGAGATGCAAACCAGAAATCTGTTCCAGGAGGGGCTCTGGGGCTGAATGGAGAAGGAGCACACGCGTCCTTTTGTGCTGAAGCAAGGGCATCGCTGGCAGGATGGGCTCGAATCTCAAAGAGAGCAGACAGCTCTCGGAAGAAATCTTCACCCCCGACCCCTGCCCCTGTGAGATGTTCCCAGGGCTCCTTCTAGGCCTTCTGCAGCCTTCTGTTGATTGATCAGTCCTCTGTGTGCAAACGTCTCCCCGGGAGCAAGGCCTCACTTCAAAATCAGCTCACACTGGAGCGTTCACAGTTCCCTGCACAAGTCTGGCCATGTACCCCGCCGGGTCATTGCAAATGCTGTCTCTCCTGCCAGGCCACCCTTTCTAAGCACCCCTCCTCCTCTGCTCTTCAATATCTTTCATGCTCATGTCCACATAGACCATTTCATGATGCACCACCAAGGACAGCTTTCTTAACAGCCTAACATTTTTATCCTTGAACACTAGGATGACAAAAATTTCCCACGTCCCAAGTGCAGTACATAGGAAGGGTTAAAATCATATTAACTCAAGAGAGCAAGGGCAGGGGGGAAAAAAAGAAGGAAGGAATGAAAAGAAAAAAGTCAGACTGAAGGGAAGGGAGATGTGGAGGGAGGAACCATCAAAAGGAAGGAGACAGGAAGGGCCTGGACAGAAGGATACCTTTCTCCGTGACATCACAGTCCAGCTGCAGTGGTGGGTGGTGGGGGGAAGACCATGGGTCCTGGTGTTAGACAGATCCAGATTCAAATCCCGACCCCGTTTCATATTAACCTGTGGCTTCCGACAAGCCATTCAAGCCCTCTGAGCTTCAGATGGCTCGTTTGTAAAATGAGGATAACAACTAGCTAAAAGCTATGTTTAAAGAGGATTAGAGATAATGTATGTAAAGCACCTTGCACATTGGTGTTCACAGAGAGGCTGCAGAAGCCCTGCAGGGGCTCCTTCTGCACTTGGAAAGCACAGAGGGGGAGAGGGCTTGGTTCAAGGTCGCGCTAGGAACCCAGGTCTGAGCTCTCTGCACAGAATTCCCATCAGCAGGACTCTGGCCACAAAAACTCGGTTATGGAAACGTGGACACTGAATCAGTAATGACTTAATTAATTTTTACGGGTGTTAATAGTGTGTACCAAGAAAACAAGAGAATTCTCCCTGGAAGAACTTTCTCTATCACTGCTCTAACTGAGCAAATGACTGACATTCTGTGACGCTCACCTGCATCTTAACCAAGTCCCCACATTTACCCTGGAAACCTACAGCCTATCCAAGTGCACCTTGACTCTGGGTCTGTAACAGCACATTAACAACCACAGACAATAAGACGAGAAGCAAGATAACCATAACCGTGACCAATTGCTCTGACAGTCCATCCCTTTCCCCCTGCTATATTACTATATCTCCCCTGACAGCACCTCTCCAGTGTCAAAGTCAAAGGATGTGATGCCTTCTGCTCTCCCAGGCCTGTCCAAGCTCTGTCAGGGGATACTACTGAGCAGTGAAATCATCAGAACACACAAAAGCACCAGGCTCTTCCAGAAATGGACCCCAAACAATCAAATCCATGTTGTTTGGCCAAAACCTCCATTACTTGGAACAGGTGCTGAGCTGGGAGAGCCATAGGGCAGGGACCATGGTGGTCTCGTTCACCGATGTGTACCAGCCGTGCCTGGCTTGGTGTCAGCTCAGAAAAGATTTGTGCAACAGACAACTACATGAAAAATGCATGATGGACTGAATACGTGGATGGCTCATGAGTATATGGTACGAACTTATGCCCTTCTGCCTCCCTCCCTGGCCCACCTCCAAGTCCAGATCACCTCCCCTCTCCTTACCCTTGCGATCAGCTCCCCGACCATTCCTGTCCAGGTGCCGTTGGCCTCAGGAACACCGTACACACCATCCCCGACCAGGCGGATCTTGTAGTTGAACCGGAGGATCTCTGCCAGCTCCTTGAGCATGTCCACACAGAAGCCCTCGTAGCGGTCATTGCCTTCCATCTCCTGGTGGTTCCCCTTCAGCATTAAATACGGGTTTTCCTGCAGCAAAACTGGGCAGCTGTCATTCTCATCTTGTTCCTGGTGTCTCAGCCACAAGGGATGGGGGTGCCAAGGCCGAGGTGGGGGGGGAGGGGAGTGATGTGCGTAACGGGGGCTACTCTGGAGGTGGCAAGGAGCTCTCCTCCCAACCACGAGGCACTTCTTTTACCAGGACCACGCAAGGGTCCCCAGTGCACAGAGGATTGAGCTGAAGACCCTCCACCTTGTTCAAGGTCATCATCCAACCTTACCCCCCATTCCATCCATTCTGCCTTTCCCTTCCTCTTGTCTACTGCACACAGACTTATCATAGGACATCACAAGATACTAGGCTGCCGACAACGCAGCAAGGCAGTGTCAGACACCCACGGACCAGCTGCAACCCAAGGCAGAGCACATCTAGCCATGAGAGCTCTGGGAAGGAGGATGGGGCTCTCTGGTGAAATGTCCAGAGAAGTTTCTACAGGGGAGACAGAATCCAAGCTGGGCCAGAGGAGCATGGAAGATGGATGGGGGAGGTATGAGCAGAGGGCATCCTAGACAGGGGAAAGGCAAGACCCAAGGCATGATCATGAGTGAGAAGGAGCATGGCCTCCTCAGGGCACAATGGATCCTCCTCTCAGCTGGAGTGTGGGTTGTGTGCGGGGGTGGCTGCAAGGATAAATTAGATGGGTTAGGGTCCGATGGGCCTCGGAAGCCAGGACAAAGTGGAGACACATCGTACACACACGGAACGGAAGCAGGGAGGGTTTGCAAGACTTAAGGGTTAAGGATATCAGATTGTAAGACAGAACACCTGGGGGAACGGCCGGACTGTCTCCTGATGGGAGACACTGAGTCCTGAGCCACAGTTTGGCTTGGGTAGGAGCACTGGGAGCTGTAAGAGACAGCGAGAAGGTCAGGCTGGACAGCAGGGGCTGTGGGGCATCGAGGGTAGGGGCCCTCACACTTGTGGGGCCTGAGTGGATGACTGAGGACGGCAACCTCACCCACAGGGATGGTTTGGAAAGGAAGAGGATTTGGAACATGTTGAATGTGGGGTGCTGGTAGGCTGTCCAGGAGGAAGTCCTGGCTGAATGCCTCAAATGGGAAGTGAGAGCAAGACGAGGGCAGGGCCTGGGAGGCTTCTGCACCGAGGGGGTGTCTGAAGCTGCTGGACATGTGAGGCCATCGAGGGGGAAGCCCTGAGGAAGGACAGAAGAGGGATAAGACCTTGATCTTCCACTGTGGGAAGATGAAGAGCTGCCCAAGAAAAAGGCAAAGCAGAAGTAGCCAGAAAAGCTGAAAATCAGGAAAATGTGGCCACTGAAAGCCAAGGAGGTGAGGAGGGGGAAGGAGAGTGCAGACATTCCCACACAGAGAGGAAGCAGGGCTGCGAAGGGCACCTGGGCCAGGTGTCGCTGGCGACCCTTCCAAGGCAGGTTCAGGGGGGCTGGCAGGACTCTGCAGGAATGGGGAGCAAATGAGAGGTACATGAGAGAAGGGACCAGAATTCTGAGATGTTAGGGGACAAAGGAAGGCAGGCAGATGACCTCTTCACCTGACGGCTACTGGCCATGTCTCTCCTGCAGCTTCAGCTCCCCCGTCTGCAAACCACAGGGCTGAAGGACTCCCCTAGTGTCCACCAACAGCACGATTTACGATCCCCTAAACTGGAGGGTAGCTGGAGGGGTAGCTGGGCATGAGTAAGGGGGTGGCAATGGTATCGGAGGATAGGAGGGATGTGGGTATACTTGTAGCAGAGGGGAAGGATCCCGCAGATGGAGAGATGAGCAAGAGAAGTGCTAGCTGGTGGGGCATTGTGGAAGGGGACAGGGCCAAGGTGAGAGTGATGCTGGGAAGCGGGCCTGGAGGTGAGGTGAAAGCATCGATGGACGTGGGATACAGAGAGGAAGGGAGGCGACGGAGGGCAGGGAATCCATGTCAGTCCCCAGAGTTGGGTTGGTGGCAGGACTGAAGACTTGGTGTGCAGAAGGGTTTGACAGATCTGCTCAGGGGTTAGGACACAGAAGGAACAAGACATGAGCCCAGGGGGTGCCAAGGCCCAGCTGAAGTTGGGAGGTTGAGAGCTGGGAGCAGGGATTACAGGGACAGCTGGGTGTGGGACAGATATGAGGTGGGAGGGCTGAGCATCATGGTGGGGATTGTGTTAGAAGGTAAGAGACGGAGGTGCTGAAATGCCGGTTTGCTGAGCTCGTGTTGGGTTGGGGAAGATGGAGAGTCAGACAGATCGGAGGCCATGAGGGGATGGTATGGGAGAGCGATTATGTGGGTGGGAAACTGGAGAGAAGACAGAATGTTGTCTGTGAAGGAGAGGGAGCTCTGAGTCAAAGGTGATGTGGTTTCGCTTCATGACCAAGTTCACTGCTGTGTCAGTGAGATAGGCCAGACTCTGCCTTCCACACATCCTGTCCTTGATTCAATGGTTTCTCTCTGCCTCAAGTGCTCGCCCTCCTCTTCTTCTGCCTATCCTAACTCACCTCTGTCTCTGGGGTCCCATCACCTCCTCTGAGGCCAGCTCACTTCTCAGAACACCCACTACACTCACCGCCAGGGCCCCACAGGGGTCCAGTTCTCCTCTAGGATGTGCTCCTTGGATGGGACCTGGATGGACTCTTCCCCTTCTTTGGGAGCCCCATCTAGCTCCAGCATTAGGTACTCATGGACTGAGGGAGAAGCGCTGAAGAATAGTGTTTAGCTGGGCATCCCAACCCTGGACTGGTAACATCCTAGTCTATCGTTTTTTTTTTTAAAGGTTTTATTTATTTATTTGACAGACAGAAATCACAAGTAGGCAGAGGCAGGCAGAGAGAGAGGAGAAATCAGGCTCTCTGAGGAACAGAGAGCCTGACATGGGGCTCTATCCCAGGACCCTGGGACCATGACCTGAGCCGAAGGCAGAGGCTTTAACCCACTGAGCCACCCAGGTGCCCCCCTAGTCTATCTTTAATTAACCCTGGGAGTTTCATGAAATTCTTCTCCCCAGATACTCCGTACTCTCATGGTAATGGAAAAATTCACTGACATGTTCAAAGTAAGCATACAAAAGACTAATCCTGGAGGGAGAGACAGGTGGGGACAGACAGCAGGGGACAGACTCAAAATATCAGAAAGGTTGGGGTTCACCAGCACTTTGGAGAACATGGGAACCGCACGCTGGCCTGGAGCAGGGCCCCTGTCTCAGCAGGAGCGTTAGGAGAATGAAGGAGGTAACACAGGCAAAATGTTTAACTTGGGGTCTGACACACAGTAAGTGCCCAGGGAGTGAGAGCTCTGGCTAATTCTGTGCAAATACATCATTCCCATGTCCCAGGCGTACCCCCGAAGGAACAGGAGACAACAGGGATGTGTGCTGAGTTTTAAGGGATAAGCCCTTCTGGATTACCACGTGCCAAGGATAACCCACAAATGGTCCCCAGGGACTAAATTAAGGTAATCATTCCTGGAGAGAGTTGTTGACTTGTAGCCGCCAACTCAAACACACACGCACGAGGCAAAATCTGTGTCTGAACTCTGCTTACTGTGTTATTAAATGTCCCCTGACACAGAGGAGCCCTGCTGTCGCCCTTTACGAACACACATGTGCATATATGAACATGTGAACTCACACATGCACACGCGCACATAGAGTCAGATGGCTTTTCCCAATCTAGAAGCACAACCCGTGGTCTCAGCATCCCTGTGGTTTCACGCCAAAACTCTGAGCACCGTCTGAGTCCAGCCCCTGAGAGGCAGGAAATACAACCCAGTGATGTCCCCACGTCCCTCACAGCCTCTGGCTGGCTTTTAAGGGACATCTCCCTACCCTGGAGGAAGAAACTCCTATATTCAAATTCCAATCACTGAGCTCCCACTTTATGCCAGGAACCCCAATCTTCTTGGAGTTTTCGTTCTAGAAGGGGAGTAGGGCAGAAGCAACCACCTCTAACAGGAGAAAGAACCACAACAGAAGCGTGGGCAAAGTGCTAGAGATGGGGAGAGGGCAGGAGTCAGGTTAGGGAGGACTTCATGGAAAAAGTAACATCTCAACAGAGCTTTGAAAGGTGCACAGGCAATTCCGGAGAGAAACGGGTATTGGGGGAGGGGTACTCTGGGGTGAGGGAACAGCATGTGCAGAAGCAGGCAATGGCATGATACGGTGAGGAAATGCCGGGCAGTCCCGGACTACCAGAGCCCAAGTCACGTGGAGAGGAAGTAGGTACGGGGTACAGCAAGCTGGGCCTGATTATGAGGGGTTTCTAGTCCAAGTGCAGGGGCAGTGGGTCCTCCTTAGAAAGGTCATGCCCACAAAGTGGTAGAGAGTGTTATGGGCGGTAGACTGAGCAAGGGAGAAGGGAGCCTCCAGGGAGGTCACGCTCAGGTGAAAGAGGGACATGGGCCTCAGTTGGGGGATGGGCTTTGGGGACAGACAGCCAGGGACAGACTCAAGAAGCACTTCTGAGGTAGAGAAATCGGCAGGAGGGCAGTCCCCACTGTCGTGCTCAGCCGGGACATCAGCTCGCCATCACCCAGGTCCACCAGGCTCCTCCAGAACTGAGGAGGGGCCGTGATGACACCACTACCCCCCAATCTTTCTGGCCTTTCCACGTTGGTTCAGAGAAGCTAAGGCTGGAGTTGAGAGGGGAAGTGACAAAACCCCGGGACTGGAACCGCTTTTTCCATTCTTCCCTCTGAGCCTGGCCTCTGCCCGGAATATTCTCTCCCAGATAGCCGCGTGGCTCCCGCCTCCGCCCAACAGGTCTCTGCTCCGGATTTCCCCAGTTCAGTCACGTCCACACGGACACCTATGCTCCGGCACCCTGACTCCCCTCCTCCAGCTCTGTCCATTCCCGGGTACCTACAACAGTGCCCAGTGTACAGCAGTGCCCCCCAAAGAGTCACTAAATAAATTCACGAAAATACTCAGTGACTCCGTTTCCTAACATGAAGGGGAAACTCAACAGCACGGCATCCAGGTCCTGAAGCACTATGGGCCCAGGCCACTTTTCTGGTCTCAACCTTTCCCCTCTCGACCAAGGCCTATTTCCTGGAGAAGCTGCCTTTTTCAGCATTTCCTAAACACTCTATAATGCTGTCCTTCATTCATCTCTCCTCCCCGTCGCTCCGTCTTCTGGAGCCCGTTTTCAGTGCCCCTTCTTCTCTAGGAAGCTTTGCTGACTTTCCTAATGGGATGGGACCCCTCCCTCTTTCAACTCCCAGAGTGGCAGGTGTGCCCCTCTTTCCTGAATTTGATTGCACTCTGCCCACAGTAGATCAAGAATTCCAGTCTAATGTTCCTGTGCCCCAGGAGTTCATGAAGGTAGGGATGGAAGTCCCCGAGCTCTTTCATTATCTCAAAAAGCCTAAAGAAACAGACGCATTTGCAGACCTCGTGCATTCAGCAATGATAAGGCTAAGCAGACTAACTAGTGCATCGAGTCTCTGCTTTGGGCTGGAATTATATCAGCGTGGCTATAGTGGTTATCTCCTGCTGATAAGACACTGCGCCAGGCAGGCAAATACGCTTTTGATTCGTTCAGAGGGGAAGAGTGAGGGGAGAGGAACAAACTAATTATTGCTTAATATATGTTGTTGGGTTAATTGATAAATCTTGTAAAACATGAGGTCTCTACAGGGGAAGAAGATGACAACCTTGGCCATGAATGCATTTGACCCCTGCTGTCTACTAAATCATACCCTCTTTGAGGCTAGAGACCATGTCTTACTCATCTTTGTGTCTCTGGGAATGAGCACAGTGCCTGACCCATGGGGAGGAGGCTTTGGTAACTGTTGACGAGAATTGAATCAAATAAAAAAGGCAGATGGTTCCTTACTCTATAGATGGAGAATTCTTTTGACCATCTGGAAATGAAGAAACAAGCCATAAAAACCCATGGAAATTTGGGGATCTACTGGGAGGGGGCATATTTTATACACAGTAGGCACCAAACGAGGTAGGCTTTTGTGAAAGAGTGGGGCCATGGTGTCAGACTGGATCTAGTCCCCTGCTGGGCTCCTCCCCTCCCCCACCGTCATGTCAGAAGGTCCCCTTCCCTGGGCCAGGCACAGCCACCCTGGCTGTCTGGGTGACCCTGGAAGAGGCATCCGCAAACTGGGATGTCTCTGCACTCCATCCCTCTTCCCCAGCTGCTCTGGAACTCATCAAATATCATTTCCATATGAAACAGCAACTTGCGTGTAATTACAGTGTCATAAATTGGCCTCAGCGCTGTGATTAGAGCTCCCATCTCGCGTTCTCTGGGAAGCCCGGGTGCGCTGGGAGCTGGAGGAGGCACCCCAGGGAGCTGCAGCTGGGAGGCCCGGGACCACCCCGCTTACCAGGATGGTAGTGACAACCAGGGTGGTGTTGAAGAGGCTGTCGGAGATGTTGGAGGCATAGAGGCGGCTGTCCATGCTGAGCCCGTCCGCCACGTGCCACTGGCCGATCTGAGGAGACACAGGAGAGAGGGCTGGGAAGGAATGGGGTGAGGAGGCAGCTGGGGAGCAGGGCTACTGAGGTCGTGGGCGGACCTCCAGGGTTGGAAGGAGCCGAGAGGCCAGTCCCCTCCCTCAGGCCGAACCACATGGAAGCCATAGAAGAAGGCAGGGAAATGGAGTATGGAGAGGGGCTGGATGAAGGCAGGGTTACCGTTCCATAGGGTTGAGGGGGTCCGGGAAGATGGGGGGTGCTGAAAAAGGGAAGTTCCGAGACATTCGTTCACACGGAAGGGAACGAAACGTGGGGAACTGCATTACCTGAAGGCAGGAATAAGACACAAAGCTCTTTTGTTTTAGCCTACCGCCCATAATTCTGATTCCCTACATAAGAACCAGAACAGTAGAGTGGACAGAACTGACAGACACTCGTCCCTTCAGTGAATGTTGTTTGAGGGGCTCAGTGGGTGAATGAACCAGAAGAGGGAAGACCCGGGTCATTGTCCTGGCTGACGCGCTCACTAGCTGTGAGAACCTAGACAGGTTACTTAAATCTGAATCGTGGTTCCCCCATCTGTCAGCGGGGGTGGTAATTTTTGCCCGCCTTCTCCTCAGAGCCAGCTGAGATCCTGGCTGTACCAGCTCGACGCTAGATTTCTCAGCCCGGCCCCAGGAGCATGGATCCCCAACGCATAACCTCCGAACACTGACTGGCCCTCTCTGAGTGTGTCTGCTCATCTGTGAAATGGAAATAATCCCAGAAACGTCACTGGGTCCTTGTGAGAATATATTTGACACTATTTTCCTTCCTCTTCCCCACTGTCTTCCCTTTAAGCAGGAAAAACACCCAACTGACAGGTTTCCTTTCTAGAATGTCGCCTATACCTAAACTCAACCTCACTGGGTGTTTAGATGGTTTGTTTTCTCAGTGGAACCTCTTGTATGAATATGTGTGTGTGTGTGTATGTGTGTGTGTGTGTATGTATGTGTGACATACCAATACATTTCTACTAGCCAGAGCCCCTGGTAAATCCCTTCTGTGGCTCTTGGGTTGGAGGTGGGCATCCAGGAGACATGGCTGACAACTGGCTGGAAACCCAGTGAAATGCACATGTCCAGCTCTGCCAGGTACCTCTAGGCACCAGCAGCAGCTTTCCTGGAAAACCCTCCCAAGCTCCATGGATGGCATGCGGCTCTGTTTACCAGAGCTGGGCTCCAAGTTCCTCTTTTGGAAAACAGAACAACCATGAAGACATATCTCACCCCTGGCCCTAACCCCCACTCAGTAGGGCTGGAGAGTGGTGGGTCTGGGGGAGTCAGTAACCCTCTCTCTGTCATCATGGTCGGCAGCTTAAAGAGGGGAGGGCCAAGTGAGGACTGATGGTCTCATAGGCGAGCCTTCCATCTGCCAGAGGGGAGATGACCCCAAATTGCCTTCCAAGCCCCTCTGAGGGTGCCACGTGGAGAGGAGCGGCAGCCTTCACCGCTGCAAGGGCAGATGGGTCCTGGACACACACTCATTCATTTCTCGTTTACAAGCAGAGTCTCATGCTATCCACACGGGAGACCCCATTTGACAGATAAACCAACTGATGGCTGAGATAAGAGTTCGGCTACCTTGTCCTAGGGTTGCCTCACCCAGCAGCCGAGAAGCCCAAGCTTCAGCCCCAGATGCGTCTTCCCAAGCAAGCCTTCACGGCCATCCTGTCTGGCTCTTCCAATGTCCTACAGCGCAATTGCGTTTGCCTGTCTTTTCCACTAGCCTGTGTGGGGCTGGCCGGTGTGTGCTCACGCCCCAGCATCTTGCTTGGGGGCTGGTACTTGGAAGCAGGGGAGCCAACATTTCATATCAGCAGATTGCTGCTGCCGGTGGAGTGTGGGCAGAAGACAAGTGAGCCCCCTCTAGCTCTCTGGAGCCCCTACTGCTTCTGGAAGGGACCGGCCTCATCTGCTTGCTGCTGGAGCCCCCCACCTGCCCCCTTCTGCAGGGAAAGTGGGTGGGGAGGATGATTTTCTAGCACAGAGTAGAATGGGAGCAATAGTGACAAGACACCTGTCATGCTAGATGTGTTCTATCATCTCTTTGAACTCTCCCCCCAACTTTGTGGGAAGCGTTGACATTTTGATTTATGAGGAAACCAAGGCTCAGAGACATTCGGCGGCTTGCCTGAGGTCACCCGCCTGGTGGTGGTGCGTGGGCTTGAACGTGGAGTTCTGATCCCTAAAACAAGACTTTCCTGTCTGCTGCTATCTTCTTGGTGGCAATGCCAACACGGGCTCCATGAAAGCAGGCCTGGTGAACCAGAGAAAGGAACATCAGCCATCCAGCAAGAACCCTGCACCGCTTTTCTGTCCTGGGTTTTGACACTCCACTGCCAATGTCAAGTGAGATGACTCCTCTTGAAGGCTCATTTCCCTACCTTGAAAATGGCTAGAATTGGCTCCCAGTGGTCTCTTCAGGTGGGAAGGGCCAGATTTAGACAGAAGGACATAAACAATTGGGCTGGATGTCACCACTGAGATGTGTGGGACAAGGACTGAATTTCTCACAGTCTCATCTGTCACCTAAATGTGCACCTCACACCAAGAGGGCCAGCAAGACCTCAGCAACTCTCACTCCCACTGCCCCACCTCTGCTCTTCCTGGAGGACCCAATCTTTACTAACCAGCCCCCAGGCCAGACTCCTCAATCTTACCCAAGCCATCAGAGAGGGTCCCAAAAAAGCCAGAGATAGAAATGATTTATCCGGAGCCAGATCTGACAGCCTGAGCAATGCACCCCACCCCACCCCGCCCCGCCCCACCTCTGGGGACACAGCAAACAGACTAATTAGCCCCTGAGCTCCAGTCAGGAAATGAATCTCCCACCCACCCTCCCATTAGTCCCCAAGAAATTAATAAACTCATCAGATGCAACAAAGCAGCCTGGCAGCTATTACCTAGAGCAATCTAATTACAGAAAGGCGGTGGGAGGGAAAGGGAGAGACAGAGCCAGGCATCCTGGGGTACAGGCTAATTGTCCCACCCACTGGGCCCCTTCCACGCCACACACATGCCAGGGGTGGGCAGGAGACACAGCTCTCCTCACTGACAATCTGTAGCTCTGCCTCCAGCCAGATTCCCTCGCTCCACACTGCTGACACCTGTCCCCCAAACTTCCTGCAGGAACAGCTGTTTGGTCATCCTCTGCGGGCCTACACGCGCCGGCCTGATTATGTTGAAATGATGTCTTCCCAGAGCCCCCTCCCTGTACTTTCTCTCTCTCCCGCTTGTTCTGCCTCTGCACCATGTCCATAGACTTGGACGGTACTGATCGCCTTGACGACACCTTAATGCAGGTAAGAAAAATGCACCCTCCCCCTGGGCTGGTGTGGCCGCGCAGGTGCTCAGCTGGGCATGCTGGATTCCAGCCTCTCCTTGCCCTTGAGTCTGCACCATCTGTACCATGAATGCAGTGGCCCCAGAGTGGGGGGGGGACCCGAGTTTAACATGGCTGTTCTGCTGAGGAGCTGTGTGACCTTGGGTAAGTTGCTCGATCCCCCTGAACCTCAGCTTCCTTCATCTATAAAATGGGGCAGAAAATAGTAATTATTACCTCACAGACTCCTTAACGAGACTAAAGGACATGGTATGTATGTGAGCACTAGGCAAGCATTCGCTAATTTAATTTTTAATGCCATGGTCTGAGACAGAAGATGGCATCTCTTCCGTGCCCTATCACGGGCTTTACCAACCCAAGTCACCGAGCTGGTAAGTGAAAAAACACAGGATTCAAGACAAGGCCAATATGCCGCTCCCTGAAGATCATAATATTTAAAAATGTGTACCTCTTTTCACAACTGATTCTGATGCTCCTGGGAAAAGCATCTCGTGATTGGAGTGTTTCGTCAAATGTGAACATTTCCGTAAATCAATGATACGGGCAGTGTTTGTATGTGCCCAGAAAGAATCCTTCATCTACCATTTCTAAAGGACGCAGGGTTTATGTTAATTTGTGTTCATATGAATTAATAATAATTTTGCTCCTTAAGCAGTAAAATTTTGGAGACTTTAATTATTTATTTGAAAGCACTGTTCCCAAAAATTCTTTTGAAGAGAATTACACGTTCCACTGTCTTGTTAAATAGAGTGAGAGTCCTGACCTTCATTCAGTGTCATTGTTGCGAAGGCAGTTACTACCCTGTGCTGTGATAAATGCTGGTCTGTGTCACTGAGATGGGGATGGCCACTTGCCTTCATTTCTGTGCTTTGATAAGTTAATTTGTCTACTTCTCAGAGTGTCTTTTTTCCTCGTGAACTGCCACTCGGTACCGCTCTCAGGATAGCTGTGTTTAACCCCTGGGCAAGCAACCAAGGGACGGAACTCCAATGAACTGCTGTAAGGAAAACCCAGATAAGGCCGGATGGGCTGTCGGGGCACTGGGGAATGGATTCTGGGGCATCCATACAGACTGCCCGCAGTCCTTTGGAAAGGCCACTGCTGAACAGCTGAAGGAGTGTCCGAGACCTGCATTTAGTCTGTGTGTGACCCCAGATCGGTGGAAGCAAGGTGGTCACTCCCTCGGCAATACGCCGTGGGAAATGCTTGTCCAGGGCCATGACCCCAGGGTTCCCCTGCTGCTTCCCGAAAGAGCTGGTAGCGTGTCACGTGGGGTGTGGAGGGCCACATTAACATCTACACCGTGACCGCGAGGCCCAGGGGCCCTAAGCAAGTCAGCAAACCTCCCCAAGTCTCCCCCTTCCCTGGCCTTACTGAGCTCCCTCTGGACGAGGGGACACTCTGGTCCCTTGTTCTGTTCACCCGGCAGCGGGCAGTGGTCTTGACACAATCTCAAATACGATTCCTCTAACCCAGGCTTAACACCCTGCAATTCTTCCCATTTTGGTTTAAGGATAAAGGGCCTTCCCACAGCCTACCAGGCCCTGCACGGCGGGCCTCTGCCCACTGCCCATGCTCATCTCACACTATCTTCTCCAGCTTTGTCTGTGTGCCAGTCCTGCTGACGTGTTCAAGTGCAATGTGTCCCTTCTTGCCAGGGTCTGTGCGCATGCCATTCCCCCTCCGGAATGTTCTGTGCTGCCTACCCACCCTGACCCCCAGGCCTCATTCAGCCATTCAGGGCTTGCAAAACCACAGACTACAGGCGAAACCTGGCTTCTTGCCTGTTTTAGGAAATAAAGTTTTATCAGCACACAAGCTACATCCATTCACTTACTTCCTATCGGTGACTGCATTCATAGACGAGCGTAGAGTTGCAAAGTCTAACTATTTACCATCTGGACCTTCAGAGAAGTTTTCCAAGCCTTGATCGAGGTCACAGATGTGAGTCCTTCAGGCTACAGTTCAAAAGTCACTGCTTCCAAGTGGCCTTTCTCTCCCAAAGTCAAACTTCTCCCCAAACTATCTTCTCTTCTCTTTCCGAACATATGTCTCGGGCTCTAATTATGTGCTCAGCAACGAGATCATTGCTCACTGCTTGTCTTTCTTGCTATGCCTCCAAGGGAGAGCCCTCTGCTGTCCCCTCGGGAGGTCAGGTCCTGCCTGCAGCAGCCACATGTGCCCCTCCGCCACAGCTCTCTCCCTCCCCGCCTGGAATCACTCAGAGCTGTCATTTTACCTATTTGTTCTCTCCCAAGTAGGTAAAAAGGGATTCATTTCTAAAGCCCCAAGGAGGGTGGGCGCCTGGGTGGCTCAGTGGGTTAAGCCGCTGCCTTCAGCTCGGGTTGTGATCTCAGGGCCGAGATTGAGTCCCGCATCGGGCGCTCTGCTCAGCAGGGGGCCTGCTTCCCTTCCTCTCTGTCTGCCTGCCTCTGTCTACTTGTGTTCTCTGTCTGTCAAATAAATAAATAAAACCTTTAAAGAAAAAATAAATAAATAAATAAAGCCCCAAGGGATTTCCTCCCATCTTTGCCTGTATCTGTGGGTATGGGCTCTGTAACATTTAATATCTTATGTACATTGGAACGATTGTTCTTTGCACTCAGCGCTGCCAGGATCTAGCTTCTAGAGAAGCTGACATCACTCCACGGCCAGGCAGGGCCTTCTGCTCCACAGCCAGAGTTTGCAAATACTTATCGATCACCTCTGCATGCTGGGCACTCTGCCACTGGTTTGCTCACATAAATTTCCCTGATTCTGCATAACAATCCTATTATTTTTCCCACCTGAGAGTTGTAGACACTTCCGACAACAGTAATAATGCTTAATATAGGTACTTGATACAAGTTATTATTGAAAGACTCAACGAATTAATGAAAGAATCAAAGGAATTGAGACTCAGAGATGTCAGGCAGCTTGCTGTGGATTCTAGCGAACAGAAGGTTAAACTGGGATTTGCAGCCACGTTCTATTTATTTCTGTACCGTCTGGTCAAGTTGGGACGGCTGCAGGCTCTCTTGATGTTAGGATCTGGGCCTTTGCACATACCTCTTTGATGACTATGAACTTGTGCTTTGGACAGTACAGCCCTGAAGGGAGTCTCCTACAAGATACCACAAAATCGAGGCCAAGGTGCAGGGAGGTTGCTAGACACAAGGGGATGGAGGGTTGGGGGATGCCCCAGAAGACCCACATCTTCTTTCCTACTCTGCCGTGCATAAGCGGTGTGATCTTGGCAAGTCACATAACGTCCCTGAATCTTTCTCATCCATAAAATGGAAATAAATGAACCCATTGCCCATAGCACAGCACTGTAGCTGACCATCAACCAAGATAATATTAAAATGGCTTTTGATGAGCCAGAAGCAGCCATGGGAATGGAAGATAATAAAGTACTGTCTGGTGGCCACACAGCTGACCAGAAGCCAGGAGATTTGACATCAAGTTCCATCCTGCCCTTGCCATGTGGCTTGGGAAGTCAATTTTGCCTCCTATGAGGTAAGGGTAGGCCTTCCCTTTCTTCTCCACTTACTGGGCTGATCTGAGACAATCCCAGATGTGACACAAATTTAAAGTCTTATCCTAATACAAGCATTTTTTGTTGTTGTTTTATTCCAGATCCTTATTCTCTGGGACCAGCCGAAGTTGGATAAACCATAACCAAGGACTCATTTTCTTGACCTCAGGTTCAGGGTTCGAAGTTGAAATTCTCAAGAGGAAGGATGCACACAGTAACACGTGAGGGTCTCCTTGAGTGCACAGAACTGATTTTGACCTATAGGCAGGACCAACGACAGGCAGATGTGAGACACCATGACTAGAGACCCCCGGAATTAACAGAGACTGAGTTACAGTTTCAGAGTCTCTACAGCATAGGGCTGTACCTGGCTTGAAGGTCAGTTCAAAACTGACCTACTAAACTAAACCCCTACCGCAAACACCCCAAGCATGAAGGAATTAAACTTTTATAGAATTTAAATCCGGTATCTCCAATCATAAAAGCTTAGTTTACGCAGGAGACTGGGTCACAAGGAAGGACACAGTGGAGGGCCCGAGGGGGTGATCTGGGGAACAAAGGGCATTGCTGATGTTGATCAAAGACCTTGTTCTCTTAGCCAAAATATGCTTTTAACACAACATATATGCTTACATGCAGAATGCTGTGAAAATTCAGGATCAAACGATAACCACAGTAAATACCAAAGGCAAGAGATCAGAAACAAGCCCTGAGAAAACTGGGAAGACTTCGCATCAAAGGAATGTCTACCTGTGCTTATTAAGCCACAACTCAGTTGGTCTAAGGTGGTGTTTTGTTCGAGCATGGCTGCTCCCCATTAGCGGTTTCTGAAATCAATTTAGTGGGTCAAGACCTGCATCTTAAAAATGAAATCTAAATCCAGACTAGATCAGAGAGTACTGCCCACGGCAGGGGCCACCATGATTCATAAGCTCTGGTTTCAGTTACGTACAGGCAGGTGTCCATGCGTCCTGGGTTACAAAACCCATGTGGAAGTCTTGCTCCCAAAGTATGGAAGTGCCTGGCACAGGAATGAGGACACCTTGCCTGTTCACGCTCATTAGCTCAACAGAGCTCCTGGAACAAAGCTGATGCTCAATAAACACATCTTTGGCCACCATAAACTCCAAGTCCTCATCACGTATAACTCAAAGACTAAGAAAATTATACAAGCTAATACTTTTGAATACTTACTGTGGGCCAGATACTAGACTGAATGCTTTCCATTCGTCATCTTACTTAATCTTCCCAATGACACTACTAAGGAGGTACTGCTACCATCCCTATTTTACAGACTTGAAAACTGAGGCTTGGGAAGGGTAGGTTAATGCAGATTCAAACCCATGCAGGGGCACTAGACTCCACTGTCCCCAAGATTCTAATTCTTCCAGGCTATGGATATGTCATTAAACATTTAGTAAACATCCGAATATTTACGTCTCATCCATTGTTATTTGCTACAAGGTTCCTGTCTGAGAGTCCACACTTTTCCCTGTCTTTGTTTCTGACTTCCCTACCTAGAAGAAGTTATGTATTTATTTGAGAGACAGACAGATCATGAGTGGGAGGGTCAGAGGGGAAGGGAGAGCAGTGCCCATTGCACTTGTAATCATATAATTATTTCAGTTATTATTTGTTTCCAGTCTGTCTTCCCCACTACACAGTACACTCCATGAATGATAAGGCTCTGTCTTGCTCCCTATCACATCCCTAAAGCCTAGCAGGGCATCAGTGCTTAGGAAACAGTTGGTGATTGCATTGATAAATTCCCCTATGTAGCTCTAGCTCCCAGGACAAGGCCTGACCTATAACGTGTCATGGGTGCCCAGTAAATATCTGCCTAATTATGTTATGAATTTCCTTCAGGCAAGTCACTTCCTTTCGGCCTTACCTCTCCTATAAAGGAAGGATAGAGTCTAGTCCTATCCAGCTCTAACCTGAATTCCTAAAAATGACAGCTGTATTTATAATGTCATATATAATGTATAGTTTTCCAAAGTGCCTTGGGGGAAAAGGCGGGGAGGGACAGTCCTGAGAGGGACAACACAGAGGCCTTGGAGAGGTGACCAGAAGCTCAGGTGCACAGGCACAAAGGTGGCCACCAAAAAGGGATGTGAGGAAGGGCCCTCTCCCTCCTGCCATGAAATAGCTCTCCCTGTGCCCCATGGCTGACGCCTGGCTTCCCTCTAGTAGAGCCTGGTCTTGGAGCTAAGACACTGTGTTTAGTTAACGTGAAAATTAATCGGTGATATTAACACTTCTACACTGCGGACACCACTGACAAAGGAATGGCTGGTCTGATGTGAGGGAAGACGGTACTCTTCTTCTCAGACCACACCTGAAATCCTGCGAGTTGTTCCAGCCACTGCTTTTTAAGCAAAGCACAGACGAACGAGAGTATACTCCAAGGAATTGACCAGGAAGGTGAGGAGACTGAAATCGTACTATATAAGGAAAAAGGAAAGGCAAACAATGGGAAGGATAGAATAGATGTGTGGACCCAGGAAGCAGAAAAAAGGGCAAAAGAATTCTGACCATTAGATAGCAAATCTTTCTAATAATGAGAGCTTTCTCCTTTCTATAGGTAGTGAGTTCCCTGACATGGGAGGCATTCAAGCACAGACTCTACTTCATGAGAACACACTTGCAAGAATCCAAACATCTGATTAGAGTACTGGTCTAGAGGACCTTTATTACTCCTTTTGGCCCCAAGATTGTAGGATCTAGCTTCTACTTCTATACCAGGGAAACCAGGAGGAAGGCCAGGGCATCAAGGAACAGAGGAACATTATAAAAAAATAAGAAAGTAGGAGTATGGGGTAGTGAATGCAGAGAGAAAAGACCACCACAGGACAAGTTCAACAGCTCTTAAGTGGACGCATTCCTGGTCTCTCCTGGCTGAATCTCATCACAGTAGATTGTCATTATTTGCAGAAATTACTGAATTAGGGGATGCTGAGTCACTGCTCCTAGGGGAAAAGCAGGGTTCAGTTCCAAGGAGCCTCTGTTGCATTTTCCTCAACCAGTTAACACATAACCTCGTCTTATGTGTGTTTCTGCTTACCGACACCGTACATCACACATACTGTCGATTCACTCATACTGAACAACAGACTACAATTCACACCTGCACCATGCTTCTGGAACACCTGCATTTTGTCCGGAAGGCACACCATGGCTTTCTGGTGCTTCCGTCCGCTACCTATCACTTCAGCACTCCGCTGGGGGGCGGGGGCGGTCATCTTAAACAGCACTGGAACCAGGAACAAACCCACCGGTGTGAAAGGCTTGGCAGTAAGTAGACCACAAAAAAGGACACAGGTTTACAGTACGAGGACCGAAAGCAGAAGCAGATCCTGCCCATTCTGCCTCAGCCGGGAACGTGCCTATTGCTGCCTCAGTTTCCACTCTTCTCTCCCTGTCCGGAGAATTGCCCCGAGTACTGGTTCTGGGACACAGACAGGTGCTAGGGGGTAGACAGTTTTGCAAAAACGGAACCCGTCAATAACGAGGAGACAGTTGCATTGTGCGTGTGCTCGAGTGTTTGGCTCGTGCGGAGATGGGCCCAGACCTCCATCCCGAATCCCCGACCTCCGGGATAGCAAGTGGCATTTGGCCCGGCCCTTACTGCTCCGGCTGCCAAGGAGAAGAGACCCATAGCGGCTATTTTCAGGGACTCTGGCGACAGATAAATACTGTCCAGGGCAGGAGCGGAGCTCAGTGTATAGCAGGCAGCTCGGACTGAAAATGCCGCCCTCCAGAGACACGCTCGGGGGACTTCCCAGGCTCTTCCAATGGCTCGTGGCTTCCGAAGGGCAATTTCCCCACACAGGGCAGCGAAGGGGGCCCAGACGACTTTTCCTTTTTGTGTTTCTGCTTCTCTTTTTTGGACAGAAGTACTTTATAAGTTGAATAATTTCCTTTATTTACATCACTTTCTCCCTCTCGCTGGTGTGATCAACAATCTCACAGGCTCTCTTCCGAGCCTCTGGGGGCGGGGGGAGGGCCAACATCGGTCCGGCTCATGCTGGCACCGGCCAAGTGCACAGGAGAGCCTGGAAACAGGGAAACCCAGATGCACATCCCTCTCCCGCCTCCCAGAAGCTAGTAGGGATTTCAAATTAGCTGCTAAGGAGAGAATTCATCAGAGTGCTCAGGCATGCCTCAGATTTTTCATCTTCCAAGGAAATTACTGCCAATGAACACGCCACGGTCGGGGCATGGAGAGCTCCTGGCTTCATTTGTTAAACTCGCCAGGTGGAGAAGTGTCTTGGGAAAGCAGTTGTACTAATAACACACAACTTTGAGCTCTGAGCGGCAGATGCCAATTGAACTAATGGTTCTAATGAAGTGTCTGGGCCTGGAGGAGCCTGGCTGCTCCCTGTCTTTCAAGAGTCCACTGGATGCTAAGCTCGCAGGGAAGGCCTGAGAACGGCCCGTCGCTGCCCCCCACCAGGATGCGGGGCCACAGGGAGGTTGCGTGTGGCTGGGCCTCACAGGACTCTGAGCAGATGGGGGAGTTTCTAGTTTGGGGGCATCGGCAGCTCTCGTCAGGGCAGTGCTACATCAGGTAGGCCCTAGAAAGTTCTATCGATTCTCCCAGGAAGGGAGCCGTGACTTCTGGGCTTATCTTCATCCCACCCAGAGCCAAGCGGCATGTGTGAAGCTGCCACATGAAGGACCAGACGGAGGACAGAGGTTAGGGGTGGAGAAGGAGAGAAGTAGGGGAGGGGAAGGCCACGGGGAGCCCCTCCTGCAGCAAGGGGGGGGCTGGGTGGCAGAACTGAGCTCCCCAAGCGGGGGCTGGGCTTCTTGGCATTCCCGCAGCGCTCTGGACTCGGAGCAGGGGTGAGGTAAACACATGTCTCAGCCCTGCTTTGTCCTTGTTTCTGCCCTGAACCAGGCTACAAGCAAGACTCCAGGAAAGCTGCGTACAAAGACAGAGAAATATAGACACAGGCCTCTCCAGGAGAGAGAGGACAGGACTCAATTCTGCACAGTACGGCAGAATCCTCCAAGCACATCTACAAACAGCCTTTCATTTTGCGCTCACGATCATTTTATAAAGTCCATAAAGCAGGTATCATTAAGACCATCAGCCCTATTTTACTGGGAGGAGGGGGGACACAGAGGAATAGAACGCTAGGGTCTCGGCACACGGCTCCCCCTTGCCTCCCTGGGCTACCCCCAGAGCCGGCCTGCTTGCCCTCAACTGCCCACACCTCTGGTCGGTGGCGTGCCCACCTCTCAGCAGAGCTGATGACGTGGGCTGCTTCATGAGACCAAATTAGCAGCTCGGCCTCTTCTAGCTCTCCCAGGCATGAGCTGGCTGAAGAGGCGCGGAGAAGAGTCACTCTGCACTGGCAAACTTCCCCAGGCTGGGCTCCGGCAGGATGCGTGATGGGGCATAGTATAAGAAATATATTTAAAATGCAGCACTTTGCAACCCCGCTCCTCTGCCCAAAAGCAGCCCCCCGTTTGGAAAATTTAAGTAGCTCTAATTTGTTTGGCGGCTGATGTGTGAATAAGCTTCTGCAGTCGGTGAATTTCCCGTCAAAGCTGATAAGCAGGAAGTGCCAGTGCTTTGGGAGAAAAAACCAGATGCACGCGGGCCGGGGAGACAGGAGGAGAGAGGGACCTTCAGGCCACACCCGTCCAAAGCCAGCTCATCTGCCCCTCGGCTGTCTGTCTTCCGGGGGGTGGCCAGGAAAGCCAGATGCCCTCCTGGGAGGAGGGATGGAAGAGCGCGTTAATTCACTTACAGACGGTACTCTCTGGGGGAAGGGAAGACGTGTGTGGTGATTTGGGGCACCTCCCATTTCACAGCTTCAAATTTCAGTTGCCAACACAGAGGCTTGTCATAGGAACCCTCTCTTTGAACAAACTGGGGAAAGGTAGCTTTTAGAGAGCTCTCACAACAAAATCCTAGGTCCCCAGGGCTCCAGCATCCCTGCTGGATGTGAGTTCCTCAGGGCTAGAGTCACAAGTCTGGGGTGCTCCCTGCACACACCCCAGTCTCTTCTTTGCTGGTGCATTGCTTTCTGCAAGCCTGTGCTGAGCCCCACTCTTGGCAGGGCGGGGCTGGCTTTGCTTTCAAGGATGAGGGTCAGAAAACCCCCAGCAGAGGCAGAGCGTCCAAGCCCCACAGCACCAGAGGACGCTTGAAGGTAAGCAGGGCCTGGCATGTGATGGCCTCACTGGGGAGCTGCCATTTCACTCTGGGAGCAAACGGGGCCATGAGGGGTCTTAGGACCTGGAGTGAAACACGCCTGTCCGCTTTCTCCGGAGGGAGACCTGGACCCGTTGACCTTTCAGGGCTCCTCCCGCTCTAAGAATTTATGACATTCGAGGAGACATCAGCTATTTCAAACCTCGGACCAATTCCCCTTCTCCCGGCTCCTTAATTAAAAAGAAGACGCAAATGACTTCTCAGTAACCTTCAAAGCAGCCCCCATCCTCTCCCAGAGAGCTGCTTGCCATCCCAGAATTTCCTCATCAAAGGCAAAGCGCTCGCTGGTTCGCTGGCTCCTGGGGAATGGCCCACCAAGCAGCCTCCCCAGCCAGCCCACTCTTGTCAGCTCTGTCCCCCAGCCAGCGAGCTGGCACTCGAGGCTGCTGATTTCCAGCAATCAAACCCCCGCTCCGGCGCTCCGAGCCAGGCTCCGCAAAGGCAGCTTCAAAGGATCTGCATATTTATGGTAAACTCCTTCCTCAAATTGAAAATGTATTAGACACTAGCAATCAGGACACTCTCAGAGCAACGTCCCCCGCTCCACCTGGGAACCTGTCTGAGCCTTAATGGCTGTTCTCGTTAGCACACCAGCGCTGTCACAGAGGCTCATGATGGGAGGGAATCGGCCAAAGGGCAGGGCCTCTCCACGGAGGGGGGACCCCCTCCTCACTGCTCCCCCAATGCCACCTGCAGGCAATGGCAGCACAGACTCTCATGTGACAGGGTCTTTCTAGAGTTTTCTGTTGTTCTATGTTTGTTTGCTTTTGAAGTGGGGAAAAGGGTCTGGAGGTGGAGACAGGAGGGGATCCTACCAACAGTTCTGTTAAGATTGCCATCAAAGCAACAGAATTTGTTTGCTAGTGTCCCCGGCCGCAGAGAGCCATGGTGAGAAATACAGCTGGCTGCCTTCACATGGCTCGGGGGTGCTGCCGAAGTGAGTTCTACGACCATAAACACTGCCCGATCCCAGACGTCCCCGCACGGGGGGCCGGCGTGCCTGTGTGCGGGCTTGTCGAGGAAGGCGGCAGGAGAGGAAATTCGAGAGAGGCAGGCTGTCCCGCAGGAACTCAGGAAGTTGGAGCTGGATTCCCTGAACCTTCTGGAGGACATGGGACCCCTGAGTTCTTGGCTAGCGAGGGTGACTCACAAAAGCCATCTGGTTCATCCCCTGCCTCGTTAGAACTACACTCAAGTCGTTCCAGAGAACCAGCCCTTTGAAAAGCTGAGTTTATATCAGCTTTGGAAAACGAAACATGGCCATCAGTTCTCAAGGCTTTTTCCTCGCCCACTCTTGGCCAGATCTGCATATCTCTCCATTTCCATGGGAACAGACTTAAGTACACAAGTGGTCTATGGGAGGGGTGGCTCAGGGATGGTTTCTGCGAAAAGTTCACATGAAAATAACCTTGCATAGTTTGGGGGCAAGGGTGCAAGTAGAACAAGTAATTGACCCCAACGTCCAGAGTTCTGAACGAATCAAAGATTCGGAGGCTAATTCCAGGACGCAAGCTAATGCGGTGAATGGAAATTTAGCATTTGTGAGCCAGTGCTCTCAACCCTATCCCATTTTACCCCATCTGGAGTGTGGTCCTCAATTTGAGCTTCGTGTTTTGATGGAGACCAAAACAAACCCAAAAGCATCAGAGGTGTGAGGTTTGGGGGCCATATTATATTGGGAACAGCTATGGGTTGTTGTTGGCAGAAGGAAAGATATCAGAGGCTCACTAGGGTAATTGTTGACCACAATTTTTGCCTTTCCCCAAAGATTATGAGCTCTTGAAGGGATCATGACTCATGTATCTTGCATTCCCCACCCTGGACACAGAGAAGGTGCTCCAACAGTGTTATGCAAAATTTCAGGAAGAAGTGAATAAATGAAGAAAAATCAAACTATTTTCAAATATTTGAAGAGTTGGTAAAAAGAACACAAAGTGGGCCATTGCAGCTGCTTCAGAAGGCAGAATGAGGAGGCAGATTTTGACCCTTTGCTTAGAAGATCTGGAAATATGTTCTTTGAGAGGTAGTGAACTCCCCAGCCCAGGGAAGGCTCAAGGAGAGGCAGGGTGGCCGCTTCTCTCGGGGACATTATGGAAAACATTCTTGCACTGGGATGGAAGATTAGGCTAGAGGCCTTGGAGGTCTCCCCCAACGCATTCTGGGGCCCAGATGCAGAGTCAAAAGACCATGGACTTTGAAGATAGCCTGGCCTGGACTCAGGTAAGCCTGGAACTTACTAGCTGTGTGGATGTGGACACATTACTTTATCTCTCTCTGCCTCAGTTTCTTTGCCTGCAAGATGGAGAGAGTAGCCTTTATGTATGGCTGATACAAGATGGGAAATTTTAAATATCTATGTACACCACTCTGCATGGGGCATCACAGAGGAAACCTATTATCTCATGATGTCAGCAGAGCCAACGTTCTACCTAGCCACGGGAAAGCAGAAGAGAGTACCATGCAAATCTAGTTTCATTAATCCTCGGGTTTAACAAGGCCAAACGTTGAGGGTTACCACCTTCACACGGGAAGAAAACTCAGGTATCCCCATTGTGATGTACAGGGATCCAATAGGAAAAGTGAGATCTGCCTCTTTAGCGAGGGATGTCAGGCCCCCATGCCTCAGCCCTCCTTCTCCCAAAGGCTTAATTAGAGCCTGTTAAGCCCTTTCCGATCCTCAGATAAAAGGTGTACTCATCCTACTACAGCCCTAAGAAAGTCACGTGGGGGCTGCTCAGAATCTCTGATCTTCAGACTAAGTTAAATGAAGAAAATTAAGGGCCCTCTCATGCTCTGCTTCTTTCTTTGTTCCCCTTGTCTCTTCCAAATCTGATTTATCCCGAATGAAGAAGGGAGATTATACTATTCCAATGTGATCTAGGACATCTTCTGGGGAACGGAAAGGGAGAATACGGGCAGGAGAATGGAGAGCTCACATAGGCGGAACAAGAGGATGGCCTTGGGGAACCCTAAAGCAATACCATTGACCTCTGGGCCCATAAATAAGCAAATGGGAGATGGTCCAGCTTCAGAAATATCACTTATGGGACACTCTAGGGAACATTTCCCCCCCAAACAGTCTCCAATAGGAGCTCCACAGAATTCCAAGATGGAAAACCCTCTCCAACAGAATCAAAATAGTAATTCTTTTAATGGTAAAAAAAAAAAAACAAAAAAAAAAAACCACCTCAATTCTGAAAGACTATTTTTAAAATGGCAATAATCCCTTAATCAGCCACCAGCAGGGAATATGGCATTTGGTTCAGACATTTTACCAATTACAACCCACTGGGTCCCTGTGTGGTGCTTTCTAAATAATCAAAACTAGCTCTTAATAGCCACTCGCCCAGACAGGAAGAGAAAGAACAAAACCAAATCCGAAGGAGAAGACACCATTACTAAAGAAAGCCCAGCCCAGCAGGTCACCAAGGGCAGGTGACAGCAAAGCAACAGACCTGAGTGAAGTGTTTTGATTTGAGAGCTCAGGGATTCCAAGAAAGTGAGCAAAAGCCAAGAGCGGGAGGTCCAAGAGCATGGGCTTTCGGGTTGGACAAACCTGAGGGTGAATTTTAGCTCTGCCCAAAGTCTTTGCTAATAGTGAACTCGGGTCAAGTTCCTTATCTTCCTGGAGCAACAGTTTCCTTATGTGTGATGTGGGGGTTTATCCACCTTCAAGGGCAGTCCCCCATGTCAGACAGGATCTGTGCCAAGGGCCCATGTGGTGTCTGATTCACAACAGGTATTCAAGAGATGTTATTGCCTCTGTTCCTGGTCGCTCTCCCTTCCCCTGCCAGCACCACCTTGGATGGCATTGGAAGAATATTCAAGCAGAGCTACTGACTTTCCTCCCACCCTGGAAAAGAAGCCCAAGTAATTATCACTCCCCAAACCATTTCTTCATCCTATAATAATCAGGGGAAGGACACCTATCAAGAGGTAAAGATTGGGTTGGTGATTGAGATGGGACCTGGGGGCCAGAGCTGCAGAGCTCTGTCTGTGCCCATGATACAACTTGCATGGTATTCACGGGTATTCACAGAGCCTGAGCGAGACAGGGAAGTAGCAGGACAGTCACCAGATCTGTTGAAGAAAAATGGGTAATAAAGCGGATTACCGCAATCCACTTTATAAATCCAATCAAGAATGGGTGTCCCTGGAGAAAAAGGAACCCTCGTGCACTGTTGGTGGGAATGCAAACTGGTGTAAGCCACTCTGGTAAACAGTATGAAGCTTCCTTAAAAAGTTAAAAATAGAGCTACCCTACGATCCAATTATCGCACTACTGGGTATTTACCCAAAGGACACAAATACATTAATTCAGAGGGAGACATGGACCCTGGTGTTTATAGCAGCATTATCTGCAATAGCCAGCTTATGGAAGCAGCCCAAGTGTCCATCCAATGATGAATGGATAAAGAATATTACTTAGCCATAAAAAAGAATGAAAGCTTGCCTTTTGCAATGACATGGATGGATCTGGAAAGTAATACACTAAGTGAAATCAGTCAGAGAAAGACGAATACCGTATGATCTTAGGCATATGTGGAATTTAGGAAACAAAACAAACAAGCCAAGGGGGGCGGGGGAAGAGACAAGGAGGGCAAAGCAAGAAACAGACTCTTAACTACAGAGAGCAAACTGCTGGTCACCAGAAAGGGGTGGGGTGGGGGGAGGGGTTAACTAGGTGATGGGGACGGAGGAAGGCACGGGTCGTGATGAGCCCCAGATGACACAGGGACGTGCTGAGTCACTATTTATACACCTGAAACTAATATCACACTGCATGTTAACTAATTGGTATTAAAATAAAATCTTAGAATAATGTGCATCCCTTAGGGTAGCGGAAGACCAGAAACGTCTTCCTCTTTGATGGACTCCTTGGCTCAAAAAGATGGGAGTGGGGGGAGGTCAAGAGGAAATTCTATGCACAGAGGGCACTATTTGTCAAAACACAGCCTGTGGCCTCCCTATACTGTAATTGGCTCTTTGGGTGCCAGACAAGAATATGCAGACCTACGCAAGGCAACCCCTTTTACTGACTCAGAATTTACAGCTGTGGGGCCTGGGAATGTACGAATACAGCAAGCACCTAGGTCATTCCTCTGTATGTCTGGGTTGGAGACACCCTACCTACACCAACCGTGTATGCAGCTGAAGAAGGACCAGTAGCCACTGTTCAGGATGCTACAGACCAGAATCCCCTGATGGGCTGGGCTTGGCTGAGGTGAGCTGAGCTGAGCTGAGCTGGGCTGAGCTGGGCTGAGCTGGGCTGAGCTGGGCTGGGCTGGGCTGTACTGGGCTGCCCTGGGCTGGGCTGGGCTGGGCTGAGCTGGGGCCTGGAGGCTGGCGATGCCGTTTCTTCCCAGCCTGAGTAGTGCCTACTGGACAAGCAGAGTTAAGGGAAAGAGGTACTTTGAGCCTAACCAGCTGTCATTCAAGCAGAAGTTGGGGTCAGAGCCTCCAACCAACTCTGCCACTGTGGGTGTTGCCTGGTGGGAGGGGGCTGGAAGGGGGCCCCTTCCGGGCAGTGCTCTGAACGCAGGTGTGAGGTTCAATGGGGAGCCTGGGACTGAACCTTCTATGGAGTGCGTCTGGGGCTGGGCATGAGTGTTATGTTCTCCTAACTACGTCTTCCCCGTGATTATCCCCACGCGCTTCATTTCCTTACCCTTTCTAATTTTTCCTATAGCGTTGATCAGTACTGACGCTGTATTATGTAGGATGTGTTTGCCATTGTTTGTCCCATACTACAATATAGGCCCCAGGAAAGCAGACACTTTACCCATTCTTTAAAGCCTGTGCTTAGACAAAAGTCAGGACCATAGTAGGCACAACAGGTATTTACTGAACACAGGAATGAACGTTCTTCATTTCGCAGCCCATGAGTATACTGGGGCTCACAGAAGTCCGCCTGGCAATTTCCCTACAGGCTTCCTTTGTTCAGGGAATTAGGAGCCCGAGGGCATGATCTGAGGTTCCTAACCCCAAACTGCACTTATTATTTTCCCGTGTCCCCTGACTGTGAGCTCTCTCAGGGCCAGGGACTGTGCCTTCTGTAGCTTGGTTTCTTCCGAGCCCAGCACAGTACCTGACAGAAGGAAGCAGTGTCATTTCTAGATCAAAGAATGGAAATGTTACAGCTACTAGGGAAAATCGCATAGAAAAAGAGAGGCATGCTGACCCTTTAGGGTCAAATCCACACTCGTAGGGACTTGCTTCTTCTGCATAAATGTTCAGCCGGGGAAGCCAGAACTTGCACTCATACTGAGCACATGCTCATCGGTTGGTTAGAGAAATGAGATGACCATTAGGTGATACTCTAGCCCAGCGTTTCTGGCTATCTACCTAACCCTGGACTGTCTCCTTTTATCTTGTTGTTTTCCAAGAAAGGTAATGTGGCATCGTGGCCTAGCATAATCACTGTCCTCCTGGAAGGAAGGGCTGAACCGGAGCCCCTCAGACACGGGAACAGAGTGGCAGGATGTAGGTATGGCCAGGACTCATCAGTGTAGTCTAGGGTTTTGTTAGAATCCCCCTGCATACTCAGTGACCACATCAGTTCCTGGACCCTACCCGAGGTCTATCCAATGGGACCCTTGTACAGTGGAGTCTAAAAACCTGTGTTTTGAACAAATTACCAAGGCGATGTTGAGGCATGATTTGTCTGTCATAACGGTTAAGAAGGCGAGCTTCAGAGTCAGAGATGTCAGCTACCATGCTAACTGTTCAAGGCCAGGTCCGTCCACCTCCATGAGCATCCTTTCCTCACTTATAAAATAGGCATTGAAAAAAAGTACCTATCACCGACTACCAACTAAGAACAAACACTAACTAAGATGGAACAAATAACCTGCATAGTCCTATAACCATTTCAGAAATTGAATTTGTAATTTAAAGGTTCCTGAAAAACAAATCTCCAGGCCCAGATGGCTTCCCTGGAGTGTGTCACCAAACATTTAGAGAAGAATTAACAGCAGTTGTATACAACTTATTCCAGAACACAGAAGAGAAAGGGAACACTTCTTAATTCATTTTGTGAAGCCAGAACCCTGATACCTAAAGCAGACAAAAGGAATAAAAAAAATTAAGTAAAAAACCCTTCAAGCCCAAGGCAGTAACCACTCAGAACATAGATGTTAAATCCTCAACAAAATATTAGCAAACCAAATCCAACAATGCCTACAGATTATACACTCTGTCCAAGTGGGATTTATTTCAGGGGTGTGACACTGGTTAAACATTTGAAAACCAATTAATATAATCCACCCTATGATCATGCTAAGGAAGAAAAGTAATACGATTCTACCTGTTGACCCAGACAGAGCACTTGACAGAATTTAACCCCCATGTTCATGGCAAAAACTCTCAGGAAGTTAGAAAGAGAAGGGAAAGCCCTCAACTTGATAAAGAACATCTATAGAGTTCCAGGGCCAGCAGCACATTTAATGGTGGAAGGCCAGAGTGTTCCCCTTAAGAGCAGAAACAACTTATCAATTTTGAACGCTGACGTTCTAGCCACTGAGCCGGACAAGAAAAGGAAATAGATGGTATCCAGATTAACTGTCTCTGTGCGCAGATGACAAACAAATAAAATGAAAATAAATGGAAAGCACCTAGTCTGTAAGGTTAAATGAGAAAACACATAGGACACAACCAATATGGTTTATGGCCGGTGGTAAGAGCTTAGGAAGCGCCAAGCTGCTCTGTGATGGTGATGATGATGATGGAGGGGGAGGAGAGGAAGGGGAAGAGGAGGAGGAGGGCAAAGAATCTGGATAACCTTGAGGAAAGGTGACTGTAGCCCCTTCTGGGCCACATTCCCGCGCTCAGCTACTCTGACAGCCGGAAGCCCTCCAGTGCGTCTGGTTCCTGCTATAATTAGCTCATCAGTTCCAATTTCTCTGGCTTTTCTAAGGCTGGAGGAAGGTTAGCTTAAGAATAGGGGGTTGATTATCCAGATGACGGGGCAGTTGGGAGACCTTCAGGGAGGCTCCTGGAGGGGCTGTGCGGATCCCTGTCTCCACTGATGTGAGAGGACCGGACAGAGGGAGAATGAGCTCATGGAAAAAGGAGGGAGCAGTAAGGGGTTGAAAAGGAGCTTCAGAGGACCGAGCTATCCAGAGCTTATGGGAGAAGATAGGTAGCAGACAGGAGGGGAGGGCTGTGAGCAGCATGGGTGGGCGTGGGTCGGTCAAGAAAGAGCCAGCAGGAGGGAGCTGCCCGTCCACTCCAACACCAAAGGGACCCAGTTGGTTCCTTCCCTGTGTGCTCTCGGGAGTCTGATGCTGGCTCCAGCGTTAGGGTGAAACTCAGGGAGTAGAATAATTCAAAATGGTGGGCATGGCCTGGGAATTTCTTCCTTAGGTGATACCCTCTTGCCCCCCTTCCCCTACAGAGCATGATGGCCTCCTTCTTGGTATTCTGCTGAGGCTGCAGTCCCTGACCCACACTAGCTGATTTGGTGGCCGGAAGTGGGGGAGGCTGGTGCATGCCGGGAGCCATGCATAGGACATAGGAGGCAACCTGTAGCTCCCGGCAATAACCGAGAGAAGGGGCCATCCTGGGTGCCAAGGAGATATGGGATGGGAGGGTTGGGGACGCAGAGGGAACAATGAGGAAGGATGGGCCATCATGGCTGTGGAGCCAGACTTACCTGCCGAAAACCGTTCCTGGTGAACTGTAAGATTTTCAAGGCATAGTTGGACCTCTGGCCTTTGCTGTTGAATTCAATGTGGCCGGTGAGACCTTCCAATTCTACCTGTCCAAGAGAGAGTGAGTTACAGCACCAAATAGGGCCCGTGTCCTACTTGGCTCTAAGCATTCCACACACGGGCTATTTAAGGATGCCTGAGAGAAAGCAGACCATCAAGGTCCATTCTCCTGCCTGTCTCTCAACCACAGGATCTTATGACTACAAATGTGATGTTTCTGGAATGAATTCAGACTTGGCTGGGGCTGGAGTCGGAGAAGGATGCCCCACACCCAAGGACCACACATAAAACAACACAGTGCCAAGATGGCGGCCTGAACTCCAGTTCTCCTGTGTTCCTCCCCGAGGGTGCTATTTGTTAACAGAATCTATCCTTTTTGGGAAGCTGCTCACCCACCTTTGGGTCTGCAGGGAGTCAGGAAACCCCTGACTCTAAATGCAAAACCCACTCTGCACCAGGCTTCTCTGACAGGAGAGGTCTTCATCGTGGCCTAGAGATCCATGTCCATCCCCTCAGGGGAGCCACAGCTGGAGATGTGGCCAGGAAAGCCAGCTCCAGACTATGCCTCCTCAGTGGGGCGTCAGGGATCAGGGAACAACGGTGGCCCACGGTGCAGGGAATGGTGTCACTGCGGATGGCTGTTTTATCCAGGGCTGGGATATTCCGAGAAGGCCTGGAGGCGCAGGGCGGCAAGCAGAGCGTCCCACCCCCCACTGCGGGGCCCCAGCGGCCCCTCACCATACGCAGGTAGTTCATGAGGCTGGTGCCGTGCTGCCAGATCTGGGCCGAGCCGCAGGACAGAGGCTTCACGCCGATCTCCTGGCTGCGGTTGAGCTCCTGCACGGCGGTGACCACGGCGTAGACAGCGTCAAACAGCAGGGCCGAGGACAGCTGGGAGGGGGCGGACGGCGGGCAGGAGGGCAGGGGTGGGGGGGCCCAGGGAGAAGGAGGGATGGGTGTGAAGGGGGTGGAGAAGGGAAAGGAGGAAGAAAAGAAGGGAGGGGGACAAGAGAAAAGAGAAACAAAGAAGAAATAAGGGCACTTGTTTGTTGCTCGGGGCCACTGCCTGGCTCTGGGACAGCTCCACTTCCCCGAAGCATTCAGGCGTTTGCCGGAGGCAGGCAGGGGTGGCGAAGAGTTCTCTGGGATTGGACCACCCAGCTGTCCCTTGGAGACCCAACCACTTTCAAGGATGTCTTTTTCTTTCTTTGCCCCAAGGAGGTAGCAAATCCCGTTGCTGTCCGAAATCCCCAAGAAGGGGATGGGGCTACCGATCTCGGGAAGAGGGAAGAAACCTGGACACTACGTTCAGATCTGCCCATTGCTCGATGCTCGGCCAAAGGTCACCTCTTCCTAGAAGACCCCAGGAAATGGCATCTCCCTGGATATTCCTACTGTCGGTCAACTGCTCTGTACTACTCAGTGTGATGGGTACTTACAAAGCACTTGGTAAACGCAAAGCCCAAACTGAGCAAGACTCTATTCCTGCAAGAGGCTGCCGTGGATAGGAGAGGGTGTACGGGGCGGGGGACAGGACCCAAACAAGGGTAACGTGAAACCGAGTGAGCGGACACACAAAGGTCAGGGCAGGGCAGGGTGGGGTCCAAAGAGGAAGACCATGTTGTGTGATCAAGAAAACATTTCTTGGAGGACACAGCGTGGGAACTGAGCGCTGAAGGATTTTGGTAAAGACATCACTGGATCTGGGAGGGGGAGCAGCTGGGGAAAGGGAAAAGGGCCTCCAGAGGTGGAACTGGACATGCACAGGGGTGCAAAGTGTGGGACACACTTGGGGGGGGGGGCGCATGGGAGGGGAAGAGGCAAGAAACCAGCAATGCAGGCAGGGATGATTCTGCGGAGGGAGTCAGAGCCCAGGGTAGAAGCCCAGGCAGCTTGTTCAAATTTTCTTCTCCCTAGTCTAACTGCAAGCTCTTCAGGCAGGAACAGGTAGGGTCATCATCTCTATACCCCACCTAGCATCTAGCACCGGGCCCCAGCATGTGGTAGGCCCCCCAAGACACATTTCTAGAACTGAATTAAGTTTTGGGTGAAATCTGCCCACAGAGGCTCCACCAAAGCCCTGCCCCATGTATTAACCCAATGTTTGCTGCTTTGGGTAGGGGCGGAAAATCAGAAGCTGCCTGCCCTGGACGACACTTGGCTGTTCACATACAGTCTCCAACAAGAAAACCTACTGAGTGTAAATGACAATAGGGACAAAATGCACAGGAGCCCTGAGTGGCAGGCCATCCCCTGTAGGGGCAGTCATATCAGGGTCTGTCACTTCTTATAACCTCCTCCTCCCTGGCCAGGCCCTGGGAGTCTGACCCCTCCAAGGCTGGAGGCAGGGAGACCATGTGATGACCTCTGGGATTTTTTTCGAGCTCTCAAGACAGAGTGTAAGCATCTTGAGGCGGGGACGGGGACACCCAGAGTCTAGATCCCAGCCCTCATGCACGTGCTGAGCAATCCCGAGCACGCTGGAAGCCTGGAGAGAACAACGGCTCCCCGTAAAGGAGAGGCAGCCCCCTGGCTTGCGAGTCTGTAACGTGTTCTGCCAACTGTGTACCCCCTGGGTACTGGTAGGTGTCAGCCCGGGGAGCAGGTGCTGGCTGAATGAAGGCTACAGGGAGTCGCAAGAACGGGGAGCTCAAGGCAGGAAACACGCTGGGAACAGGGACTTATTCCCTCTGCAGTTGAGCTGCCTGTTGGGCAAGGAGTGCTGTGACAGCGACTTGGGGGTGGTGGTGTTGACTTCAGATCATCTTTCTAAAAGTCAGTTACAGGGAGAACAGCCCAGAGAGCGTCCCAGCCCTGATCCGCATTCACTTGCGTTGCAAAACTGCCTTCTTCCTCCTTCTTCCCTTCTCCATCCCTCTCTGGCTCCTTCTTTTCCTTCTTTCCACATTTATTCAGCTCCTACAATGTGGCAGCACCGACACCTCAGCATCTCCCATTCTCCTTCAAGACATCCACACAGGCAGGAGCCCCTGCACCCACTGTGCCTGGGCTGGGTCTCTCAGCTCCCTCACCCCTCCTTTTCTGTCCCCTGGCCCTGAAGTGCCCTGTGGCCTAAAGACCAAGCAGGCAGGAGCACGAAACAGAGCGATCAGGACCAGTAGAAAGCTCTGCAGTCAGGCTGAGCCGTGCTGACCGGCCACCTCCCTAGAGTCCCTCCTGCCCATCACCTCCTGCTCTCTCCTCCCCACCGCCTTCCCCTCTGCAGCTCAGCTCCTTCTTCATTGATCCCAGGCTCACCTGCAAGGCGCTCAATGCTTCTCGGAGAGCCTACAACTGTCCTTGTCCTTTGCACATAATTCATTTTCCCCCGAGCACATGTGGCTCCTTTATTAATGGACCTCTCACATTTCCTTGCCAAAAGGACATATGGAAATGATCAATGCTACAGACTCTCCCTTTCCAGCTTAGACGAACATTGACCCGAGGAGGGGGGCATTGGTTACCACCACTGACATTAACCCCCAGATCCTTCTGTTTGGCTATTTAAATGATACAGTAAACTAATTTCTGTCCCACCTTCTCCTTTGTCTTGCCACTAATCTGTCCATTCAGAGAGTCTCAAAATCTCGGCCTATTAGACAGGAAAGGCTCCTAGACATCAAAGAGACCTACTCTCTTATTTTATCAGTGATGAAACCAAGGCTCGAAGAATTCACCTACTGCCCAAAGTCACCAAGCAGGACAGAGGAAGGGCCAGGACTGGAGTCCCAGGACCCTTTCTCCAGTCTGGTTTCCTTCTGTGTCTACGACATTGTCCTTCCGTCCCCTCGAGAAACCGGTGGTGAGTCATTACCCTGTCAGATTTATTCACATGCCCAGCCTCCCGGGACAACATGGGCAGTCTTCTCGACGTGGTGACCTTCTCAACAGCAGACAGGAGCGTGAGACTCGTGGGCCAGCGCTGGGGGTAAGGAAAGGTAGTGGGCAGGCCTCTCTCTCGTCCTGGGTTTGGCCATCACCCAATTTGCCCCTTGGTCCGACTGGTTGTCTGTCCTCACACTAGCCTCTCAGTAAAGAGCCACTTAGAAACGTCGTGAGAACAGGACAGGGCAGGACAGAGGCGGCAGTGGGAGAGAACCATCGATTGCCTACCCAGCACCCATTCTCTCCTTCTTCCTCCCCAGCAGAGCTCCCACTGTGCGCGGGTCTCCTCCACTCCCCACGTGCTGCAGGGATGGCCAATCCACCCCCAGCTCTCAGGGGATCCTGAGTGGTCCAGGAATCCTTCCATCATCGCCATCATTGATTCGGGAACGGGCCAGAGGCCCAATTCTGATCCCCAGAGACAGGAACGGAGACCAGCGGGGAGGGATCACTTCCCAGAACTCTCCAAGAGAGGGAGTCCTTCCTTCTCCTCTCGGCACTGCCGTGCAGGACACGGCGCCTGGGCCTGCGGCAGCCAGCCTGGCTCTGGCCTGAGCACTGGCTTGACAGAGGGGACGGAGGAACAGAAGAAAACTGGGTTTCCAGAAACATCCGTCCAGAGCCTGCCTTCCCTCCCAACTTGCTGTGACACGAGGTCACATGTTTCCTTTTGGTGCATAAAGCAATTTAATACAAGACTTCCCTTGTTGGAAGCTGAATGCACCTTAGCCAGTACCAAGGCCCCAGGGACCACCTTCCTCCCAGGGCACGGTTGCCCTCAGAGAGGCCTGGGCCCCCTCATCCCCCTCTAGAGGCCCTTCTTCTCAGGAGGCTGTGTGCTGGTCCCTGGCAGACCCCAGTCCCTGCAGACTGGCAGACGCCGCTCTCCGCGCCATTCCTCACACCCTCCCACCAGCCCCCAGGCTCCTTCCTGCCTCCTGCTTGCTGTTCCCACTCGTCTGGGATGTGGTTTTCTTGGCTGATGTTCTCTTATTAGCAAATGATCCGGCTGCTGGGAGTGGGGCACGTGCCCGTCCACAGTGTTCTTTGGGCATCCTATGCTCTGGGACCTTCGTGGTATCTGCCAGCGCTTCTAGGAACGGAAGCCGAGAGGGATGATGGGGGCAGGGGTGAGTGGAAGGGGGTCAGCCTCAAGTTTCCTGTCTCCTCTCCATCTGCATACTGACTTCAGAGAGGTGACACGGTGGCAGTCCCCAGTGAGCCCCGGGCTTCACGGGTCCTCTCTACGGCTGAACCTGGGCCCATCCGAGCAGAAACCTTCTAAGCCCCCGAACACCATCCCTCCCAGCTGGGTCTCCTTAGAGTCCTCCATACACAGCCCCTGTCTCGCAGACTCCTGGTGAGGCTCCCAGGCCCTCCGCCCGGATCCTCCAGCTGCCTCTCTGAGCCCCGCCGCCCAGCCCGCCCCAGATGCCCATCTCCTCTGCTCAGCCAGGTCCACCTCTGACTGGAGGGCCTAGGATCTCTGTCTCATCAACAGTTGGGCTCACTGCAGATCGCCATCCCAAAGCAGCCTGCTGCTCTCCTTGCTTTGGCTCTCTGCTATTATTTACTAGTTTAGCTCCGGCAAGCACTCAGGATTGCACCTGGGAGAAGGCGGCTCTGGTACCAACACAGCGCTCCGTCCCTGTCTCCAGTCTGGACGGAGACTCCCCTCGTTCCTGCTCCTGCCCGTCTCCCATCCCATGGCCCTTCCCTTCCCCACCCGCCTCTGTCTTTCCGTGGCTTCCGTGCCCCATCTGTGCGCATGCCTCTCTCGTCTTGTCTCTGCTTCCCCTGCCCCTGATCTTCTAAATATTAAATCCCCCAAACGGCTCAATCCTTGTTTAAAATCCTCTCCTCTTTTCTTGGCACCAAAATGTCGTTGGCAAGGGACTCTTGATTTCCCTTGTTTTTATATTATCATTTGGTTCTTCATTGTTATTTCCTTTTGAGCTGTTTGTAAATTGTTTAGGGGAACGAAAGACTGTATAAATTAAGATGAAATCAATCTGACGCAGGGAACAGTGGCTGAGTTTCCGCCCCCTCCTCTGAAAGAAAAATAAGAATATCTTCCAAACACACCCCTGTAAACCTCATCTCCCCCTCCCCGGGCAGCTCGCTCACCCAGACCACTGGGATCCCCTTCTCTCGGATGCCCATTCGTCTCTGAACCTCTGTAGCTTAAACTCTGTCCCCCCAAATCAGACCAGGACAGGAGCCATTAAAATCTCATCGAATAGTCCGTACAATCTGGGTTTCATTCAATGAAATAAACACTTAATTACAAACATCTGTTTTAGCCTAAATTCTAATTACTTAACCTAGCCATCTGTAATTTTAACGATTTTCTACGAATTTTGTTCTTTGCAGTGTGATTAATGGGAACGGCACGTGAAATAGTGGGTATGTGTCTCCATCCCCAGCTCCCCCGCCCACAGCTCGCACAGCGTCAGGCGGGAGGCAAGAGAGAAACGTGCTGTCAGCCACCTGGAGATGCATCCCGGGCCGGAGTGTGTGTGTGTGTGTGTCCCTGTGTGCTGAGCCCAGCTCGCTCGCTCTCTTTCTTGATGACTAACCCCTCAGCTCAGATGCTCCCTCTCTGTGTCCTCAGAGCAGCTGCCCTGCACACAAGGGGGGCACACACAATTCAGGAGGAAGAGAAACGGGACAAGAGAGACGCCAAGGGTGCAGAAGGCAGGTGGAGGGCAGGAGAGGAAGGGGAAGAGAAGGGAAGGATGTGACTGGGGGAGGGGAAAAGGAGAAGGAAAGAGTCCAGAGAGAAGGCACAAGAAGGAAGAGAGACCGGACCTGAGACAGAGCGCGCAGAGGGGAACTTCGAGAGAGAAGAGGACCCTGGAGGCAGGAGAGAGCGGGTCCCCGTGGAGGAGCTGGCTGGCTGCAGCCTTTTTAGAAAGCTGGATGGGGAGAGAGATGGACCTGGGCTTTCCTGGAACTGATTATTTCTCGCCTTCCAGCTCCCCAGCAAATGAAAGGGCTGGGCTGTTTGTGCTGGGAATTTCAACCCCCAAAGAGACAGGAAGAGGCACCACTTTTCAAAAGGCAGTTGCTAAGTGAGAAGCCTTGAGAAGGATTTGTTGCTGTTTGAAGCTGGGAGCTTTCTTTCCATATTCTTCCAGGTGAGGAGTTTCTGTAACAGCTTCCCTTCCTCCTCAGAGGCACGGAGATGGTGGCTGCAAGGCTCTTGGCACAGAGAGGCCGTCTTGGGCTCTAATCTCCTTCTTCTGTGCCTCAGTTTCTCCATTTACCAAACAAAGGACGTGTGACCACTCTCATCTGCTATAGGATGTCATGAATAGGAAAAGAAGAGGTCGAGGTGGGATAATTTTGTGGGAAGCGCTCCAGGGTTTCTCAGCTCTGTGTACGGTTGAAACACATGGAATGAGCACCCTGGTCTCCTGAGCTAGAAAGAACACACGTCCCTATTTCGTCGGCAAGAAAACAGCAGGGCTCGGCGAAGAGAAAGCTGACTGAGGTAGCACCACAATCCGGGACACAGGACGGACTGTCCTCTCCTGGGGACCGGGGCTGGGTCTCAGGCTCATGCTTCATCTCCTCACATCGCCCCTCTGAAGTAGGCTTATACTCTTGTTCTCCACCCCAAATGTGGAGGGAGCCTCCAGAGAAACCCTCATTCCCTGAAGGTCCCCCACATTCTTGGGGAGCACAGGACGCTGAGGCTTTGGGAGGTCTGAGACTGAATGGGGAAGGACAAAAATGAGATCAGGAGGGCTACTTCCGTGTGACCGGACAGGCGGCCCCTGCTCCACCCTGGATGCCTTCACACCCTGCACGGTGTCCCGCACGTGCAGCGAGCAGCAATGTGGTCTTTGCATCCCCCTCTTCCGAGAAGCCTTCCCTCACCATTCCAGGCAGAACTAAGGGGCTTCACTCGGGTTCCACAGGGCAAGATCCCACAAGGACCATTTAACTAGCGGTGAAGGCAGATCTTACTTCACACATCACGAATCCCGAAAGGTAAAGGCTTTGGCTCTGCTTCACCGGGGTGGATTACGGGCTGGGTCCCCATCCTTCATTCTACCCTGGACTCAGGTCTTTTCCTTCTGACTCCTTACTTTCCTTCTCCAAAAGCGCAGAGTCTGTTTCCTCATTCCCTGACTTTGAAAGTGTCTGTGTGCCTTTCTTTGGCCAGCAACATGATATGGCAATCGCTGTGTGCCCATTCTGGGAAATTAGCACTAAAAAGCCTGGTGCATTCCTACTTGCTTTGTCACAGCCCTGCCATTGCCTTGAGAAGATGCGAGGCGGATTCACAGAGAGAAGGGCTCAGATGTGCTGAACTCCAGCTGGGTTAGGAATCTGTAGCTAATCCTTCCTCACGCCCCAGACAAGCCCCAGACAAGCCGATCTGATGTACGGATCCATGAACTTACAAGAGGGCTGCACGTCACATGCTCCTGCGATTTGGGGGTTGATTGTTACTTGGCATTTATACAGCAAAAACTACCAAAAACATCTCTTAATACTTCTCCCTGAGGAGGCTCTATAGTGAATAACTGATTTGAAGATAGACTTATGTTCCATTTTATGTTCAGAAAAATCTCCTAAAATGGTCGAGCAGAATCAGCCCCAAATGACAGGTAAAGAATTGGAGGTTCAGGGGTGCCTGGGTTAGGCCTCTGCCTTCAGCTCAGGTCATGATCTCAGGGTCCTGGGATTGAGGCCCGCATAGGGCTCTCTGCTCAGCAGGGAGCCTGCTTCCCTCTCTCTGCCTGCCTCTCTGCCTACTTGTGATGCCTCTCTAACCTGGCAAATAAATAAATAAAATCTTAAAAAAAAAAAAAATCAGAGGCTCAGAAGAGTTATGGAACTACCAAAGATCACAGAGCAAGAACCCGGCAAGGCCAGTGTTTGAATCCAGGTCCTCTGTGCCTCCGAGGCCAGTGGTCTCTCAGGCGCATGTGAGCATGGCCGGTCCTCAGCTGGCCTGCCTGTCAAGTCCTTGCAAGCCCTCTCACTGGGTCCTGGGCAGGCCTCTCCTCTGCCTGCCTGTGGTCGTTGTGAGCGCTAATGGAAGGGCTGAGCCCCTCTGAGAGCAACTAGAAATATGGCCCAGAGACTTCTTTATTTCACCAGGCCAGGTGCCGAATGTGGAGGAGTCTGGGCTGGAGAGCAGGCAGCAAGCTTTGCTTCCTTTCCTGGTACTACCCCGTGAGCCTTCCCAGGCTGCCAGCACCTCATCAGAATTTGGGAGCCATGGCTGCAAGACCGGCCGGGAGAGCAGGGGACAGGTCTGCATCCGGCTGGGAGGGACGAGCCTCGTCCTACCATGCTTGAGCATGTCCTGGGCCGTCCCAAACCCATCTACTGGTGGGGAGAAGCCCTTTCCTTCCGATGTCTCACCCCTGCCAAGTCCCTCCTGTGGATTCTCACCTCTTTCAGGTCTAAAATACTTCGTCGGAATGTGCTCCTTAAACTGTTCCCGAAACTCAGTTCTCAAGTGTCCTTCTACCCAGCTCCCTGCTCACAGCTCCCTGAGCTCTGCATGAGCTCTGACCCCTTAGTTACTCCTTCCTTCCAAGGACTGCCTGCAGCCTACGCAGTCCTTGAGGTACACGGCTTGCTGGAAGGGCCCTCCATCCACGCGCCTGCCTTCAGGAAGCCTATCTCTGGATCATGACCTTGGCCAACCACTAATTAGGTGTCTGTTTGTGCAAATACCCAGAAACACCCTTGCCCCTGGACATGTATCAAAGCCAGGTCTTGCTCCTATTTTAGGAGCCCTCCAGGGAAGGTCCCATGCCAGGAGGGTGTCCGGTTCCACTGCCACCTCCTGGGCCTACCTCTTTTCCAATTTGTTCTGTCTCTAGCTCACTGTTCCGCCTTCCTCCTCCCTGATTCCCTCATTCGTTCGACAAACACCCACTAACTACTCTCACTTTGCCAGGCCAGTGTGCAGTGGCACCACAAATGAAGCTCCTAGAAGGGGGAAAACAGCATAGCGATTAAAACTTTGACCTGAGTTCTGATGCTGGTTCCTCTGCTTGCTAGCTGTGTGACCTGGGCTGTTTACTTAACCTTTCTGGGCCTAGTTACATCATCGGCAAAGTGAAGATACTGAAAGCAGACCTTGGAAAAGTTACAAGAGCATCACATGAGCTATCTTATGAGGCTTTGGGAGGCTTAAATGTAACACGGGGGGGACAGAACCTAGAAAGCCAGACAATCCTGGTCTCCTGAGATCTCACCTTTTAACAGACGGACACAAGCCCGCATACTGGACCTGCCCCACAGAATAAGGACATCAAACCCAGCGCACTATGCTGGGGAAAACTCTGCTTCCATCACACATAGAGCAGAGGAAGGAAGTTCAAAGAGGAAGAACATGGGTGAGGGCACAGGATAGCCTCTCTGCATGAGCTCCTGCTCAGAGCAGTGGTCCAGCAGGATGGAGAGAGCCCTGCACCAGGAGTGAGGACATCTCAGAATCTACCATCACCCTTCGAAAGGCTTGATGTTCACCTTTGAACAAGACCTCCACGTCCCCACCCCAAGCCCCATTCCCAGGCTGGGCTTTGGTTTCCTATCCTGAAAAATGAGGACCTGATGAGCTACAAGTACCTTCCAGGAGGAGGACTGTGGATCCTCAATTCAGACAGTTCTCAGCAACAGCACGATCGGGAGTCTGGCCACAGGACATGCACGGACATCAGGATATCACTCAATGACAGATCCGTCCCTCTACACAGGGCTCTCCCTACGGGCCTCCAAGAAGCTTGCTGCTCACAGCTCATTCCTCCCCAAACCTCCCTTGTAACCACTTCCCAGCACTGGTACACACCTCTCTCTGAGCGGGGGCCTGGACCGGGCTGGACCCCAGGAGGGTACCTGCGGGAGGAGGCAAACAGGCACAGTACTCAGGCGGGTACTTACAGCAGGCCCCGTGAAGGGCACATGGTCACAGTTCTCCTGCCACGACTGGTTGAGGCTCTGGGCAAACTCTTGGAAGAAAGCATGCGACTGGTTGAAGATGGAAAATCCCAGAATGTTGACCCGGTCATCCACAAGGCTGTCCATTCTCTGCAGTGAGAACTCCTGCAAGACCCGTGAGTCAGAGAAGGGGGTTAGCAAGGGCAGAGGCATGGGGATGGAGCGCGTCCAGGGCTCTCCTTCTAGTCCCATGAATGTTTGCTGGCAGGCACTCTGCTAGGTACTCAGGATCCAGAGAGAATCACGGGTGGCTCTTCTGAGAGCTCACAGTGTTGGGAGAGGAGAGAAATAAGTAGCATGATCTCTAAGAAAGGGGTATGTTTAACGTGCATGGCATGGGGAGAGGAAAAGTCCAATGAGCGTGGGGGAAGCAGGACTGTATGCACAGATGGTGTGACCCTTTGAGCTGAGCCTTGAAGGAGGCAGAGGCATCCTCTGGGTGGCAAATGAGGATGGACAAAGGTGATTCCAGAAAGAAGTCCCCATGGCGGCTGTGATCGGAAGGCACGGAGGTGAGAAATTGTGGCCCTGTCAGCCAATTGCCTGCCGGGTACTCGGACCGGGCAGCACTGCTCCAAGTGTGGTCCCCGGACCACCTGCCATTGGAACTCTCCGAGATAGCTTTAAAAAAAAATATCGGGGTGCCTGAGTGGCTCAGTGGGTTAAGCCTCTGCCTTCGGCTCAGCTCATGATCTCAGGGTCCTGGGAACTTGCTTCCCCCCCTCTCACTCTACCTGTCTCTCTGCCTACTTTGATCTCTCTCTGTGAGTTAAATAAATAAATAAAATCTTTTTTTAAAAATGTGGCAATTCCTGGGCCCCACCCAACACCCACTGAATCCGAATCAGCTGAGCTGAGGGCTGGGAGTCCGCCTTCTCAATAGGTCCCAAGGTCACATGCACAGCAATGCTTGGGAGTTGCCGGGTGAGCATGGGGGATACAGGGGTGAGGGAACAGGAAGAGAGGAGGCTGGGGAGGTCAGCAGAGGTCAGAGCTCAGCGGCCTGGCCAGCAGGTGAGGAAACCCACATTTCATCCTATAGGGGCTGGGATCAGAGGGGACTGTTGTCAGGGGAGTGACAAAGCCAGGTTTGCTTTCGAAGAATCTCAGCCTGGAGGTCTGCCCATAGGGTTGTGCCTTCTCTTATTATTACATTTTCCCATTCATTTAACAGATACTCGAGTACTTATCATGAGCCAGACCCAGGCACAAAAGATGTTCCAGGCACAAAAGATTCGAACAAGAGAGACTCATGTCCTGCTCTCAAGGAGGCTGTGGGTTCTTGGAGGAGACAGACAGTAAGCACACACAAAAAACAGAATTTCAGCCATCTACGGGAACAATAGTGGAGTAGGGGAAGCTGCTTTGAATGAGGGAGTCAGAGAGACCCCATCCAGGGTAGTGACATTTAAAAGCTCAAGTTGGGGCATGCTCCCAGGAGCCACCGCCCTCTTCCAGGGCCCTGGCTGGCTGGAGTCAGCTGCTCTCCCAGCAAGATAAAACCTGCAGGCACGAGTCCCATGGAGGATGGTCAATGTCAAAGGGAGAAGAATCGCCCTCCTCCGGCAGGGCTGAGCTCAAGGTGTGCGGGCCCTCCAAGGCTGTGTGTGAGGAAACCCGGCAAAGCAGGTGTGCATTTACTTAGCTCACCAATCCTGCTCCTGGAAGAGTGGCTTCCAGCACAGGTCAGGTCATGTTCATGCCCTGAAGTC